>NC_137794.1:275000-808312 GCF_963383645.1 Muscardinus avellanarius
ATCTACTGAATGTTTGACTCAGCATAGGACAGCTGTATTTCCATATCTGCTTCCACGTTTGGTCTGTAATAACATATGTCATGGAACCTCTGGAAAACTCTGCTATATACTCATGAGAGAATAAAAGAATCAACTAGCACCTTAATATTAACATAAAAATTAATCTTGAACCAGGTTATAGCAGCATATGCCTATAATCTCAGTATTTAGGAGGCTGAGACAGGAGAATTACAGATTGAAGACCAGCCTCAACAACTTAGCAAGGCACTCAGCAACTTAGTAAGATCCTATTTTAAAATAATAATAAAAATTGGAGATGTAACTTAGAGGTAGAATGCCACTGAGCTCAATCTCCACTATCACAAAAAAAAAAACAAAAATTAATCCTGAATAAAACTTAAGTTCCAGAACATACTTTGAGAATCTCTCACTGAAATTAATTTTTATTTATGGTAAAATGTCTGGATATTCTGACAGTTCTGTCATGAGGGCCACGATGTCTCCTCCTCCTTTGGGAGCCAGGCTGCATCCTCTGGCCACCAGGGCCCTGTTGCTTCTGTCCACAGCCTCCGCCCTCACCATCGATTAGCGCTACTTTGCCAGAGCCTGGGCTTTCAGCCTGGCCCCCTGCCTGGGCCGATTTCCCACTTCAGGAGGGTTTCCACAGTCTCCCTGGTCCTGAAGGGTGAGGCGCCCTTCTGAAGGGCGGTGTGTACACTCCTCAGCCACCGGAGGCTGAGAGGCCCTGCAGGCTGGGGCTTCGGCTGGTCCAGGACCTCCACTAGTGTATCGGGCTGTCATTTGCCCCACCTGCACAGGCGGTCAGCTTCACAGCTTCCCTTTGACTTTGTGCTTTCCCCTCCATCTTTGACTCACTGGAAATGGCCTTGCTTCAGTAAAACAAAGGTGTCCATTGCTGACGGGAACCCTGCACCAAGCCAGGGACCTGTGTTGTAACACAGTCCAAAAGACATCGGCACCTAGAGGTGGGCGTGGCCACCTCTGCAGAGAATCCCACTGGCCCTGGCTGGCTGGTGATTCTCTGGACTCATGCATCCTGTTCAATTTCTCTCCCATTCAGTGTGCTTATCCCCATCCCTCCTGTTCTAGCATCTCTTAAATTATAGCCGGCAGAAAGTTAAAACTCCTTTATGAGTTCCTACCAAGTATTTGTAGTCAGTTTCTTTTTTCTTTTTTTGGAAATATGTCACTGGACTGAAATGTGAATATGTTTGGCTTATTTTCCAATAAATGTTATGTCTTATTGTTCCCACAGCCAGAGCTTTTGTATTAAACTCTAAAAAATGGCCAGTAAGTGATATACCAAAAAGAACACGTGCTTAATGACTCTCCCACAGAGTCAAATATGGTCATCGATTAGATTAGCAAAGGCTCTGTTTAGCCACCATAGCCCAGGTAACCAGGAGCTTGGGAAACTACAGCTAATCACCTCCATTGGTGACTGCTCCGTAAAGATTTTGGCTGTATTAACTTTTTGTGACATTTTTAGTAACGACTCTGCAAGCATAATGAAAAAAATTTCACTGTACTCTTATAAAGGTTAGATTGCAAAAGAATATTTAACTGACACCTCGTACTTAATCATTTGAAAGGAGAGAAAAAGTCTATTTTATTTTAGCTTTCTTAAAAGTACATTTCCAATTATCAACTCAGTATAATCAGCGGGAAATAAAAATCATTTTAGTTGAGCAGTAGTTTTGAAGCTCAGAAAATGGGGAATTTAATGGCAAGTTCGGTTCTGCAAGAGATGTTTTAGAGTTCATTTGGTTTGAAAGAGATAACAGCCAGAGGAGGAAAAAGAATAGAGAATGAAGAAGTCATTGGAAGAGAAGTGACAAGTGATAAAATATCTCCTCTCTTGCACCCCACACTTTGTTTTAGGTGAAAGCACGCCTGGTGAAGATGGGGCATCTTAATTCAATGAACATATTTCTTAGACAGGAAATTGACAGGATGCAGAAAGTCATCTCCATCCTCCGCAGCAGCTTGAGTGACCTGAAACTGGCTATCGAAGGGACCATCATCATGAGTGAGGTGAGCCGCCATGGCTCCGCGGCCGGCTCCTCTTGTGTTGCTGAGGCTTGGTCACACATTTTAAGCTTGTCTTCTTCAGAACCTGAGAGATGCCCTGGACAACATGTACGATGCCCGGATACCTCAGCTCTGGAAAAGAGTGTCCTGGGACTCGTCCACACTGGGCTTCTGGTTTACTGAGCTCTTGGAAAGAAATGCTCAGTTTTCTACGTGGATATTTGAAGGAAGGCCTAATGTGTTTTGGATGACTGGTTTCTTTAATCCCCAAGGTACGCACTCTTAGGAGGATGGGCAAAGGTTGGGAGGTGTGTATAGGCGGATGGTCGGGTGGCATGAACAGTACGGTGGTGGTTATACACCTGGTGGTGGTGGACAGATCCTTTCAATGGTTGAACACAGATTAACTTTCTCCACTTGTTTATAACAAACTCAATCTGAAATCCTCGTTATATTTCTTCCATAATATAGTGGGAAAACTCTCCCTTTTTCTTTTCACCCACCTCAGCAAAACATTAGTCTATGGTTAGAACACATGAAAGAGCAAAAAAGAAAAAAAATCTCTCAAGCTAGTTTATAAATGTTTGTGAAAAAGTAAAAGAAAGAAAGAAAGAGAAAGAGAACCAAAAGATATGATTGTTCCTAAGGTCAGAAAATTAGACTGATTGAGAAAAGTGTCATGTTTTATGATTTGACCTTTTTTCCCCTGAAAGAGTATTTTGCACTCTGCTTTCTGTGTTCTTTTGCTCTAGAAATGTGTGTTGATAAAGTTCCTGCTTGATGTCATACTGCCCATGGGTAAACCCATGGATTTTCTGTCATATTATAATATGGATAATTTTACTTCAGTAATTCTTGGCCAAAATGAGGAGATGTTGGGTTTCTTAGAGCCCAACACCTCACGGGTCCATTTGTAATACAATTTAAGAAACATTCACACATGCGGACTTATGACAGATTACTTCTACTCACAGCAATATAGCTGAATTTCGTTAAATAATATTGAGTAAAGGCAGCCAAAGGAAGACACCATATCCCGTGTGATTCCTTCATATAAAGGACGAAGTCAGTTATGATGGGTTTATGGTGCTAAACCTCAGGACAGTGGTGCCACGGGGAGGGAGTGGATAGAAAGGGCAGAGGCCCGCTTGGGGGACCGGGGAGTGTTCTGTTTTCCAGCCTGGGTGCTGGTGACGTGGCTGTATCCCCGCGGTGAGAACCCACTGAGCTGTAGCTTGAGGTTTCTCTCTCTCCTTGCAAAGCCTTCCATTTGAGTAGGCTGTCATCAGGTAATTCTTGGCTGGAGAGTCTGAAGAAATATCCTCTAATAAGGATTATTTAACCACCTTCCCTTTGCTAGCCCCTCCGCTAGATACTTTCAATAGAAAGAGATCTGGGACCTGATTTCTGCCCTGAAGAAGCCTGTAATCTGGTTGGTAAGACAAGCCCATCTACAAACCTTAGCGAGATGTGATAAGCACCCCACCACTGTGAGAGCCTAGAGCCAGGGTAGTACAGAGAGCAGGGATGGATCCTGCCCCAGGCAGGGCTCGAGAAGGGCTTCACACAGGAAGCAGGGAGTAGGCTTTGCAGAGCCAGGGATGCAGGAAAAGGGCATTCCGCACAGAGGCCTGAGCAAAGACAAGGCCTGTCCAGTGGGACTAGGAGACTGGGCGGTGGGGTGGGGCTGGGGAGGCTGCAGCTCAGGAAGCACCGAGGCCCGGGTGTGGAGTCTTCCCGGAGCCTCTGGCTATAAAGTAAAGATGGTGGGAAGTCCCCAAAGGTCGGAAGATAATTTTAAGAGATGGAGAATGGGAGAGAATTCCAGTCAGACTGGAATAGCAGAGCTGAGAGCAATGAGACCCCTAACAGGTGCGTGGCAGAGAGCATACCTATCAAGTAGCTGCACGGGAGGGGCAGATTTGATGATGGAGTGATTGAGCGGGACCATGAGAGGGCAAGGAGAGGCGGCAGCTTAGGCTGCGGGTGAAGTGCAAGGGGACGGCACAGTGGGCAGGGGGCTGGTTGGGAGCCAAGACAAGGAAGGAGTGCTGGATTCAGATAATGCCGCAGGACATGCAGGGAAGGGACACCCGCACACCACGTTCAGAAGCGGCGTCAGAACAGTGGTTGTAAAACCCCAGAGGTCGTCAAGTGTATTTTTTGATATTCAGAAACCAAGGGAGTGAGATTGGTTCATTCCCAACTTTGCCATGGGCAGAAATAGCTTAAGCCATATCCTACGTCGTAGCGCACAACTTGTTCCAGTCATCAGTCTTTTCCCTTTTCACTGAAAATGTCACTTACACAGCAGTGTCTGTCTGTAACACTTTGAACTCACCTCTGGTTGTTATGAGCTAATTTTTAACTAAGAAGTCTCCGAACCGGAACTGACAAAAATGTAAATGTAGATGTACGTTTCAGCCAAGTCCTCACTTGCCACCTGTGTATACTGTTAATTCCTTCTCTGTGGTCAGTCTGCTCTCGAGTGAGCCTTCTACTCCTTTGCTCACAGGCCTTGGAAAGCCCCCACTCATTCAAGCGAGCAGCCTGCCCTTCACACCGAGCACACAAGCGCACAGCCTCATCTCTGCTCTCTGGTCTTTGCACAGACGACTGGAGGCCAACTCTTCCTGCACGCCAGTCCCTCCTCAGCTCCCTTTTCCTGCTCTTGGCATGAGGAGCAAATTGCTCCCTGTCCCACATCCCTTGGCCAGGTGCACAACACGAAGTTCACAGCAGCCCCGTGCACGCCACAGGCGTGTGCTAACACATGCAGCCCTTTCCAGTCGGAAGCCTTTCTGCCTTCCATGTGACATCAGCAATAGATTTCTCAGCATGAGTATAGCTCCTGAGTTTTACATTTTCTAGCCCAGTCTCTGATGAAATCATTTTTCCATTTAATTCAAAACATTTAAGTTCATGGCTTTAAAAAATAACTCCCCACATATAAGTCAAAGATAGTTGTCTACGGAAAGGCCAGCAGCTTCATCACAGATGTAGCCAAGCTTGCCTAGACTATGAAGACTATGTGTTCAGATATGACTTAATTCTGTCATCTTACCACACACTCTGACATCTGATATTGTCCACTGTGCGTTTCCCATCATGCTCCGGGTGGCTGCCCCTCAGCCTTGCATGACTGAGAGCCCACAAGCCAGGTGGCAGGCTTCCTTTGTCCTCGTCAGTGTCTGAGCTGGCGTTCTTTGCAGCACTACTCTTTGGCCCTATGCTGGATGAATGTTCATCTGTCTTGTTTGAGTGGCTGAGTAAGCCACCAGAGACCTTGGCTGCTATTTCTAGCCCCCCTTGCAATCATTTCTGTAGCAATTGATGAACTCAGCCACGTGGCAATTGGATTTGACAATTAAAATGGTCACGCTCTCTGCATCTGTGACCTCATAATATTTATCCAATAGCACAGCTTTTTCAACGCACAGATTTGACTCTCGACCGATTCCTCAGGAGTCTTGGGTGTGTATGTTCACAAACCATTCAAGATTGCGATTCTCGGTGTTCCCAAAGGATTCCTTTGGCCTCTTTCCCCACAGTGTACCTTTCTGGGGCATCGTGTACACACGACTTAGAGTCTGGTGCCTGAACTCGTGTGAGTGAGCGAGTCTGTGCTCTGCCTGACTGTTTTTGAGCCTCACTTCAAGCCAGGGCACCCACTGTCTCTCAAAGCTCTTTAGTTGGCAGCCGCCTGCTGTACTCTGATGTTGGGTGTGACTCCCAGGCGCAGCTCCCAGCGCCAATGCGGGACTGCTTGTGGTCCCCCGGCCTCATGCCTCCCTGTGAGGTTGGCCATGCAGGGCCTTATCATCCAGACCTGCTCAGTCTGGAGCCTGGTGCCACTTAGATGCCAAACCATGCTAGTTTTTTTCTGCACTCCCCCCCCCCGCCCCCCGGTGGCTTGACAAGCCATGCCAAGTTATCATAGCAGGTATCAGTAACAACTTCCTATTCCCTGATATGAATCTAGATTTCTCACTTAAAGGTAACTCTGCTGAGGCAGAAAGATGGATGTTTTTGTCCTGTTGCCTGTGTTTCTGTACAAACCAGCCACAACCTCTTGCCTGAGTATTTTCAGGACATGTCATCAGCTGGCTGCAATTCCCATGTGCTCGCCTTGAGGACAGTAATAAATGCCTGTTATCTGTCAGAGGGGAAGAGCCTGCCAAGGAATCATAGACTTTCAGGATTGGAAGGGACTGGGGAATAGCTTTTCATCTAGTGGCAATTCTAAGTATGCCCCAGTGCAGCTGATCGCTGAACCAGAGCTGCCCCTCATGTCTGAGAGGATCTGGTAGATGGAATTTGAATAACAGCGCTAGCCTCCCCTGTTTCCAAGTCACAAGCTACAGAGAGACTGCAGACATCTTCAAATGCCTCAGAATGGCTAACAACCTGTTCCTCCTGCCTTCGTGTGTAAGGGGCTTCTATGCACTGCCCTTGGTCTCTGGTCTTTCAAGTCTTGCACGTGGCTACCCTCCTTCCTTACCAAGCACCCCATCCCTTGTAATCTGTCCAACTGCCATTACGGTCCTGAAGCCACCTTACCTCTCCAAGGTCATCTTACCTAATGACCTTCCTGCTAACTTCAGCGTGTTGCATATAGGGCCGGGATGCTCTTTGAGACCGTGGTTTCCACCGTGCCCTTCCCTGTGGTTCTCTGACTGTTTCTTGGAGGCTGTGTCTCAGCCCACTTCCTGGTCTTTATTCAGGCAAATTCTGCTCCTTGGTTGATGAGCTCAGCCACTGCCCCAAGTGCAGCTCTTCATCTCTGTCTGTGATTCGCTCCTCTAAAGTCCCAGCGTCGAATTCTGATTCTTCATATCCAGCCACCAGTGTGGAGGGTCCCGGCCTCTCGTGAGTCTCCTCAGTGCCAGAGCATCCTCACTAGGACCACACACCATCCTCCAGCCCATGCATGCATGCACACATGCACGCACGCACGCACGCACGACCCAGCTCATGACCAGTCAACCTGGAAAGGAAGACTGGGAGAGCAAAGGTCATGGAGGCAGAGAGAGAGAGAGAGAGAGAGAGAGAGAGAGAGAGAGAGAGAAGGGTGTGAGGGTGTCGGTAGTAACAGGTTGCTGCCAGGCGTCAAGCAGAGGAGCAGAGAAGCCCAAATGGGCACCTGGCTTTCCCAAGGAGGAGGAGCCTGTCAGGAACGGGAGTCTGAGTGGAGCAGGTGGGCTGTGGGATTCAGAACGAGGAACTGGAACAAGGAAATGGAACGAGAATGACTATGGTCAACATGGGTAATTCCATTAAGAGACTTGGCTTTGAAGAGGAGGGCAGTTATCATGAGAAGGGCTTTCCTTTCTCTTTTCACGAGAGGCCTGAGCTCTTCCAATACTGGTGGGAATGAGCCAGAGAGAAGTCAGTGGTACCAGAAGGAGGGGAAAGAGCAGGAGGGGATGGTCACAGCAGTCGCTAGGGAGAGATGCGCCTCAGCTACCAAGACAAGGAGGGAAGGAAGGAGCATCTGTGCCCACAGCAGTTAAGCATGGCATAAGCTTGGTTTCAAGTCAAGGGAGTTCCCATCTGGCGCTTTCTTCTTTCTCATCATCCTGGGAGCAAAAAGAGGTTGGCAGCGGCCCAAGGAAGTGGCCAATAAAAGGGACATGGGCCAGGCCTGGGTTACACACTTGCAATCCCAGTGTTTGGGAAGCTGAGACAGGAGGATCACAGGTTCGAAGCCAGCCTCAACTATTTAGTGAGGCCCTATACAACTTAGTGAGATCCTGTTTCAAACTAAAGAATAAAAATAGGACTGAGGGTGTAGCTCAGTGGTAGAAGGACCCAGGGTTCCACCCCTAGTACCACACAAAAGGGGTGGGGGACATGGAAGGCCTACCCAGTGGCTCTGGACAGCCTGTCGGGGCTCTTGACGGCAACTGATGAGGTTCCCGCTGTTGTCCTGCAGCCTGGTAGAGGCAAACCAAGGGGGACACTTGGGTACCCTCGTGATTGGGTGTGCGAAGGAAAGGATAAATTTAGAATAAACAAGAAAGGAAGTGCGAAGGGAGGGCATCGTTAGTGAGTCAAGGAGAAGCTGGGCAGCTGGGTGGGATGCGGAGAGGCCCCGGCCCCCGGATGGCGGGGCGCAGTGGGTGGGGCGATGCGGTTACACGCTGCAGGTTCTCCTGAGGGTGGCAGCTGTGGGAAAGGTGAGGGCTTCAGAGCTGAGCCAGGGTCCAGGAAGGGCCAGAAGGTAGACAGAATGTTTTGTGGGGAGGTGGAATCACGCCAGAGGGAGCAGGGGAAGTTTAGGCACGTGGGAAGAAGCAGGGTTTGGGGTCAAGGGAAAGAGGGATTAACTAGCCCAAGGGGAGCCATCCGTGCAGGGAGTGACATTTCAGAACCTGGGGCACCGTGGGTACAGCAGGTCCCAGCAGCCAGGACCACTCCCAGCTCTTCCATCTGCACCCAGGTTCGGCTCGAGACACTCCTTTCCTGGGCTGATGACATTTCAGAGAGTGTGCGTGTCTTGGGGCCCTGGAAGGACTCGGCTCATGCTGCTTCCAGCCCTATGGCCTTTCACTTGTGCAACGAGGCCCTGCCCCCCACCCCTGTCCATGGTAGAATCCATGTTAACACATGTTCAACACTCAGGGCTTCAAACCAAGTATATCTTAGCCTCCCCGGATGAGACCTCTCAAGTCTGTACAATCAGTCTTCTTAAAAGTCCCCTTAGTATCCTAATATGTGAAGGACCTTGACTTAGACCTTTGCTCCTGAATATGTGGTCCACTAGCCATCAGCAGCACAGAAATGCTGGACCCTCCGGCCCACCTGTGACCTGCCTCCCACATCCAGACCTGCATTTTAACAAGACCTCCTTCCCCAGATGATACCTATGAACATTAGAATTTGAAGCCCTAAAACAACGCCGATACCTGGACACCACCTCCAGGAATTCTGGCTTCACTGATCTGGACTGTGGTCCAGGAATCCGGAGAATTAAAAGCTTCCCCAGTGTTTCTAGTTTTCAGCCATTTGGGATGTCTGCCTTACAGCATCCAGCAGAGACTCAGCAGAGGTGCCCGGAGCAGCATTTTTATGCAGCTGGGTTCATAAGCCCCATCTTTGTGTAATGTTTTCTGACCTTTTATTTAACTTACCAATGAACTACATTTACTTCTCATTTAGGGGAAAAACTGCCTGCCATAAACTTGTGGCAGGAATATCATTAATCCTCATCTTTGAAGATGCTGCTGGGAGGCTTGGTAACTGTTTAGACAGGAAATACTGCGCAACCCAAGGCACATTACAGAAGAACCGGTTCATTTATTAAAGAAAAAACATGTTGCTTATTTATAGTACAGGTCCATCACTCCAGAATACCAAGCCACTCCTTGTAAAGTTGGGAAAAGCAACCCTTCGGATTAGTTCTTTCATCTCTTCTAAGACCTTGTGTGAAATGATACTTAGAGATAACAGTAGTTAGTGGCTAAGTGTTGGATTACTACTCTTCGAGGAATTAACACATAACTTGTGGTATTGTAGGACCAAGTTTCCAAAGCGTAATCCTACTTTAAAAGTGATCTTTTAAAAAAGAACAATCTTGACAAGTGTTTTAATAATTCATTATGCTTTGTGAATTTGAAGGGGAAAATTTTTTTTAAGCATCTCATTTGGACCACAAGTAACTCAGATGTTTAAATAGTCAAATCACCCATTTTCCTGTGGGTGGTTAAATCTCATGAAGAATAGAAGGTTATTATTGTTAAAGACTTTTCCTGACTTTTCCCCTTCAGGCATATAAGCACATGAATCACTTTGTCACCACTTTAAGAATTATCAAAACTAAATTTGTGCCAAAACAAAAGTACCAGTGTTTAAACTCTTACAAAGAAAACTGTATTCAATAGTCTCTTAGCTATCTAAGCTTCAGAAAGAGCCGATTTGGATTCCATTAGACTTGACATCAATCTCCAAGCAAGATGGACATTCATTTTTTTTTCTTAATTCAAAATAAACACTACCCTTTGAATGCCCTAAGATCCTGTTCCTTTTAGGAAGCCAACACAAAACTGTCAAGACTTGCAAAAATTTGCATTTCCTCTCTGTTCTCTGGGTGGTAATGGCCCACAGAACAGCTCCCTGCCCTCCACACTGAGGCCTCAAATACATTTTGTCCTTTCTTGATAGTTGAAGCTGACACATGTTCCAGATCCCACCCCCGGCATACGAAGGCTGCCTCCTCCACACTGGGAGGCTTGCAGTGAGGGCAGCTGGGCGTACAGTACGCATGCCCCGCCCCGCAGGGAGAAGACAGGAGGGGGGTCTTTTTTCGTTTGCACTAGAGTGTTTGAGAAACCTCTGACGATGACTGGTCTCTGAAGCAGGCGTGTTACACTAGAGAGAACCCGCCTCCTTCCTCTGACTCCTCGGGGCATTGGCCTTCGAGCCACATGGAATGAGGTCAAATTTCGCAATTTAGTTGTAACTTAAAATATTATAGAAAATTTCAATTATCCAAATTGTGCAGATTGATGGTTAAGGAGGCCAGGATTCGTGCCATGTACATTATGACCTTCTCAACTCAGATCAGTGATGACTTTTTTAAAATATCATAAAATAAGGTCAATTTAATTTCAAGTACTTACCTATACAGCACAGCACATGGATGGACACTTAATACTGAATGATGAAAATGACATTTTTATGGAGACTCTTAGAAAGTGTATTCGATTTTATTGCTGTGATCACACGTACCACTTACTGGCAAGCACACGAGACGTTTCACTACTAAAGAATGGAATCCCCGGTGTTTGGAATGGAAGTTTATAGAGTCACGTGCTGATCAGATCACTTCAAGGGACTCCAGTTGCTGCCATGAAAACTTCCACTGTATTTCCTGCCCCCGGGGGTTAACATTTGTCCAGAAAATCGTCCTTTCTCTGCTCAAATGACCAACTTTTCTTTTGGAGCAATGCAAGGAGCCTTCTTCCGCACTCCAAATCTTGTTGTTTGTTGTTGCTGTTTGTTTCGTTTTGTTTTTAGTGCTGGGGATCAAGTTACACCCCCAGCCTGATTTTATTTCTTATTTGGAACCAGGCTCATTAGGTTGCTGAGAGCCTTGCTAAGTTGCTGAGGCTGGCTTTAGCCTGCGATCTTCCTGTCTCAGCTTCCCAAATGCTGGGATTACAAGCATGTGCCACTGCACCCAGCTCAGTTGCTATTGCAATGGCGTTCTGGGTGAGCTTTCTAAAATGAAAACGAAGCTAAGTCATCTGCTGATTCTAAATCTTCAGCGCTTCCCACTGTACAGAGAACCAGAGTGGGCTCCGGCCTGAGAGAGCAGGCCTCTCCCTGCGCTGTGATGCAGCCTCTCCGGGCAACACTGCCACCCCAGTAGCCTTGCCTTCTCTGCTCCAGCACAGCCTCCAAGGGCGCTTTCAACTCCGCCTTGCCAACGAGGCTTCCCTGAGCTGTCTCCCTGAGCACAGTTCTCACCTCTGCTGTACGAGTCTCCTGCCTCCCTCCCAGGTCTCTAGGTTGAGTTCCTTGACAGCAGAGACTGCAGATGACCCCTCATCTTTGTGGTCAGCCCACCCAGAGTGGCCCCTCCAGAGAGGTGACAAATGAAATGACCACACCTGTGTCTCTCCAGGCGCCTGATGTGGCAATGGGAGAACTAGTTCAGAGAAGCCAGGTGAGGCGCCTGATTTCTTCCCAACTGAGAGGGTCTTAACTCAGCGCTTGTAACTCTGCCCTGCCATTCCCCTTTGAGCATGGAGCATCATCATTCAACGTGAGATGTTTTGAGTGTTGCTTCGGCTCCCTGCGTTCACTGACTTAGGAGTGGCAGGGACATACACATTCCAGCATTTACTCACTGGAAAGCTTCATGATTTTCAATATTTACCTGAGGTCAGAATATAATAGAAAGGTCATAGATAAAACTTAAGGTTTTGAAGGCCATTCTGAAGTTTAGGATTTTATTTTTCTAACATCAACTGCTACTCTCCAAGAAACACTTCTCTTATTGAACTGAACGGCATGATTTGCAAATATTAAGTTTAAAGAAAGGCCACAATATAGAGAGCCGCATATTATCTTAAAATAACCGTATTAAGCACATTGAAACACGCAGTTTTCCTTTCCTGGGCGGTTGCTTTGTTTGATCAAATTGAAAGTCAGGTTTCCTATTTTGGCATTATGCCTTATTTCCTTAGACTAAATGAAATTGTTCCATTATAGCAAATAGAAGCTCGATAATGGTTTGATCCGAGTTTAATTGGAATGCTGTTTCTCAGAATACCTCACCATTCCGGTCACACATTTGATACTGTGTTTTTGAGTAGAGTCTGAGAGCCAGGACTGGCCAATGACCCTTACAGGACTCAACGGTTGGAATCTCAGGAGACTCTCAAGACCAGGCCGGGTCTGAGGCCGACCGGCCGACCGGCCGACCGGCCGACCGGGCGCTGTTCTTCTGGTATCAGTGGACTGGAGAGGCTGAGCTCATTCACTGCAGTTCCCATAGAAACAAACAAAACACAGGAGGAAGTCCCGCCCCACACAGGGCCTGGCCTCAGCTCCTCTGGAACGGGCACTGTGTGGAGACTGATCCAAGTAACACCACATAACAGCGCTTCCTCCCCGTTTCCAGGGCGGGCTGCTCCAAGGCCCCAGGTCTTACCTCTTCTTTTCCCCTAAGGCTTCCTCACGGCAATGCGGCAGGAAGTGACCCGTGCCCACAAAGGCTGGGCCCTGGACACCGTGACCATCCACAATGACGTCCTGCGGCAGACCAAGGAGGAGATCACGTCACCCCCCGTGGTAGGTGCTGCGGGGACACTTTTGGAGCCAGGGGTGAAAGGTCAAGTTTGGCTTAACACAGACCCCCAGTGTCTCACTGAGTTCATTTGCTTTGCAGCCAGGGCAAAACCTCTTGGGTCTGCCCAGTGGGTGCTTTGTGGAAGGGCCCAGTGGGCCCTGGAACTCCCCAGGCTACTTTTATTTACAGTTACAGGTTCTGTTTGTGTTTGCATAAGAGGACTTTCCACACACCCCAGCCGCTGCTTGTGGGTTGCTTTCTCACGGAATCACCCATGGGCAGCGGAGACAGGCTGGACGAGCAGCCAACTAGAGTCCCTAGTCCAGTTCCAGCAGTGCTCTACCGGCGTTCTGGCTGGGGGAAGAGTGTGTGCCCTGAGGCGAGCAGAGGCCACCCAGAGCCACCGCTAGGACCTGCTCTGCCAGTGGGCGGAGGCCAGGCCCTTGACTGTCTTACGCCTCAGAGTCCTGTGTATAAAGTGAGCAAGGCAGCCCCACTCACGGAGAAAAGCCGTGGGATGTGGGAGCCGGGCCCCCGGCAGACGCCCGCAAGCCCTCGCCCCTCCCCTCCATCGACACAGGCCTTGTTCCCCTTGTGCCCTTTCTTATAAAAACCAGTCCTATTGGATTTAGGGCCTACCCTAACATAGTATGTCCTTATCGAAACTAATTCAATCTGCAAAATCTCTTTCCAGAGACTTGCATTCTGGGGTCCTGGGTGGAAATGAATTTTGGGGTGTGACTTTTTCATCTACCTTCACCTTGTCACAGTCTTAAGATTTGACCCATGAACAGGAGCAAATGTCCTGTCAAATGGTTCCTAGATCACCACCTCACGCGTGTAAATAGTTGTCAAAAGCTGAGTCAGTGATGGTACCCATATACCCAGATTTCTGGGCCTGCCCATGTCATTGCTGTCAAGCGATGGGCCTCTGTTTGTGGTTCAAAACCTGGAGTCCTCATACTGTTGGTCCATAGAGGGGATTCCAGGAGACATGTTGCCGCTAATCTCCTTGTCCTTTATTGTAATCTGCATTTACTTCTGGTTGCCTGATTGATATTCACTGAAAATGGGGAAATGGTCACCATCTTCTATATAAATAGACTTTATGAGCTTGCATGATTATTAGAGCCCTGGGATTCCTTTTTTTTTTTTTTTTCTAGCTCTCCACTGCCTACAAGACAAAGTTCAGATTCTTTAGCTTGGCATGTGGACTCTCCCATGGTCAATCCTCAACTTACAAATGCTTGAACTTCTTAGCGCATCCTGCCTTTCTTTGTAGTATCGCTCCTGCCTGGAGTGCCCACCCTCGCTCCTCTATCTTTCCCAAAACAGCCCACCTTGGGGCCCACCTCAGGGGCATCCCCCCACAGAGACCCCTGGGCACCCCAGCCCCTGGTGGCCTTTCACCTTGAGGTTACTGTAGCTGCCCTCAGAACTGTGCATGGGCAGGGCAGTCCCAGTCACAAGCACACGCTGCTGTTCATTTCAGGTGTCTTTAAACGTGTCCTAAACATGTGTCTTGTCCCCCTAGTTTAATGCTGTGGCACCTGAGAGATGCTTGGGGGTGATCAGACACGTCTCCCGCCTCCATACCCCACGCCTGGCCCCTGGGGGCTCCCTGTCTCCACTTCCAGGCCTGTCTGCAGCCCTCAGGCTTCATCCTGTAACTGAGAGGAGCTTGAGCTACCAGCTGGCCTAGCCGACAGCAGGCTGAGCTCACACGCTGCCCCACACCAGATCCTGTTCCTTGTGCAAAGGGGACCATCTAGAGACATAGCTCCCTGTAGAGGTGACTTGGACCCCCTGTTGCCAGCAGGGCCACCCCAGCACCCAGGGATAAAACATCTCCACAGAGCTTCTCCACTCTCCATGTGCTGCGGGGGAACAGGGCCAGCTATTCACTAATGTGATGTGCCCAGGGGTGCTTTCTTCATCTGGTAGTGTTTTTAAGGTTCACATGTGTTTTCAATCTGACGGTTTTTATTACACTAATGGATGCACATCTTGCAGCACCCAGTGTCTCAAAAGTCCTATTCCCTGTTGCTTGGCTCCTGCAGGAGGGCGTGTATATCTATGGGCTCTACATGGATGGCGCCTCCTGGGACAGGCGGAACGGGAAGCTCACAGAGTCCACCCCCAAGGTGCTGTTCATGCAGCTGCCAGTGCTGCACATCTTTGCTATCAACTCCACGGCGCCCAAAGACCCCAAGCTGTACGTGTGTCCCATTTACAAGAAACCTAGGCGGACTGATTTGACCTTCATCACTGTGGTGTATCTGCGAACGGTGCTGTCCCCAGATCACTGGATCCTGAGAGGCGTGGCCCTCTTGTGCGACATCAAGTGAGCTCCTTTCCAATTGCCGAGGGCACCGGAGCCACACGGACAGCCCATGCTAAGTGACAGACTCAGCCATGTGTGGCTTTCTGCCCTGATAACCACTCGATTGTTCCTTCTCAATTAAAAAGCTGATGCTTCCCTGCTGATTGTGTGTTTCTGCCCCTCATATCAGTATTCGAAAAGATAATTCTGAATCGGTGCTTTTCATTCCAGGAAGTTAAATTCCATTATAATTACTTTTTAAAGGTAAAATCCTATCTTCATGTTAGAACACAGGAAGATTTGAACTTTAGAAATCTAAAACAAGCTGGGCATGGTGGCGCACACTTGTTATCCCAGTACTTGGGAGGTTGAGACAGGAAGATCGCAGGCTTAAGGCCAGCCTCAGCAACTTAGTGAGGCCTTCTGCAACTTAGTGCGACCCTGTTACAAAATAAAAAAAATTGGATGCGTGGGTAGGTGGGTATAGCTCAGAGGTAGAAGGCCCCTGGGTTCCATCCCCAATACCACATACAAAAAATAAAGTAAAAAAGAGTGTGACTATGCTATATCCTAAAAGGAGTCCAGGAGGAGATAACTTTTCCCTCCAGCGAGAACCACATCACCTGGAATAAAATGAGCCATGACTAGGATTGTGCCAATGTGCTGTCCTTGCTCTGAGTTTACTCATCTTTCAGAACTTGAGGAGTGTAACCTGGAGGGTCCACCACTACCGTTCAGCTGGGCGGTGTGAAGTGTTGAAGGTAGAAAATCCAGTGAGATAGCTGCTCTTGTCTCATACACACACACGCGTGCACACACACACACACACACACACACACACACACACACACTTTTACTGGAACATTGTCATCTCACATCATGACGTAGTTCAGAGTTCAGTGTTGAGTTTTGTTCTTTAAAGGTTTTGTGGACTACAGCTGGGAATCCATCTGGACCTGGATTTTTCTTTGATAGAAGGTTTTTTTTATTGCTGTCTTTATCTCTTTGCTTGCTATTTGGATAGTTTAGGTTTTCTATGTCCTCTTGGTTCAATTTAGGTAGATTGTATGTGGCTAGAAATCTGTCAATTTTATCTATATTTTATAGTTTAATGGAGTACAAAATTTCAAAATAGTTTTCTAATGAACCTCTGAATTTTTCCACTGTCTGTGGTGATGTCTTATTTTGCACTTTTTATTTTAGTAATTTGGGCTGATACTCTGTTTTAGTTAAAATGCCTAATGGTTTATCATTTTTATTTATCTTTAGAAATAGCTTTTGTTTCTTTTATCTCTTGTATTGATTCTTATTATTGTTGTTCTCTTCTTTTTCATTAATTTCTGATCTATTTCTTGCCGTATACTCTCTTTACAATTAATCTGTTTCTGAGGCCTTTGAGGTGTATCATTAGGTTGTTTATTTGGTGTCTCATAGGTGTTGGTATATAGTATCTCTACTTTCATTTAATTTTAGGAATTTTTTATTTTCCCCCTTATTTCTCGTTCAAAAATGTGTCATTCAGTCTCTATGTATTTATGTAATTTCTTTTTTTTTCTGTTATTGATTTCTTTCATTTTGAAAGTATGTGAAAAAATACATGGAATTATATTACATTTTTTTAATGTGCCGGTATGTCTATTAGGTCCATTTTATTTATACTGTTCTTTAAGTCTGAAGAGTCTTTACTGATCTTTTATCTGGAAGATCAATCTAGTGGTATAAGAGGTATGTTGAGGTTTTCCAATACTCTTCTGTGAGATATACCTGAGTCTTAATATGTTGAACAATTTGTTTTATAAAAAGGAATCTGGTTGTGGTGGCACAAGCTTGTAATCTCAGCATTTGGGAGGCCGAGACAGGAGGATCGCAGTTTGTAGACAGCCTCAGCTACTTAGCCCCTTTACAACTCAGTGATACCCTGTTTCAAAATAAAGAATAAAAATTAGGGCGGGGGGTGTAGCTTGGAGGTGGAATGCCCCTGGGTTCCATACCCAGTACTGCAAAAAAACAAAACAAAACACACACACACACACACAAAAAAAAAAAAAAAAAAACAAAAACAGGTGCACCCACGTCTGGTGCATAAATGTTTACTATTATTGTATTTTCTGTTGAATTATGCCTTTTGTCAGTAAGATATGACCTACTTTGTCTCTTCTGATAAGTTTTGGCTTAAAGTCATCTTTGTCAGGTATGAGAGTTGCTACCACTGCTTGTTTTCAGTCTCCATTTGCATGTAATACTTTTTCTCATCGTTTCATCTTTAGCCTATGAATAATTGCTTGTAAAGTAAATTTCTTGCAAGCATCATATAGATGGATCATGGTCTTTAATCTGCATTTTCATTCAGTGCCTTTTAATCCAGGAGTTTAAACCAAAACATTGAGTGTTATTGAGAGATTATTTTTATTTCTTGTCATTTTGAGTTAAATTTCCTATTTCATATAGTGCTATTTATTCTTTGCTCAGTTGCTCATCTGGTAGAATTTATCCCTCCTCTAGTTCTGGTACTTATTTCTTGTTTCTCCTTTGTGTTTTATTTCTTAAAGTGTTTTCTCTAGTGCTAGCTTAGTAGTCATGAGTTCTTTTGATTTCTCCTTATCTTCGCTGTAAGTTTTGAAAGATATCTTTGCTAGATATCACAGTCCTGATTGGAATTTTTTTTTCAGAGTTTGGAGTACATCATAACAGTCCCTCTTGGGTTTCATGATTTTGGATGAGAAGTTTGGAGTGATTCTTATTGTTTTGCCTAGGGATGTTACCTGTTGTTGTTGTTGTTGTTGTTGTTGTTGTTGTTGTTGTTGTTGCTTTCTCTCAATGCATTTAAGATTCTCCTGACCTGTATGCTATTTTGATTATCATTTAGTATGTAGAAATTTTTTCTGCTCTTTTATTGAGGTTTTTAATGTCTTCAGTATGTGGATGCCTACCTTGTTCATCATATTTGGGAAATTCTCTGATATTATTTCTCCAAGGAGTTTGTGCTCGGTTTGTGCTTCTAGACAATCTTCAATGCCTGTTTCCAAAAATTAGGTTGTTTCATATTATCTCAGATTTCTTGAATATTCTGGTCATATTGTCTAGCCTATATTGTTGGCTGTGCCGTCAGTTTTGAATGAGTTGTCTTTTAAGAGTGAGACTCTATTTTCCATATAGTCTAGTCTGCCAGTGATGGTTTTTATTGAGGACTATTTCGTTTATTGTCTCCTTCATTTTGCTCAAGACCTCTTCTTGATACTTACTTAGGGCCTCAATTTCTTTATTGCTATGTTCATTCATATCCTGACACTTCTGATTTTGTTTCTAAGGTCTTTGATCATACTGAAAATCAAAATTCCGATTTCTCATTTTGGCATTTTCTGCAGCTCTGTATTGGTGATCTCCATTTCTGTGGAGTTGTGGGAGTTTATTTTCTCCTCATTGGTCTTCATTCTGATATTTTCCAGATTCTTAGGTTTGTATCTCTATTGTGTTGACATCCTCTTCTTCTTTGCATGAGAATCCTATGTCTAGTTGTTGTTCTTTATAACTCCTGTGCTGATTTGCCTCAATGAACCTGTCTCATGTAATCAGAATTTTGAGTTAGTCTCCCAGAACCTCTTTATCTGGACACAGTACTTAACCAACGCAGGCAAGGAACAGTCTCTGGTTGGCTGCAGGTCTCTGTGCTCTCCAAGATCAAACTCAGCAGGGCCAGAGATTATAATGTTCTGAGCCTGGCCGGCTGAGCTTTAATGCATCAGGTACACCACCCCTGCTGTGCTAGTTACAATCATGTGAAACATCGGCAGCCACTTGCCTCTGTGCTCACCAAATACAAACTCTACTGGCTGAGAGATTGAGCATTCCTGGCCCAGGGCATGTCTGAGTTAACTTGACCCAGGACACCACTGCTGCTCTGCCAGCTGCATCATGTGAGATGTCCTCCCTACTTGCTGGACCCAATCTCTGCCAAGGGAGAGATTATACTGTTCCAATCCTGGGACCTGGGTCGCTGAGTGATTTAGCCCCAGGGACACCATTACTGCTCTGGAAGCAGTGATTATGTAAAATCTTGCCAGCCACCAGCCTCAGGATACATGGTGCCCAAACTCTGCTGGGCCATATTTTATAGTCTTCTGAGTGTAGGGCACAGTTGGCTGAGTTATTTCTCTCCAAATACACTACTACTGATAATCCTGTAGTGATCATGGAGACCCCACAGGGGCAGGGCAGACTGCTGGCTGTAGGTTCTACCCAAGTGTCCCTAGGTACTGTCTGCTAATTCTTGTTTCTTCTGTGTCTGACTGTAGCCCCCGGCCCTTATACACAGGGATAGTTTGCAAACGCACCAATCCCATGGGTTTGAACATTGGCACGGTGGTCCCTGTAGTTAACACCGGCTCCCTCTGGGATTGTTTGTAAACTTACAATCTTGATGAGCCGGGCTGTAGCCACTCAAGTCCATGAGGAAGGGTCTGTAGTTTCTCAGTCCTAACAAATTTAGCTGCATCCACAGAGGTTCACTCAGCAAGTTGGCTACATGGTCTAGAGATTCACGATCTTGAGGTATTTGGAGAGAATAGGGTTGTTTTTCATGTTGAGTCTCTGGTGTGATTTATTTTAATTTTTGTCAGTATTGTTTTGTTTTATTGTGTGTTCTTTAGGCCCAGGAAGCTCTGACTCTGCAGCTCTGCCTCTGAACCCCAATCCTGCAGGAGATAATGAAACACATTTCTAGGCAGCAAATGGAGAAGGAAAAACAAACTCCATCAAATGAAATTAGGTTACATGGTGAATGTCTTAAAAGCAGTCTTTAAAAAGTGAAGCTATTTCTTACTCTGTAGTTAGTCTGAAACTCGGTATGAACCTTTATTTCCTGCTAAAGGAAATTGTCTATTTAACAAAACAGATGGGGTCCTATATTGAATGCTGATGCCGCTTCAGGATACTGAAGAAGTGTCTCTACTTATCTTCCTGTCTGTAATCCTTTTGCTGCCCTAGCTAAGTCCACAGGCTTCATTCCCTTTGACCATTATGAAGGAAGGAAACTTCCAAGTCACCTTTCTTCTCCCTCTGATCAGAGATACTAATGGTAAACAAAATGAGATGGCCCTGCGGTATCCCAGGTAAGGTTTCCATGGAAGACTCCAGAGGAAATTCCACCATAGACTGGTGTACTTTTAAACGGTAGAAAATGGCTGGGCATGGTGTCACACACTTGTAATCCCTGTAATCCCAATACTTAGAAGGGTGAGATAGGAGGATCACAGGTTTAAGGCCAGCCTCAGCAACTTAGGCCATCTGCAACATAATGAGACCCTGTTTCCAAATAAAATAAAATAAGGGCTTGGAGTATAGCTCTGAAGTGCAATAACCCCTTGAGTCCATCTCCAGTAGCACACACATACACAAAAAAGTAAAAAAGATATTATGAAATGCAAATTATAGCAATGTCCCTTAATATGTTTCTGAGATCAAGTTGACATCAAAGCCATAGACTTTAAAAAAAAAAAAATACGACAGCACTTTATGCCTGTAAACCTAGGACGTGGGAGGTTGAATCAGGAAGATCATAG
The DNA here is from genome assembly GCF_963383645.1 of Muscardinus avellanarius. Taxonomy (NCBI): domain Eukaryota; kingdom Metazoa; phylum Chordata; class Mammalia; order Rodentia; family Gliridae; genus Muscardinus; species Muscardinus avellanarius. The sequence continues at coordinate 295,732 of NC_137794.1, forward strand.
GTTTGAGGTCAGCTTCAGCAACTGAGCAAGACCCTGCTTCGAAAATAAATGAAATAAGGCTATGGATATAGCTTGGAGGGAGGTAAAATTCCCCTTGGTTCAATCCCCAGTACACACACACACACACACACACACACACAATGTGGCACTTTTTTTTTTGTAGTACTGGGGATGGAATTCAGGGGCATTCTACCTTTGAGCTACACTCCCAGCCCTATTTTTTATTCTTTTATTTTGAAACAGGATCTCACTGACTTGAAATGGGCCTTACTAAGTAGCTGAGGCTGGTTGAGAACCCAGATCCTCCTGCCTCAGCCCCCAAATCCTGGGATCACAAGCATGCCCACCACACCTGGCTGAAGTTATGGAACTTTAAAAAATAAAGAAGGCAAGCCCCTGGCTCAGGCATCGTGGCACCTCTGATGGCCAACACACACTAAAGCAAGAGTGACGTTCTCTGTAAAGACTATACTGAAGCTAGAATTTGGAAGCACCTGCCAGTCTGGGTGAGCACAGAAAGAGCAAAGTATCCTGGCATTATAGCAAACCAACCTGCAAGTTCCAAAATAAAACACGTAGGCTCTATCGGTTCTCCGTGTCCAGTTGCTAAAACAATTGTGGGCAGAGGCATAGTGTGCACCCCTGGGTAGACTGGGATCCTAGCAAATAATGACCAGGCTCAGTGTTCTCTAATGACTTGAGTGTCTTGGGAGTTGGAGAAAGAGATGGAAAAGATGCAGGTCAGGCAGCGGGCACTGGTCAGACGGCTGAAGGCCACACGAGTGCCATTTCCTGAGAGCTCTGTGGTGGTGAGGACTTCGCTGAGTGAGTGCAGAGGAGGAAGAGGGGAGCAGTGAAGTCCAGCCAGGATGGGCACTGACCTCCAGGCAGTGCCTCGGCGTGGTGTTCTCTGTGGTGGCTCTGTCTCAGCTACCTCCGGTTTAGCAGCAGCTGGCTGGGGCCCACTTCCGCTTCCTTTTCTTGGCTCAGTGAATGGTTTGCTACGACATTTTGAGCCTTCCAGAAACACATATCCATGTTCCCTGTGAAGCTGTTGCACTTTTCCTGATTATATAATTCGCCACACTTGAGTGAGGGAGAGCTGGTGAGCACAAAAGAGGACACAGGATGAAGTGCTTAAGCCCGCTGAAGCTGGGACAGAGGCAGAGTGATTTTTTTCCTTCTTGGAATCAGTCCACATCTTCTCATTTTGTTCTCAGCAAAATAAGCAATGAGATTTATACCTCTGTTGATTTAAAATGTTTATCTTGGGCTTTACATAAAAATAAGACCAGAAGAAAAGTGTCAAGAGATACAGCTTCCAAAAGGAATTGATCTTGCGGGTAAAGTTGCACGAATAAGTCAAACCCTTTGCTGTCAGAGACCTCGGATGGTAAGGGACTTACCTATAATTGGAGGCAGAGTGTGGCCATTGGTGAAGCTTAGAGGACTGGCCAAGGAAACTCAAGGTTGAAGTATGATCTTGAAGACAAGGTAGCATAGCATGACAATCGCTCTTTCAGGAATGCCAGGCAGGGGGCGTGTCGGCACGATCTGGAACACTGCTGAGGACACGGGAAGCCATTGTTGGTTCTGGACTGCTGAAGCAACAGAAGTTAGCGGGCCAGTTAGGAGGCTGGTATTCTTAGACCAGACAAGAGGAAATGGGTTTGGAACCGGGAAGCTGTTCAAGTCAGAATGCAAGCAAAGCAAGTTATTGCAAATACGATATGGAGGTAAAATTTGGGGATTCAGAAAACTGTGTTGAAACGAAGGGAGAATCAGAAAGAGCCTAAAACTCAGGCTCTTTATAGCTCTTTTGAGCAGTTTATAGCCCGGAGAGTCTAGTGGAATGCTCCACGTGTGTGTTAGTCAGCTGTTGCATGGCCGTGATCAAAATGCCTTGCAAGAACAACTTAGAGGGAGAAAGATTTATGGGGGCCACAAAGAATTCAGTCCATGGTTGTCTGGCTCCAGGGCAAGGAGGGCAAGCAGAGGAAAGCTGCTCAGCTGAAGACAGCTGGGAGCAGAGAAAGAGAAAAGATAAGGAGAGGAGGAAACAGATAAGCCTGTGAGGGCAGGCCCCAGTGACTTACCCTCTCCAGCTCCACTCCACCTCCTCGTCCTCCACTCAGCTGCCAATGGAGTCTCTACTGATGAGTCAGCGCCCTCCTTATCCAGCCACTGCCCAAAGCCGTACCTCTGAACCTTGCTGCAACTGGGGACCAGTCTTTCAACATATAAGCTTGGGGGGGCACTTCAGATCCAAACCATAACACTGTGTCATAAAATTGGGAAAGAAGAGCTGTTTTTCTAGCCATGTGTGTGAGCTCACTATTGTACCACCCTTGACTCGGTCCTACGGTGTGGCATGCCAGGCACGCTCTAAGCACTTGGTGGGCATTGCCATGTGTGTAACCCTACGGCGATCCTACGAGGTCTGTCCTGATGTCATTGGCTCCACACCATAGACTGAGACACTGGGTCAGAGGAGCTAAAAGCCTTGCCCTTGTCCTCCAGCGAGTGAGGAACAGCGCTGGGGCTGAACCCCACCCGTGCTCTGATGTGTGTTGTAAGACAGTTTTCATAAAGCCGGAGCCTCAGTCACTGTGCACAGAAAATGGCACATCTACATTTCTCTGACCTGTAAGTCTGAGCAGCTTTCATTACATGAACAAAAGGATATTTGGATGTAAAAGAGAGACCACAAGGCAACTATCAGCATTTGTAGGGTGTACAAACTTACAAATGTCTTCAAAATCCGGGGACTTTGAAGAGAATTAGTGAATTCATTTTCACACACTTTCTCTGGGCTTTCTTGAACATCCTAGACCAGCAAGTGCATCGTATGTTAACTAAAGGAGTGTGGCTGGGAAAATTAGCCCTAAATGTCTACTAAAAAGGCCTAAGTCTAGTCCTGAGACCCAGACCTCTGCTGGGTGGCTTCCTTGTCCACATGCAAAAGAAGAAGTAATAAAAACATTATTTTAAAGAACATAACTCACCCGGGCGTGGTGGTGCACGCTTGTAATCCCAGCACTTGGGAGGCTGAGACAGGAGGATCACACGGGTTCGAAGCCAGCCTCGGCTACTTAGTAAGGCTCTCAGCAACTTAGTGAGACCCTGTTGCCAAATAAAGTAAAAAATAGGTCTGGGAGTGTAGCCCAGAGGTGGGAAAGCCCCTAAGTTTGACCAAAAAAAAAAAAATAGTAGTACTACCAAAAAATAAATAAAATAAAAAAGGAGCATAACTCAGCACAAGATAAAAGAGAGCAAATGTATAAAGGAAAGCTTCACTATCCTCGGTGTATAAAATAGGAACTATGGATATCCTTTTAATTTTACGAGTTCAAAAAGCCACTCACAATTAAAGTCAGTGACTTAATCCTAGGTGTCTAATAGAATTTCCAACATTTTTATCTTTTTTTCTTTAAAAAAAAAACTTTAATAGCTAGGCTCTTTCTCAGAGACATAGCAGTTTCAAAGATGCCACGTCGTGACAGTTTATGAATTGGACATAGCGTAAGTCAGAAATGTGCACAGATATCAAATGGATAATGCATCCTCCGAGGGCTATTTAGACTGGCTTGTGTGCCTTTTTCTATTTGATAAAAATTGCCCACCCACTGAAACACTGAAAGCCTTGCCTCCTCCCTCGCCTAGGTCAGGTGCTCTGGACACAGACAGAAAGGGGACTTCCGTGCAGGGTTCCTGGAAAGAGCTGTTGGGCCCGGCTCCTGCGGGGAGCTCAACATCTTAATCCAACATCTGTCTATGGACTCCATGTCCCCAAAATGCAGGGAACTTTCCAGAATGTCTGCATCTGGGAAAGAGGCCTGAGGGACATGTGGTTGCTGTCCCTTCTGGTTGGAGGAGGGGTCTCTGCCTGAGGAAGCCCTCCAGATTGAGCAGAGTGACAGGAGGACTTTGCAAAGACCCCAAACAAACACAAAGACAACTGAAATCTGGAGGCCTCTGTTCTTAATTGCTATCTTGAGCAAAACCATAAATTCCCCAAAAGAAATGTTGAAGGATAGAGGTGCAGTCTGCCTTGGAAAATCACTTTTGTAACTTGCGTACGTGGAAAAAAGCGAGTGGGTTCTTCTGCTTCTACCTTCTGGCATCTGGCTCTGACTGCCAAAGAGCCTGTCTTTGGAACACTCCAGTCTTGATTTACATACCACCTCCTGAGATGAATGTCAGTACTCTGGAGGAATGGAAATGTCCCCAGGTTCTGAATCAATACAAAGTCCTTATCAAAGCCTTGGTTTATAGTAGGTGGCCTTGGCCCGGCCCATTCTTCCACAGCGGAGCCAGGGAACAGGGCTCCCGGGCTCCTGGGCAGGAAGATCACCTTCCTTGGGACACGATGTGGCAGGTGACAGTGTTACTGCTGCCACCTTGCAAGCGGGTTTAATTGAACAGGTGTGCTCGGGCCTGCGGACATGCTCCCTTGCCTCCACTCAGGCAGATCTCGCCTCTCCTGACAGAAGGCGCCTCTCCTCTCGAGCTACTGAGGGTGGGGCAGACTCAGGAAAGCACCCCCACTGTATTTCCAGGCCAGAATCCTCGTTTGACCTAACACAGATATTCAGTGCTTGGGCCCCTTTCCTGGCCCCTTCGGGGCCTCTTCGGGGTGGGGTTCTGGAGGTGGGGCTCCTTTCCCATCTCCCAACTGAGGAGTCCACAGACATCCCTGTGGCTGGAACCCCAGCCTCCTCCTCAGACAAGTGACTGGGGATCCCTCTGGGCCTGAGGGATGAGCACGCCACCAGTCACTGGGTGTGTGTGTGTGTGTGTGTGTGTGCGTGTGTTCCTGATTATGCAATTCCTCCTTTTTCTATTGTTCCTCTTCTTTTGTCCCCAGAAAGGGACATCCTGTGTCCCATCATGATAAACCCTGAGAGAGAGGTTTCCAGACAAATAGAAAAAAAAAATATTGTTCTCTCTCCCTTTCCCCCCTCTCTCTCTCCACATGTCTCATCTCTCCTTTCTCTCTTTCTTTTCACGCTGAAATCTTTCTGGGCAGCGTGTAGCTAGATTGCCACCAGAATCTTGGTCTAGTACGTGTCACCCCCTCTCCGGGGAAGCAGTTACTTTCGGTGTTTTTCCATGTTTGTGGAATTTTTTAGAGAATAGACTTGCTCCTTCTGCCTGGCCTGCTCCAGTCTCAGCAGCCAGCAGTGGCCTCCCCTGGCGGTTCCTGGATTCCATGTTCTCGTCACGGCTCTCTTCTACCCAGGGAAGCCTGGGCAGGGGGAGAGCTGGCCAGAGACATGGGCAGTGCATTTTCTCTCTGAGCTCTGCCCTGTCTCTTGCCCCATTTGCCCGCTTCACCTTGCGGCAGCTCCCAGAGGACAGAGGAAGGTCCTGCATCCCCTGTCCACTCCAGAAGCCCTGATGTGGAAGTGGTGGCCCCCATCAGCCCTGTAGACTCCTCTCCCAGGGCCATCTGTGATGTGTCCCCAGCTTCTCCTCATCCTCTGGGGGAAGCGGAGGACACAGGTGGAAGGACCAGAGTACCGCCAGCCTATCTCACCACATCCTCCCAACACCTCCCAACACAAGTCCTGGGAAACAAACTTGGCTGACGTATACTGCACAGGTGACGGCTCTGCCTGGCTTGAGGGCTCACCACTCCCACTCATCCTCAGCATCCTCCCGCGATGGAGGTGTCTCTAGGTCAATTTATGTATTAACTTGTCACTTGGTGCGTAATATTTAGCACTGCAATAAAAAAAACAAGCCAATCCTATGAGGAATTGATTTTCCCTCCACATCTGTTCATGAAGATGTAAATCTAAAGTTTTGCTACTTTAAAAGCCTGTAATACAAATGTGATCCAAAATTGCTAGTCTTTGAAGTTGAGCTTTTCTGTCAAAAGAAATGGGCCTGAATAGGTTGATATTCCAGTATTTCCTGTCAATAGAAACAGAGCTGATGCCTGGAGCCCGGTCCACCCATATTCTGCCTCCAGACTCCAAAGACGTCCATCAGCTCTGGGGTCCGCTCCAGTTCACTACAGCCCAAGATGCTGGTGCCCATGCCTCCTGCACACAGTAAGCTCTGTGCGCTCACTTAGGAGAGATGCCAAGGGCAGCCAAGGCATGGACCCTGCCCGCCGGCACGTGGGACAGCAGTGAATAAGAGTCAGTAAGTGGCCACTGCCCCGAAGATGAAATGCTAGGTGAGACAGAGGGGAGAGAGACTGGGCCCTTCGTTGGGAGGACGGGGGAGGGTCTTCGGGGAAAGTAGCATTGAGGCTGAGCCGTCACTGGTGGGTGGGATTTGGGCAGAGGGAATGAGAGAGAAGAGCAAGGAGGAAGGGGTCAGGGGCAGAGCAGGCCAAGAGCCAGCCATGTGAAGCTCTGTGTGGCCGCAACACGGGTTACTCACCGGGAGCTGGGAGAAAGCCTGTGTACGTGTGTGGGTGGGCTCGAGAACACCGTGGCTGTGTCCTTACCTCTAACCTGGACGGCTTCTGGAAGTCTCCAAGCCTTTCACCTGCGTTCTCCCATCAGATTTTCAAAACAATCCCACAAGCAGGTTGTAGTAGGGATTATTACATAGGGAAGAAAAGTGAGGCTCAGAAAGTGATCTGACCGGCAAGCACCGTGGCCAGTAGCAGCAGGGGCAGCTTCACAGGCACAGGGGCCAGGACAGCCGGGGCAGGCGTGAGGCGTGTCAACAGAGGGACCGCGTGGAGCTGCCAGGCCGGCTCTAATGAGCGATGGAGCACTGCAGCCAGCTGCCCAGCGGGGACAGAGAGTACATCCTCGGGCCGCTTATCACTCACACAGACGTCAGCGCTGTGGTGCCTGATGGTGAGAGCCAATCAGAACCTGCGCTGGCTACCAGCTGCCCCGGTCTGCCTTCACACAGTATGAAACTCAGAATCGTGACCTCGAGGGCATCCTCCGCAAACAGCCAGTAATGTCCAGCTCCTTGCTGGCCCAGGAGACAGCTCTGGGACCAGGGCCTCAGGTCCTTGACCTGGCCACCTGGCTGGCTATTGCAGCTAAGTCCTTGTCTCAGAGTGGCCTCTGCAAGCTGGGAGGCTGTAGCCTCGCCTGCCTCTATGGCCGTCCCTCCCAGAGCCCAAGGGCCCGGCCTCTCCAGAAGCACTTGGTGTCGTCCGCCTTCACGGCTTTCTCAGAGAAGTGTTTGCGCTTTCACCCCACAAAGCGGCCACGCTCAGATCCCAGCCTGCAGCCGCTTCCCACAGAGTGCCCTGTGAGCGCCACGCGGCGGGCTGGGCATCGGGGCCATCGGGTGCTGCGTCGACTCATCAGCTTTGTTTGCCATCCCATTTGGCAAATGAGCCAGAAACCGGAGCACGATCATGTGCTGGGGCTGAGGGCTTCTAGGACGGGGCGGAGGTGACTGCTGAGCTGGCCATGCGAGGGGAAAACAGGCCCGCTGGCTCCATGCACAGAACACCGCAGGGAGAGCCACAGTGCCACTGAGAACAGTGGAGAGCCAGAGCTCCCAGCCACACAGGCCCGCCTCACGGCATGCTACCGTGGCGCAAGTCCACTGGACAGAGGATGTGACGGGGTGGAATGAGAACTTCTGAGCTGTGAGCCATGGCGGTGTCAGACACCCGCAGGCTGATCCCAGGTGGCTGGTGGCCGCAGCCACTTCACTGCCCCCCTGCCCCCGTGTGTGACGACCACGTAGCTGACGCTCAGAGCTCCATACCACGGCTGTGCCCTCGCAGGGAGGGCACCCAGGGAACACTCAGGCTCTCTGTGTTGTGTTTGCTTTATTGGGGAGAAGGGAGTGAGTGGGCCCCCAAATACCTTTTCTAGAACCAGGGGAGGTGACTTTGTCCAGGCTGAGTGTGGTCAGTGGGAGCAACACCCGAGAGGTTCAGAGACCAGGGTCAGCCTGTCGCTGAGGGTCCTGCCTGGCCCCAAAGCTCCTCCTCCCCTGACTTGGGGGACCCTGGCCAAGCTCCACAGTGACCTTTAACAGCCTGGTAGATAGCCCTGGCTCTTAGAAGCCAGTGACAGCCTCCTCGGCGCCCGCCAGCACAAGAGCCCTGCCTCACAGACTAGGTGCTGGCGCCCCAGCTCCTCCCAGGCTGGGGACACCGGGTTGGCCTCAGCTGGCCTCTCCCTGTAGACTCCATCGACGCTGGTTGCACTTCCCACGTGGGTCTCAGTGTGTTTCTCAGCCACAATGGAGGTGCTGAGACGCTGCAGCTACGGTGAGAAACTTCCTTTCCATTTGATTTCCAAATGTGTGAGGTTTGGCACCTTTTCTCTCTTCTCAGAAGACCTTTAATTCTGCGAAGGAGCAGTAGGGCTCTCTCGTAATCACCCCTCCCAGGCTCCCTGTCAGTCGTCTTTCCAGAGAAAAAGGCAGGTGGGTGGAGATCACAGGTGTGAGGGACAGAGAGGGGCTGGGTGGTCAAGAACAACTGAGTCTGCTCCAGGCCCAAGAGCTGCAGCCACACAGCCCAGGTCCCCTCTGGACGCTGTAATCCACAGACAAAGGTCAAGGGGTTGGGGAGGGGAGGGTGACAAGCTCCCTTCTCTTATTTGCAGCTATGGAGAGGGGACCTGGGAAGCCCTCTGCCAGGCTTGCTAGCCTTGTCCCACATCGGCTCAGAGGCACTGCCTACTGAGCCCGTCAAGGCAGACTAGCCACAATGACAAACAGACCCTGCGGCTCAGTGGCTTGGCATGCTCTCATCAGTGTGGGTCCACGGAGGCTCTGCTCCACGAGATGTTGATGGTCCCGCTATTCTTGGGATCATCTCCACGGTCACCTGTGCCCCACACAGTAGGAGGAAGAGGGCGAGGAGGAGGAGGCATATGTGGGAGGGTTATGAGCCAGGCCTGGGGCCGCTACATCCTCCTCAGCTGGTCAGCCACACTCGACATCAAGGGAGATGGGAGCTGCACCCTCAGGGCTTTATGGGTCAAACTGCATCTCTCCAAAAAGACATCTTCAAGTCCTAACCGGCAGTACCTCAGAATGTGACCTGATTTGTAAATGGGATCTTTACAGACATAATCAAGTTCAAGTGAGATCCTGTGGATGGGACCTAATTTAAATTGACTGGCATTCTCACCTAAGGGGAAATCTGGACGCAGAGAAGCACCACAGAAGAAAGACAATGTGAAGACCCCAGAAACGCCACCCACCAAGCGAAGAGACCAGGAGGACGGCCTGGCAGATTCCCTCGCGTCCTTCCTGGGGAGGAACTGATCCTGCTAGACCGCGATCTCCGACTTCTAGCCCCCAAGCTGTTAGACAGTTGACATCGATTGTTAAGACACCCGGTTCTTGGTACTTCATTATGGCTGCCCCAACAAACTAAAATATGCTGTGTGCCCAAGCCCATTGGGCAGCCGCCAGCCAGCCCTGTTGTACTTTCTTGTAAAAAGGAAGAAAAAAGTAAAGAAGTAAAAAGGATGGTTCTTAGGGCAACCTACTGTCCTTTCTGGTGGAAGCTTCCAGGCTCAACAACTGGTGCCAAGCTCCCCTCCCGTGGCCCGTACCTCCGCTGGGCCCATCTCATCTCCCCACTCCTGACACTGAGCCCTCCTGGGAGGGGTGAGCAAAAGCCCAGGCATGGCTGGCCGCGTCCCCACGCAGAAGAGGGAGAGAAGCGGCTGTGCTCATCTCTTGCTTCTTTCTCTCCCTGGTCCAGAGTGGCTCGGACTTGCCAGCACCTTCCCAAGTGACCTGGAGCAGACCCCTGAGACTGAGGGCTGCGGTACACTCTCTGGAAGGCGGGGGTGAGGCCACTGCCCTTGTCCTCATCAGAGGAACCGATGTGAAAGTGATGCCATGACACTTTGGAAATACAGCCCGCTGCATCCGCCCTGGAGAGCAATAATCGCCGTAGCTCAAGAGGCGGTAAATCCTTCTCCCTCACTGCTTGGAGCTGGACAGGGCCCAGCACCTGGCAAGCCCAGCTGGCTTGGCGGGGTGGCAGGGGACCGTGCAGGGGAGGGTGCTGGTCCTGGGGGACCTGGCAGTGGCCACCTGGGGAGCAGGGAGGATTGTACCAGGGCTTCAGGAACCAGCTGCTGTGCTGAGACCTGGCCAGGCTGGGGTGCCGACACCTGGAAAGGTGGAGGGCCATGGGGGTAACAGCATATCGAAAGCTGCCACTTTCTGGGGACTCGATTTGTGCCAAGCTCTGGGCTAGGGCTGTTTCCCATTGCCAACTCCTCCTGCGAGGTGGTCAGTGTGGGTTGGGGCGTCTGTGGCTGGGGTCTGGGTGGCTTTCCATCCAGACTCTCATGTGCTATCTCAAAACACCTTGGCTGGTTCCTTGATTGCTCTGCGCATCACTGATAAAACTGGGATAAAAATGACCTCCCCTTCGCAACCCAGTGCTGCCCAGGAGCTCAGGCAGCAGGAGACAGGGGTGATTTCATTTGAGAAGAGAAGCAGGAGGTAGAGAGTGGAGTCCCATCCAGCAGAGGCACCTCCCTGCGGCAGGATCCATCCCCAGGAGCTGCTGCAGCCAGGTCTTCCTGGCTGAAAAGTGACTTCTGGCCACAGCTGTAGTCTTGGCCTCTGCCCAGCAGCCAAGTTGTGTTCTACGTGGTGGAGACTGGGGCGAGGGCGCTGGTGAGCAGAAACTGAAATAACACACACACAGCCCCTAGGACCCGAGGTTCAGTATGGCCTCATGCTGCTGCCCACCTTACAGATCCTGGGACAGGTTTCACGGTGTCAAGGACAAGAATTAAGTACGCGAGCTGGGCTGGAGCCCAATGCTGTCTGACTCTAAGATCTGGATCCAGGTCTCTTTATGCCCATGTGTTGATATCGGTGGACAGACTTTGGTCCTTAGCTCATTGTCCAGAAGAGGCACTGGGCTTCAGCGCGGGAAGGAAACAAGTTTCTTGGAGACATGGAGCTTAGAAGAGACCTGAACTCCCTCTCCTTCCCCATATTCCCTTTCTCCTCTGCCTCCTCCAAAGAGAAGTCTGTTCTGCCTGCTGGCCATGTCTTCCTGCTAAAGACAGGGTGGCTGGGATGGCCTGCCTTCGCAGAAACAGCCAGCAGCACCCTGTTCTCAGAGACACACATCAGTTGCCCCATTTTCATTTCTGGACCATCTGAAAACCAGATTGTCTTGATGGAGTTGATGACCCCTCCCCAGGGTCCCCGGAGAAGCCTTGGTCATGCAGATAAGGAGGACGACCCAGAGCTCTGGCCTGTCCAGGCAGGGGCTGCCCTTGAGGGGTGCTCTGAGACAGGGGGCAGAGCTCTGGGCCACCACAAATCCAGCTGCCAGGAGGCACTTCTTTTTACACCAGCCTTGGGGCTGGTGGACCTGGGATGAGTGCCAGGCTGCTCCCGGAGCAGCTCCCCTGCCACCTTGATCTCTGTCCCTCATCCATGAAGCTGGCACAGTAACACCGGGCAGTCATGCTGGATGAGACCAGGGCCCCCCAGCATGCATGCACCTGGGTCAGAGTGGGGTTCAGGTAGTAGGAGTGTCGGTTTGCACTCTTGGCTATTATGAGTGCAGATTAGCAAGCAGATTCCATCCGCACAAATCTCTGCTCAGAGGGAGTCTTCCTTTCCTCTGCTGTAGAGGCCTGAGCGAGGAGGTCCAAAACCTAAGGGGAAAGGATTCTCCATCCTCTCCCCGTCTGCCCTTCTCAGTAAGGTTTTATATGTATACTTTTATGGGTGCCTTGTAATTATACATCATAGCGAGAGTCAAGTTCCACACCTACTATGCTCCAGGGTCTCACAGGACACATAGATTAACGCCCTCCCACTGCAGGATATCCAGGGGTGAACAAGGAAACCCCCCTTCCCTCACAGAACTCGCAGTCTAGCATGGCCAAGCCGTCGAGGACAGAAGAGAGCACGGGACATGCTTCAGCCCAGTCCGTTTATTTTGAGCAAGAGTCACTGAACACCTACTGTGCACCATGTTGGGTGCTGCGGGTGTATATGAGCCCTCAAGGGCTCAGTGTTAACAGGGATCGGTCACCCCATAACAACTCCTTCATGGCACAACCCCACAGTGCCCTGAGGGATGAGGTGGGGTGGATCAGGGAAAGCCGTTCGTGGGGCTAACCCTGCACTGAGCCTCTGAGCCCGAGCAGACGCTGAGGGAGAGCCAGCTTAGGGCTCTCCCAGGGCTCTAGCTGTCTGCAGGCCGTTAAGGGGCAAGGGCAAGGAAGATCTCCTGGAGAGGTGTGTGGGGTCTCGGGGATGCAGGGAGAGGGGGGAAGCGCTCCCAGCACGTGAAGCACAGAGGTGGAGAGGTAAGCGGCAGACAGACCCACGCAGCTCCCTGGATGCTGATGGGTTTGGAGACTCACTCCTGCAAGGTGGGAAATCAATGCCTTAGGGACAGGTCAGATCAGTTCTAGAAAGCTAATCCTTGTAAAGGGAAGAAGCGCGGTTCCATTGTTCAGAACAAAGGAGTCTGACGGGCTTTACTCTGAAGCCTGCTCACCCTATAAGCTGGGGAGACATGGGCAGGGGACCTCCTCAGTCCCAGGACTGGCAGGAAGGGCCCACCAAGGATGGGCCCATGCAGGGCTAAAATGCAGTGTCCTGGACATCCCAGGGTTGTGAGCTAATGAGGAGAACCCAGGATGAATCCCTAGAATCCAGGGTGCCCGCTGAGGTCAGAGTGTGTAAGCACATTCAGAGGCTCTTGGTCAGCTGGCCCTAGGTGCCCTCCTATGCTCTCTGTATTTGGCTGGGTGCTCCTGAAAACAGCCCCTGACCTGAGGAGAGAAGGGCAAGAGGTTTATTTTTAGTTAGAGAATGACTGGTTCCCAGAAGCACTAGTCCTTGCTGTTGTAAATAAGACAGAAAAGGAAGGAGGCCAGTGCCAGGTGTGGCATCGAGCAGGTGACCATTCTGTTCCTGTCCCGGTGTGGCTGACAGCTGCCTGGGTGGGGGGTGCTCACCCTGCACAGCCAGATGCAAAATAAAATAAAAGCTGTTCTCAGTGAGAGCAAGCCCCGTGGCAGAGAGGAAACCTTCCAAGTGCCCAAGGTAGGATTCCAACAGCACCTGCTTAGCACAACAGGGCTTATCACAGCTGGAATATAAATGACTCAGGGCTCTGATGATCCACTTAATTCTCCCTCCCACTTTAGATCTCTGAGAAGGGGGGGATGGCATCACGCTATGTCCCCAGGACCTCACCTCAGTGCCGGGCACACGGCCAGTGTTTGGTAGATATGGTGTCCGTCCCACTGTATTGGCTCTGTGTATCACACCTGCAAATTGTTTCCTATTTTTTTTTCTATATGGTTTAACTGTGATTTGTCCCTTCCAAGACTCACTTTGAAATTTAATCCCCATTATGAGACAATTAGAGGTGAGTCCAGGTGGGATCTTTAGGAGGTGATTAGAGCTCTGCCCTTCTGAATGGGTTAATCCATTTGTGCAATTACTGGCTTAGTGGGTTAATGGGTTAATGGATTCTCTGGAGAGTGAGTCTGCTATCAATGCCAGTTTGGGTAGTTATATTGAGAATTTCCTATCTCTTGCCATAAAATGTCTGAGCCACCTAGGGACTCCATCAACAGAAGGCCATCTCCGGGTATAGCCCCTGGATCTTGGGCCAGAATCACTGAACAACAACAACAAAAATCTTTTAAAAATGTGCCTAGTCTGTGGTACTGTGTTATTAGCAACAGAAACTGGACAGAGTAATATAAGGCCCAAGGTTTGGCTGTGCCGGTGACTGCCTGGAATAAAGGCATTCTACTTGAGCTGGATCCCAGCCCTTTGTTTCTGTTTTGAAGCAGGGTCTTGCATAGGCTGGCCTTGAACCTAGGATCCTCTGGTCTCAGCCTCACGAGTACCTGGCTTATAAGCAGCAAGGGTCACCGAGCCTGGTGCATGGTTTCTTTTAAACACATCACTTTTAGGGTTCCTTAACCCTAGGTCCCTTATCCCCAGCCTCCAGTACAGTGACAAGGTACTCGCCCACAGATATGGGGTGATGGCTGCCGTTTTCAGGATATCTCCCTGGGGTAGACCTACACCCATCTCCCCTTTCCTCCTTCTTGCTGGCTGGAATTTAGATATCACACCTGGAGCCCAAGCAGCCCCTTGGTATCACAGGTTGAGTGATAAACAGCCCAGTGATTAGTGGAGAAACTAGAAGACCTTGATGGTCAGGAGCAGCCCCTGAGCCCTGGGCTGGGCCTCCAGCCCTGCTTTACAGAGAAGCCCTCATTTTCACCGTTGCTATTTGGGGTAGAGTTTTCTGTCCCTTGCAGCGCAACAAGCTAGCCCTAAGTCCCAAGCAGAAGGCCCCTGCCAGGCTGACTTATGGGTAGGGGAAGGGGCAAAGGGCTCTGGGGAGGTGGAGGCACAATGGAGGAAGGTAAGCCGGCCCTCGTAGCTCGCCCTCCTCACTTACTGGCTGTTAGAGGGGGTCCCCAAGGCCACCGCAAACTCTGCTGCCTTTATGAACAGGGCAAAAAGAAAGACAGGTACGATGCAGTCTCCACAAACCAGGGAGACGGACAGCCAGAACAGCCCCGGGCAGGAACAGCACACCTGCACAGGGCTCATAACCCCGGCTACGGTTGCGAGGCGTGGGTGGAGAAGCTTCTGGAGGCTTCCAGAATGGCAGAACCCAGCCTCGGTCCTCCCCTCCCCGTAGACCATCCCTGACTGCAAGGCTCCCTGGATCCATTTGCACCCAGACTGGCCAGAGAGCCGGGAACGAGGCGCGGACTTGCTCCGCGTGCAAGTCCTTACCAGGGGAGACACTTTCTGGGAGAGGACTGCGGGAGGCGGGAGCCTGGGCCGTCCCGACCTCAGTTGGGGGACCCCGATAGGTGGGGGCGCCTGCCCGAGCCCGCGCTGCGCCCCAGCCCGAGGGCGCACGCGGTGCCCAAGGACCCGCCCGGCCGCCCGGGCTCCTCCCCCGCCGCCGCCGCCGCCGCTCAGTCGCCGCGCGGTCCCGCAGGTGGCAGCGATGGCCCGGCCCTGAGCGCCCCGCCATGGCCGGCGCCCCCAGCCCGCTGCGCCTGGCGCTCCTGCTGCTCTGGGCGGTGGGCAGGGCCGGCCCCCGCCCGCAGGTGAGCCGGGCCCCGGCGGGGAGGGCGCCGCGGCGGGGACGCGGGACTTGAGCGAAACTCCGGACCCCCGCGGGAGCCGGGCTGCGGCCCCAAGGGGAGGACCCCCACCGGGCGAGGCGCCCCTTCCCCGCCGCCAGGGCCCCCGCGCCCGCCGCGCGCAGACTTCGCCGCATCCCGGTCCTTCCCAAACCACTTTCCCAACTCCTGCACCGTCTCTGCCCCAGCCCGGGCCCTGTCTCTGCCTGGCTGGCGTTCCCCCCGCCGACCGCCCCCCACAGACCTGGCACTCCTGCCCAGGTCCTCCGGTCACCCCCGGGGCCCAGGGGACGGGACGGAGAGGGCCAGGGTGCGCAGACACAGCTTCGCCCCCTGTCCCCAGCACCACCAGGGCTTGCCTTGACTCAGAGCCCTGGGGACCCTTCCTTGTGACCTCCCAGATGGAACTTGAGAGCCGCCCCTCCCCCATCTCCTGCGGTGGAGGGCAGGCTCCGTGACCGTCCAGAAGGTCAGGCCCCCTCACACTGTGCTGACGCCCTCTGTCCCTCGATCCACAGCCCACAGTGCAGACATACTGGGACCCCAGAGTACCCTGGCATCTCGGTGCCGCCAGAGAGCAGGCCACAGGTGGACCCTTGCAGCCCCATCCTCTCTGTCCTTGCGCCAGGCTCCTGCCCTGGGTGGTGGGGGGGGGGCTGCTGTTGGAGGGACAGTTGACCAGAGAGACTGGGATGCACTTGAGCAGAGCTGCGCGGGCTTGCTGGCCTGGCTTGTGTCGGGAATGCTCCTTCCTTCTGCTCCCCTCCCCTCCCCAGATCTTGCCGGAGGGGGCCGGTCTAGGCCTTGAAATCTGCCCCCGAGTAGTAAGAGGCAGGATGAGAGGGCAGCCCCATGAGGGCAGACCCCTGGGGCTGAGAACCCGGGTGTGGACGGACGTGCCTCTCCAGCCCCGGTTCCTTTCCAGACTCATGCTTTACTCCTCCCTGATGCCAGCGCCATCTACAGCTCAGGATCCCGGAGCCCCCTCACCACTCTCCCACCTCCCAGTCCCACCCCGCTGGGCATCAAGTGGACAGATCTCCTTTGGATTAGAGGAAGAGAGGGGAGAGGAGAGGGTTGGGGCGGCGCTTCGTCTCCCCCAGCCCCTTTTCCAGAGGTGGCAGGCTCCTGCCCTTTCCTGAATTCCCCTCACTCCCCAGCCCCAGGCTGTCGTAGGACCTGGGGCAGAGGACAGGAGGCAGGCACTGGGGGCCTGGCCCCCCATACTTGCTGTGGGCCACTGTCATCCCTGGCCCTGGCAGAGATGTAAGCGGTCTAAGGTGACCACAGTAGCGGAGACAAGACCTCTTGCTCGTGTGTAAACCTCTGAACGTGAACTTTGCATTTCAGCCTCTGCCCAGGAATCAGCAAGCCTAGAGTTGCTCCCTGATGTCACTGACAGGGTGTCGAAGGCTCGTGAAAAGAGGGTTCCCCATGGAAGGCGCCCAGCAGGGGAGGGTGTGGGGTGGCCCGCAGCCTGGGCCTCTCCTACCGGGCAGGACCGAGGGAGGACCAAGTGTGTGCCTTGCTATGGTGCGGGGGCTGGGTTGACTTGTGTAGAAGGGGAAGGACCACTCCCCTCCCCTGTCCCTCACTTCCCCAAGACCCCCCATAAGGACTGTCTACTGAGGAGACCAGTCTTTGACACCTAAAGTTAAAAGCAGACACATCTGCCAGTTTGCTATTGTGTGGTGCTACTGGGGAGGGTACCGGGCCCTCCCTGACCTGTTCCTCATCCACAGAAGGATGTTCCTCATCCGTGCTCTGTCACAGAGGGGCACGGAGCCCACTGAGGCACTGGCACCCTGAACTGGCAGCCCTTGTCACCCAGGGTACAGACTGCTTGTCCTTGGGTCTTGGAGTCAAGGTGGACTTTGTCTTGAGCTGGCCTCCCTGGACAGGGACCCAATGTGGAGCTGGGCTGGAGAGACCCAGAAACCACATCCTGGCCTCCAGGACCCTGCACAGAAAGAAAATGGGCCCTTCCTTAGCTGCAGTGTTGCTGGGCAAATTCCTGAGTGTGCCTGCACCTCTGTGTATGAGATGGAGAGAGAGCGCGAGCGCCAGGACAGGGGGACATGGATGAGGAGAGGGAGCTGTGGCCAGTGGCCAGTGAACTGTACGCAACCCCGTGTGCCTGGGCAGGCTCAGCACATACTGTGTGCTCGGCAGTGTGTGCGTGGTTGTGACCCCATGTGTGATAACTGTGTTTACAGGAGGGGCTGTGCATGTCTGTGACATCTTGGTGAGGGGATGGGAGTCTGCTGGCCTGTGTCTCTGGTGGGGATTGGAGGGTGCTTGTGATTGTGTGTAGCAGCGTGGGTGAGGTGTAGCAGCCCAGGGGTGGGGTGTGTGTGTGTGTGTGTGTGTGTGTGTGTGTGTGTGTGTTGGGCAGTGTCTCAGCATGTGAGTGTGTTCCTGACCTACATGTGTGATTCTGTGCATGTGGATGGGAGGACGCCGTGCCGGGTCTTGGCCTTAGGAATGTCCTTGAGGATGTGTGTGGCGTGGGACAGTGTAGGTAGGTTCCTGTGCCTGTGAAGAGGAAGTAGGTGCAGTTTGCCTCTTTCTGCCTTTCTGGGGGAAAAAACACAAAGCCTTAAGGAAAGAAAGTGGGTAGGAAGTGAAGGAGCCTGGCATCCCCACCCCGTGGGACTCGCGATGGGGGTGTGGCCTGGCTCCAGGGCCTGGCCCAGGGTCCTGGAGGAGATCAGGGATCCCCAAGGCTGGACCTAGTTGGAGCCCTCTTGGCTCCTTCTGAGAGGCCTCCCCTCCTCATTTTTCCCACCCTGTGGCCCAGAGAGGCTGAGGCCCTGGTCCTCCTTCCTCTCCGCCCAAAGGGGTTGAAAGGAAAACCTGAGAACTCACAGGCCCAGCCAGTCAGGTTGTGGAAGGCCGTCCTCCTCCCTCCTGCTCCTCCCTACCACCGGCTTGTGCAGGCCTGGACAAGTTCCAGAGATTTTCACCCACTGATCTGAGAAGGATGGTGCGCCCACTTTCCAGAGGACGAAACTGAGGCCCCCAAAGAGAAAAATGTGTCCCTCATTAAGAGGTGGAGCTGGATACCAACCCAGGGCTGTGGCTCTGTCCACACCTCTCTGTCTCGTACACACGGCCACACCGTCTCCTCCCGGGGTTTTCTGTCTCATCTCATCCCTCCTCCTCCCCAAACTCCTGAATCTGAGAGACGCCTCCCTAATGTCACCTCTGACCTAGGCATTGTCCCCAGTCTCCTTTGTCCTCCTTGGACAGGCCCAGGAGACCTGGAAGTCCTGACTGCAAACACATAGCCTGCCCTGACACCACCCCGACGTCCCCAACCCTGGTTGCCATCCTGAGAGTGCCCCTACCTTCAAGGGCCAGGGACTGGCCACCCTCCCTCCCTGCCACTACCCAGCCTTTCCCTGCAGGCTTGGGCCTGGGACTCAGACGGTCCCAGGAGGAGGAAGTGGGAGGGGAGCTGGGGGCAGGGTCCCAAGCCTCCACACTGCACCTTGCCACTGCCTCTCCTGGAAGGTGCCACAAGTTACACAGAATGACTGGCCTTGGGCTTGAAAATGTGCCGTTTCCTCCCTCTGGAGTGTGTGATCCTAGAAGTAGAGGAGAGAGAGCTCCAACATCCAGGAAGCCAGGCCTCTCTAAATAACAGAACCTGAGAACAGCCCCTGTGAGCCTTACCTTAGTCCTCAGAGAGCCTGTTGGGAAGGGGGGCCTGGAGTTTTCCTGTCTTGAACACAGGAAAACTGAGGCTAGAAGTTAAATGTACACAAGGTCGCACACTTGATTTATGGGAGTCAGGATCAGGCCACAGCCGAGCCCAAAGCTAGGGCTGTCCAACCGAACCCAAAGCTAGGCTGTACACCACTGTCAACCCGGGCACCGAAGCCTGTGCCCCAGGAGGGCCAGCCTCGCAGGCGTGGCCCAGGTCAGAGCTGTGCCCTCAAGATACCCCTGAGCACAGCCCACAGCCTCACAGAGCACCGCTGTCCCGCCTGGGCGCCTTGTCCCCACCGAAGTGCCTGACCTGCTCCTGACTAGACAGCCTCCCACCCAGTCACCAGAGGACCGACCCTCGGGGCACCCTGAGCACTCTCAGTAACGTCTCAGCCGGCCCCTCCCCAGGAAGCCTGAGGACTCTCCCCAGCCAGGGCATGCTCCCACCACCTAACACCCGAAGCCCCGAGGCTTCCATGAACGCTGTTGTGGAAGGGGCCAGAAGTGCTGAGAATGTGGTGTGGGGTGGGGTGAGGGCCGAAGGGTATTTGGGGATCCAGGGCCAGCGTGGAAAAGAACCCAACCCCGTCCTCGGGGAGCCCCGTAAGTGAGCGAGACCCAGCCCCATTCTCAGGGAGCCCCGTAAGTGGGGGAGACCCAGCCCCGTCCTCGGGGAGCCCCGTAAGTGAGGGAGACCCAGCCCCGTCCTCGGGGAGCCCCGTAAGTGAGGGAGACCCAGCCCCATTCTCAGGGAGCCCCGTAAGTGAGGGAGACCCAGCCCCGTCCTCGGGGAGCCCCGTAAGTGAGGGAGACCCAGCCCCGTCCTCGGGGAGCCCCGTAAGTGAGCGAGTCACAGCCCCGTCCTCGGGGAGCCCCAGTCTAACATGCCCCCGTGCCTGGGGCCTTGAGGACAGCCTAGGTCTCTACTCTGCTCAGAGCAGGTGCAAGGCCCCTGTTCGGAGCTCCCTGGGCGTGGCGGCCAGCCTCTGACGTTCTCCTGCAGCTGGGGGCTCAGGGCTTGCCTGCTTCCTACCCACTTTCCTCCTGGAAACAGAAGTCAGGGGGACTCTTCCCCGCCTCTCCCACTCGCCACCAGTGGCCGCTGCATTTAGGGCCGGGAGGAAGAGACCCGCCCAGGAGGGAGGGTGAGGACAGACGGGATGGCCCAGGGTTTGCCACCCGCTCGCTCCGACTGACTTCACACCTTCGCGCTTGGCTTCATCTAAGTGTCTTTTCTTTTCTTGCCCTCAGAAGGGCTCTCTGTCCTTTGGGGCAGCCCCTGTCCCCACTACCTCAAGCGTATCCCTCCAAGGCTGTGGCTGGGGTTCACAGCCGCCTGCCCCTCTCTGGAGCTTTCTACCAAGTAGGGCCGAGCAGTGGCAGCCTTACGCAGAGGTGCCTTATCAGCCGCAGCCCAGCTCTTGCATGACGCACTTACCCGGAAGCCAGATCCAGTGTGAGTTTTGGGGTGCTAAGGTCAGGGACCCAAGCTTCTGAAAAGAACCCATTTTAATTTTATTTATTTATTTTTTGTGGTACTGAGGTAGAACCAGAGGCTTTCTACCTCTGGGCTATACTCCCAGACCCATTTTATATTTTTATTTGGAAACAAGGTCTCACTAAGTCGCTGAGGCTGGCTTCGAACCTGCGTGATCCTCCTGTCCCAGCCTCCCAAGCGCGGGGATGACAAGCGTGCGCCACCACACCCGGCTGAACCCATTTCAATTTTAGCACAGGTGTACATCATGGCGATTTAGAAAGGTGAAATTTTATTTTAAATCATGTGTAGAACCTAAATTTTTATGTGAGGGGCTCTCTGGTCATTGTGGCAACTGGAGCCTCGCAGTAAGGAATGTTTATAATCCCTTCGACCAATTAGAGGGGAAAAGGAAAAGGATGAAGCCCCCCAGCCCCAGGTCGTAGCCAAAGGCCGCGCTCTTGAGGAAACCTCTGGAAGGGCAGTCTGGGGCTGTGTGCTCACGGCCAACTCTGTTCCCCTGTGGAAATGGGGGTTCACAACCCCCACAGGTAGAATGGCCTCCCCCCTTAAGTGTGACTCCAGTGTCCTGTCTATCATGTCCTCAGGACTCCTCCTCCTGGTCGGTAGCACTGGGCTGGACCCTGGGTCTGTGTCTCGTTAGAGGGGTGCGGGGGGTGTGTGTTGATTGGGTTTTGCAGTAGGAATGCTAATGGCGGGCATCCGGCTCTGTCTGAAGCAGGCACGCCGCTGTGCCTGCACCCCCAGCACTCCACTGCACCACCGAGCGGGGACTCCGGCTCCTGGCCCTCACCAGGCTTCCTGAGCTGCTGGGTGCCCATGAGTGAGTCCCCACACACTCTGGACTCTTTAAGAATGGTCAAAGTACAAGAAGCCCAGGCAGTAAGAGGCTGTGGCCCCTGTGAGCCCTTCTGGCCAGAGCAGAGGAGAGCACGCGGGTCCTACTCTCCACCCCTGTCCCCACCCTCCCGAAGGCAAGCCTTCTCCAGACCTCTGCTGGTTCTCCCTGAACAGGAGCTATGCACACTCCCCTGGGTGGCAGCTACCTGCTCTGCCCCTTTCCCAGGTGGCCAGGGTCTGGTGGGGCTTGGGGCTCTAAGGTAGCCCCAAAATGCCAGAGAACAAGGGGCCGTTTCTGTCCTTCCCGCAGGGTGCCACTGTGTCCCTCTCGGAAACTGTGCAGAAATGGCGGGAATACCGGCGCCAGTGCCAGCGCTTCCTGACCGAGGCCCCGCCTCCCGCCACAGGTGAGGCCAGGTGGGGCCCCCGTCTGCACAGGCTCCCAATGGCTCTCCAGAGGCTTTGGTGACCCCGAGCCGGTGGCGGGGTGCCATTGTCTCTTTGGGAGCCCACAACCACCCCGTGCCCCCAGCCCTTTGCCAAGCTGATCCTTTGCTCAGACGCCTTCCAGCCAGGCCCGGCCTGCCAGGTCTCCACGTCCAGTGCCAGTGCCTCTCTCCCCCAGGAGTCTGTGGCCTGCAGTCATCTTTGCCGTGGCTATCTTAGCTGTTCTGTCCTCCGCCCCAGACTTGAGCCTTCCCATTTTGTGTCCTGCCTCAGCCCCTCCTGGCTGGGTATAAGTTGAAGGCCATACAAACTTATTTATTAGGATTAATATTGTGTTCGTGTAGGGGTGGCTTCAACGGCACAGGTCACAGCCAGGCAGGTCTGGGTTCAGTCCTGACTCCGATTGCAACACAGCGGCATAAGGAAGGCTTTCTCCACCTGCTGAGCTCCCATTTCTCTCTGCTCTGTGAAGGGTGGCTTAAAATGGGCCCCTGGGGACTGTTGGTCGACCACGACTATGTTCGGCTGTCCGTGCAGCACACTGTCTGTCCCCACAAGGCTGTCGGGACAGGAGACACCTTCATTTACAGAGGTGGACACAGATGTTGAGCAGTCCCTAGGTCCTCCCACCCACCAGTGGCAAGCCCAGGCAGAGGAGGTGGAGTGTGGCCTTTGTCAGGGGAGGGTAGGTGGAGGGGAGACCCGGCCTTGGCCAGCACTCAAAGGCCATTCCTGTGGCCCTAGGACTGTTCTGCAACCGGACGTTCGATGACTACGCCTGCTGGCCGGATGGGCCGCCCGGCTCCTTCGTGAACGTCAGCTGCCCCTGGTACCTGCCCTGGGCCAGCAGTGGTGAGTCTCCCCTTCCCTGTGTCCAGGGCTGGCTGGGTAGGCACGGCTTCCTCTCCCCTGAGGCCTGGCCCTCCTCATGGGTGGCTGGTATCAGGATGCAGCCTGAGCCCGCGGCCCGTGCTGGTGAATGTGGGGTCTGACTTTAGACAGAAGTATGATCCCCTCCGCTTCAGAGAGCAGACTGCAGGGGGCGGGGCCGGGTCTGCAGGTGTGTTGCTGCTGTGATCCCTGCATGCTGGTGACCATACCTGGTGGGCCGCCCGTCTGCTTCCTGACTCTTTCAGGGTTCCTGGGAGCAGTGACTGAGTGTTGGTGGGGTCTCCCCTCCCTGGCTCACTCCTGCCTGCACTGAGAAAGGTTTGACCTGGTAGGTGGGAAGCTCCTAGGACTAGAGCACTACAGAGCCTGCAGAGGGACCCCACCCTCTGCCCAGCCTCCGATGTGCTGGACTCGCGGGGATGCAGGAGACAAGCACCCTTTCTGCTCAGCGTCACACTCCTCATGATAATGTCACTGATATTTACTGAGCACCTACTATACACCACATCCTGGCCTAAAAGCAGAGTATTTGTTTAATCTTTGCAGCCACCCTCTGGTTATACTTAGTGTTCTGATGAGGAGACTAGGGCCCTGGGAAGTTGAAGTCACTAGTCCCAAATGAGGTAGTAAACAGCAGAGCCCATATTCGAACCCAGGCCTT
Source organism: Muscardinus avellanarius (assembly GCF_963383645.1). Classification (NCBI taxonomy): domain Eukaryota; kingdom Metazoa; phylum Chordata; class Mammalia; order Rodentia; family Gliridae; genus Muscardinus; species Muscardinus avellanarius. The sequence continues at coordinate 318,869 of NC_137794.1, forward strand.
GCACTACCATCGTGCCTTCGAAGGCCAGAGCCCAAGCACGCACCGGCCTGCACGCAGGAGTGAGAGAAGTTGAGCTTGGGGGAGCCGGGGGTCTCCCCCAGGATGTGCTGTTGCCTCTGCAGAGGGATGAGGTCAGACGGAGCCCAGGCAGGCCACTACGAACGCTACAGGAGAGGGGAGTGGAGCCCACAGAGACATGGGCACCTGGACCTTTGTCCAGCGTCCTCGCCTCGGGCCGTGGCCGGCACCCTCCATACACACACATCTGTGCAGTCGCACAGCAGCCGTGGAGGCAGGACCTCTGGCCGCCCTCCCATTTTCAAAGGGGAGACCGAGGCATGGGGGCTAGTGGCTTCCTCCGGCTCACACGCCAGTAAGTGATGGGCCAGGAATGACCCTGGGTCCAGTTGAGGTCACTGGCCAGCTGCTGCACCCTGGTCTTTCCTTGGGGGGTGGGGAGTGTCCAGGGGAGGACCATGTGTGACCCTGGCCTGCAGGTACTTGGCTGGGTGACCCCTGCTGGCCGGACATGCTCGGGCGGACTGTGACCACCAGCTCCCCCCGCCCCAGCCCTCTTTCCCTGACTCCAGGGGTTCTGCTTGGCCATGGCAGCTGGCTGTGTGAGCAGGAGTTGTTCCAGACCTCTCTGTGCCTGGGGTGCTGGGGTAGAGCCAAGGTGACGGGGTGTGTCTGAGCCTGGGTGGATTGCAGGACCTCGAAAGTGATCTCTGCCCACTTCCCACCCACTCCCATCCTCCCGACCTCCCTTATGCACACACGTCCCCTGCCTCCCCATCCTCCCCGACCTCCCTTATGCACACACGTCCCCTGCCTCCCCATCCTCCCCGACCTCCCTTATGCACACACGTCCCCTGCCTCCCCATCCTCCCCGACCTCCCTTATGCACACACGTCCCCTGCCTCCCCAAGACGGGGGTCGGGTGGGGGTGGCTGCCTGGACAGCCTCTGCTGGCTCTAGACCCCAGGGAGCCAGGCGCGGCACAGGGCCCATCACTCAGCACTAAGCGCCCCCAGCGCTGCCTGCTGCTTGCGGCTCCATCCATCACCTTTAATTTTATTTGAGCAGGAAATAGGTCCTGGCGGTGCCCGTTTATGAGCGAACACGGTTTTATTGCTTTCTCCATGAAGATAACAGCCTCTGCACAGGCCCCTGCCAGCTCCTCCCGCGCCCCCCTCGCTGGCTAATTTACTCCCTTTTTTGACACTCGGAAACACCGACTCTGCCTCCTCTCTTCGTGAGTTAGGGACCCACAGAGACATCCACCTGGCTTCTGCAGCGTAATTGCTGTCTCTGGCCTGGCGTTCCCTCGCTGGCCCGGCACCCAGGGCTTCCCACCCAGGCCGTGAGGGAGGGGGAAGGAGTGCTTCTGGAACTTTCCTGATTGGCCCAGGCTACAGCCTGTGGAGGAACTTCAGGGTGTGAGCCAGGGATGGTGAGAAGGGAGTTCTCCGGCAGGGTCCCCACTGGGCGTTACAATGGAAAACTTTAGCACCCCTGGAGCTGAGAAGCAAGGGACAGGCCAGGGGTTGCAGGTGCCCGGAGAGCTGGCTCTCTGACCAAGAGGCCACATGGGCAGGCTGCAGCCGCAGAGGAACCAAGCCACGGCCAGAAGCCCAGAACCAAGGGGGCAGCCAGTCCCTCCAGGAGAGCCCCCTGCCTAGTGCTGACACAGGGGCCAGCCCTCTGGGGTGCGGAGCAGGGCAGAGGAGTGGGGGCTTGAGCGGGGACTAAGTTCATGAGCTGTCCTCGTTGGGAGGCTAGGGCATGCCTGGGCGGCCTTTAGGAGTGTGTGTGTGTGTGTGTGTGTACTGGGGAGAAGGGGTGACTTTCAACACAACACAGAAGGGATCGGCCCAGAGGCCCGAACAGTGGTGGCACGGGACAGCAGAGTCATCGTGTCGGGGTGTGGCATCAGGAAGGGACAGGTGGCGCTGGGGCCAGGCCTGGAGGAACAGGCGGGTGTGAATGAGAGAAGGAAAGCCACCCACTGAAGGAGGCGGCAGCGGCAGCACCATGGGCAGCGGGCAGCTCCCGAGCCAGAGGCCGCTGAGCCCTAGAGTTCTGTGTCCTCCAACCAAGAACTGGGGGCCGGGATGGTGTGGCGAGGGCGGGAGTGGACGGGGTGTGGGGCTTCGGGAAGAGTCATGGGCACACCCCTGAGGGAGGAGGCCCGGAGGTGGCAGAGAGCTGGGGCCGCCCGAGGACCCCACGGGAGCCTGGCTTCCCCTCCCGCAGCGGATCCGCGCTTACAAATCATCCCAGCCTCATTAGCTGCCCCTCTCCTGATTTCTCCCTGTTTGTTAGCTTAGATCTAATTATACAGGAGTCATAAAATGCTTTTAAAATAGCTTATAATTCACAATTCTTGGAAACCCTCACAGGTGTCTCCTAGAGTACTGCTGAGCCTGGGAACTTTTACGGTAGACCAGGGCTGCCGAGGGGAGTCTGAGGCCCAAGCTGGCCCCAGAGGAGCCCGGCTTACGGCCGCAAGTCTGCCCGGGGCAGAGTTGGGAGGCAGCAGGGCCCCTGCTCTGGCTGCCTTTTGAAAAGGCCTACTGTGTGCCAGGCTGTGCGTGCTTTACCTCCTAGGATGTCATATCAGTGCCTGTCTTACACGTGAAGAAACTGAGACCCACGGGGGCGAAGCAGCCGTCCCCGGGTCCCGCTGCTGGTGGAGACGGAACGAGGACTTGAACTCGTGTCTGTGGAGTTCAGACTGGGCTCCTTCTCCTGGGCCTTCACCCCCACTGCCTTCGTTGCCAGCCTGCCCTTGGTCCCTTCAGCCATCTTGAGGGGGCTGTGCCAGCCTCTCTGGGTCTCAGCGTCCCCATCTGTACAGGGGGCCCATCCATGCTCGCCACACCTCCACTGCTGGGGTGCAGGACTAATGGATTCGGGAGCAGCTCTCTGTAGCCCTGAGTGCCCGCAGCCCATGGAAGGGCAGCTGTCGGCTTGATTACACATGCTGCAGCAGTTTCCGGGAGGGGAAGTGTTTAATTGGGGTTTTAGTTCCAGGCCAGGGTCTGACTTAATGAGATATCCCTGGGCCTCCTGGCTCCTGGCTGCCCGGTGGCCTTTGTGTGTTGACAAGGCTGAGCCAAACCCCTGGCTGTGACTGACCCGATGAAGCTGGACTGATAAGGAGAGCAGTGCCCGCCCACCCGCCGCTGCCCACGATGGGTGTCTGAGGCCACGGGCTCCACAGGGAGCCAGCCCTGGCTCTTCATGCTTGATGCTAATGAAGGCCCACCAACAGCCACACTGGCACAGGTTGGCTGAGCAGTCCCTTGACCCCCAGGAATGCGCACATCTGTGCATGCGCCACCCATCCCCAGCTGGCCCTGAACAGAGGGCCCAGAACAGGGCAGAACTGGGAGCCCTGAAGTAGAAGAGGCCTCACTCCACCTCTCTGAGGAGTGCAGGGCCAGCCATGCCTTTAGGGTCTGCTGCCCCAAGCAGTGCCTGTGAGAGGGAGCTGGGGGCTGGGTCTAGGGGAGAAATCCTAGAGGAGCTGCAGCAGGCTGTGGATTCGCCTCACTGCATCCCAGACAGACGGAAGAGGAAAGCTGTAGGGAGCTGGGCCATCCTGACTCAAGGTGGGGGAGACGGGCTGCGGCCCCAGGGGCAGAGGCGCAGGCTCATCTGCCTCCCTCCTGCCCAGTGCTGCAGGGCCACGTGTACCGGTTTTGCACGGCGGAGGGCCTCTGGCTGCACAAGGACAACTCTAGCCTGCCCTGGAGGGACCTGTCAGAGTGTGAGGAGTCCAAACGAGGAGAGAAAGTGAGTGGAGGTGGTGCTCCGTGGGAGCAGAGAGGCCCCTGGTGCACCTCTGCCCATCGCAGCCCCTGAGGGCTTGCGCAGCACGCTCTGGGGCTCTGGGCGGAGGTGGTGTGCCTTCACCCTCTGGCCCTGGAAATCCAAGGACAACCCACCGGCTCTTCCGTCTCAGTTCTGGGATCTCCAGTGAGGCCTGGCTTGGGACCCCATCTCTGACCCTGTCTCCTGGGGGAAAAAATGTGGGAGGGCGAAGGCCGGGGGCTCGCCACACACCCCTGTCCCTGTGTCTCAGAGAGGCTGGGGGCTCGCCACACACCCCTGTCCCTGTGTCTCAGAGTCCCCCAGAGGAGCAGCTGCTGTCTCTTCACATCATATACACCGTGGGCTACGCACTTTCCTTCTCCGCCCTGGTCCTTGCCTCTGCCATCCTCCTCAGCTTCAGGTAAGTGGCGCAAGCCTCATGGGGCTGCATCTTGGCAAACCTCAGCCACCCGGGGCAGGTCCTGTTCTTTGGGCACACGCTGTGGGCTGTCTAATCTCTGCTTGTAATGGTGTGCTCAGACAGTGCAAGGAAGAACCAGCCCCAACCTTAACCATGAGTGGAAATCCTGGGATCCTCTCCAGTTAGAGGTGCAGCCTACATCAGCAAGAATGCAGTGGGCTTTCAAAGAGATCTCAGCGGTTAGAGGTCCTGCTTTCCTTGGGGAAGTGGGAAATTCTTCCTCAGGTCTAACCTAGATGAGACATTCCTTCTCAACTAGGAGCTGGGAATGGGTTTCTCCCAGTCACTCTGGGGTACACCTGAGGACCAGCATTCGAACACAGGAAGAATTCTCATCCTCCTGCCCCCAGTGCTCCAGGCACAGTGCTGAGCACACAGAAAGTGCCAATAAATGCATATATCAGCCGGGCGTGGTGGCTCATGGCTGTAATCCCAGTACTTGGGAGGCTGAGACAGGAGGATCACAGGTTCACAGCCAGCCTTGGCTACTTAGTGAGACCCTGCTTCAAGATAAAGAATAAAAAATAGGGTTGGGGGTGTCGCTCAGAGGTCGAATGCCCCTGGGTGAAATCTCCAGTACCAAAAAATAAAATAAAAATAAATAAATAAATGCATGAATCAGATGAATAACCTCCTCTTTTATTATGAAGTGTTTCAGAGTTCAAAGTAGCGTGGCTAATGCAGTCACTCTCCAGCCTTGCAATAAGCCTCCCACACAGGTATGATTTCCCAGCCGCCCTGTCTGACCAGCGCCCACTCCCGCCCCCGAGGTGACCTGAATCCCAAGAGCTCTCTTATCTTCTCGTCACATTCCTAAATTACTGTAAAAGCACATAGCATGGTGCCACTGGGGATGGGGCCCAGGGCCATTCTACCCCAAGCTACACCCCCAGCCCTTTTTATTAGGCTGATAAGAGTGTGGCTGCTCGCCAAGGCGTCTCCAGCCTGCGGTCCTCCGGTCCCGTCCCTCGACGCGTTTTAGATGTTGTATGCACTCTTCCGCAGTGTTTTAGTAGAGGTTGTGCGCACTCTTCCACAGTGTTTTAGTAGAGGTTGTGCACACTCTTCCGCAGTGTTTCAGCAGAGGTTGTGCACACTCTTCCGCAGTGTTTCAGCAGAGGTTGTGCACACTCTTCCGCAGTGTTTCAGCAGAGGTTGTGCACACTCTTCCGCAGTGTTTCAGCAGAGGTTGTGCATGCACTTGTGTACACTCTTCCTCAGTGTTTCAGTAGAGGTTGTGCATGCACTTGTGCGCACTCTTCCGCAGTGTTTTAGTAGAGGTTGTGCACACTCTTCCGCAGTGTTTCAGCAGAGGTTGTGCACACTCTTCCGCAGTGTTTCAGCAGAGGTTGTGCGTACACTTGTGTACACTCTTCCGCAGTGTTTCAATAGAGATTGTGCATGCACTTGTGTACACTCTTCCGCAGTGTTTCAGCAGAGGTTGTGCGTACACTTGTGCGCACTCTTCCGCAGTGTTTTTGGTCCCACACTGTGTTTTATGAGCTTCATTTGCACTAACTCAGGTGGCTCTCCCCCTCCAATTCTGTCACCCACATTTCACGGCTGTAGCTTATTGGCCTGTGATCATTTTCATAGGTAATCCTTCACACCTCACTGCCACGCACTCTCGCCTGTGACCCCTGTGTTGCCCTGGGGCATGCGCCTGGGGTGGAATACCCAGCCACACCACCTGCCCGCAGATGTGCCAGCTGGTGAGAAGTTGCTCTCCAACTTTCCCTCTCACTAGTACTAGAAGAGTTTTCTTTGCTGGACATCCTCACCCATATTTAATATTTTTAGAATTAATTGTTGCTACTCTGAAGTGGGTGAAATATCCTGTTATTTTAAATTTGCATATCCCTGATTCCTAGAAAGAGCAAGCATTTTTTCATGTTTTATTCTATGAATTGCCTGCTTACATTTATTTCTATTAGTTTATTTGGCTTTTTCTTTGAGTCTGTAGTTTATTTTTTCACTCATTCTATGGTGCTTTTTATGCACAAAATTCAGCATTTTAATAAAATTAAATTGTCAACTTATCAATTATTATTGATAAATAAGGTTTATCAATAAATGTCATCAATTGATAAAAAGTTAATTTTGTCAATGGATGAACATCTATTATTTTCTAAAGACTACATTTGTTGGGGGGGATTTTGGAAGGTTTGTTTGTTTAGTATTGGGGATTTAACTCACAGGTATTCTACCTCCGAGCTACACCCCCAGCCCTATTTATTTTTTGTTTTATAACAGGATCTCAGGGCCGGGCGTGGTGGCGCACGCTTGTAATCCCCGCGCTTGGGAGGCAGTGACAGGAGGATCGTGCAGGTTCGAAGCCAGCCGCGTGGCTGGCTTAGGAGACCCTGTTTCCAAATTTAAAAAATGTAAAAATAGGTCTGGGAGTGTAGCCCGGAGGTAGAAGGGCTTCCAGGAACCCCAGTACCACCAAAAAAAAAAAAAAACAGGATCTCACTATAATGCACCAATAAAAACATATTTTTAAAAAAACAGAATCTTGCTAGGCTGGCTGGTCTTGAACCTTCAACCCTCCTGTCTCAGCCACCCACATACTGGGATTTTAGGTGAGCACCACTGCTCCTGGCTGCAACTATAGTTCTTTATACTCCTGTCTAAAAAAATCTTTCCTTATTCTAGGGCCACAAAGATAGTTTTCTCTTTCCTCTGGTCCACCTGGAATTTATTTTTGTGCAGTGAAAATCAGGGATTTGATTTGATTTTTCCATGTATACATACAATTCATTCTCAGCACCATTGACTGGTAGCCCACACTTTCCTCCTTGTTTAGCAATGCTGAACACAATGTACAGCAAGTGTCTAGGTATCTATAGGCTGGTCTCTGTCATTTACACTTTTTCCACTGTTCTGTTTATCTCTCCCTGTTGTAAAACCATAGTGCTTTTTCTTCTAAAGATTTATTAGATGCCGGGCATGGTGGTGCACGCTTGTAATCCCTGCACTTGGAAGGCGGAGACAGGAGGATTGCGCAGGTTCAAAGCCAGCCGCGCTGGCTTAAGAGACCCTGTTTCCAAATAAAAAATATATAAAATAGGTCTGGGAGTGTAGCCCGGAGGTAGAAGGGCTTCCAGGAACCCCAGTACCACCAAAAAAAAAAAAAAAAAGATTTATTAGAAATCCTAGTTCTCATATATCAGGGGGCCCTACCTACTCTGTGATTCTTTAACAGTGTCTGGACTATTCTTAGCTCTTCTTTAAAAGCTATTTTTTTTGTTTGGTTGGTTGAGTTTTGGCTGTATGTGTGTGTATTGTCCTGGGAATTGAATGCAGGGGTGTTCTAACTCTAAGCTACACCCCAATCCTTAACTTATTTTTATTTGAAACAAGGTCTCACTAGGTTGGTGAGTCTCACTCCTTGTTAAGGCTGGCCTCAAACCTGTGGTGCTCCTATCTCAGCCTCTCAAGTACTGGGATTACAGATGTTTACCACTATACCTGGCTACTTCTTTAGAAGTTTTTAAAGTTCTGTGAAAAATAAAGCTTGGAGTTTTTACTACAGCTGCATTAAATTTATTAATTAGTGTGGGATGAATTAATAAACTCCTTCAAGATTAAGTATTTTTATCCATAAGTATGGCATATCTATTTATCTTCCCTTAAGACTTGTCTAATGATTTGAAGCAAGTTGTATAATAGTTTCCATAATTGTCTTACCCATCTTCTTGTTATATTTATTTCTAGGTAGTCAAAAATATTGTAAATGAATTACTTTTTAAGTTTACTTTTTAATTGTGTATTGGTGGTGTACATAAATGTACATATCAGCCACCTTGCTGACTTCTCTAATTAGTTCTAATAATTTATCTTACATTCTATTGTACTTTCTGTGAAGATCATCTGTCATCTACAAATAATGACTATTTTGTCCACTTCCAATTCTGGCCCATTTTTCCCTGCTTTGTTGTGGTGGGCAGGGTTTACATGTGTAACAGAAGAGACAAGCGGGGCATGGGGGCGCACACAAACGCTTGTCATCCCAGCATCGGGAGGCTGAGACCGGAGGATCGCGGTTCGCAGACAGCGTCAGCTACTTAGTGAGGCCCTCCGCAACTTAGTGAGAACCTGTTTCAAAGTAAAGAATAAAAAATAGGGCAGGGGGTGTAGATCAGAAGTCAAATTCCCCTGGATTCCATCCCCAGACCCACAGAGAGAGAGAGACAGACAGACAGACAGACAGGAGCACACGCCCGCCCTTATTGTGCTCCTGATTTTAGAGAAATATTTCCAGAGTCTCTCAATTATAATGATGCCTGCTCTGGTTGGGTGGATAACCTTCATCAGGTTAAGAAACACCCTCACATTCCCAGTTTGCTGCACGTCTTTACATGAAAGGCCTTTGGCATCAGGCCAGTGCCCTGTGAGCTCCTCCCGGGTGCCCAGCCCCGATCTGCCTCCTGTGCACAGGCCACTGCTGGACTTGAAGAAGCAAAAGTCCCCATTGGAGAACGGTCCTCACACGTAAATCTCTTTAGTTATGTGCGGTCGTGGAGAAGAAGATGCTACAGCAGGAAGGGTAGAATGTGGGGAGGAGAGAGACGGAGGCCATACCGCCAGGCTTTCATGGAGAGGCAGGACTTGGTTAGACTGGGAGGATTGTCTAGGTTATGGAGGAAAGGCATTTGCAGAGGAAGCTGGAGCTGGGAGCATGCCTGCTGTGTGTGGGATGCCCGTAGTCCATGCTGGGGAGCAATTGGAGAGGGGAACCATAGGCCATCTTGCCAGGGAGGGGCCTGCTTTCTCACTCAGACACCTGCACTGCACCCGAAACTACATTCACCTGAACCTCTTCGCATCCTTCATCCTGAGAGCGCTGTCGGTCTTCATCAAGGATGCCGCCCTCAAGTGGATGTACAGCACGGCCGCCCAGCAGCACCAGTGGGACGGGCTCCTCTCCTACCAGGTGCGTGGTGTTGTCCCGGGGGTCTGGGAGGGTGGGCAGTCACAGCTGGGGGGTCCGCTTCTCCCCCTCCACTCGGATATGGGACAAGGAAAAGTAGGAACCGCCCCTCCTTGGCCCAAGGGGAGCCCCTAGTCTATCCTGGAGGCCCCCAGTCCACACTGGGAGCCCCTAGTCCACCCTGGGGATCCCCAAGTCCACCCTGAGGAGCCCCTAGTCCATCCTGGGAGCCCCTAGTCTGATGGGAGAGACATTCTACCCAAGAGGCCCCAGTCTAAGGGAGGACCCTGCCCAGGGAGTCCACAGTCTCTCAAGAGGGCGTGGCCTTTGGAGAACAGCCTGAGTTTGATTCCGGCTTCTGCTACCTCCTGACTGTAATTTGGAGCAAGTTGCTTGACTTTTCTGAGGCTGTTTGCTCACCTGTGTGGAAATAATATTGGACTCTCTCCCGCTCAAAATAAGGAGGATTCAAGCCAGGCACGGTGGCACGCAGCTATAATCCCAGTCCTTGAGAGCTTGAGATAGGAAGATTTCAGCTTTGAGGGCAACCTCAGCAATTTAGTGAGATTCTGTTTCAAAATAAAATCATAAAAAGTCTGGGGTTGTAGCTAAGAGGTAGAATGCCCTTGGGTTCAATTTCCAGCCCCCCAAAAAAGTGGGGGAAGAACTGGTGAGCTAAGAGTCCTTAGCACTAGCCCTGTCCAGACACAGCCCTCTCGCCCTGCGGCACTCGGGGCAGGGCAGCGGGCAGGGCTGCCGTCCCAACAGACCCTCCCTCTGCCCCAGGACTCCCTGGGCTGCCGCCTGGTGTTCCTGCTCATGCAGTACTGTGTGGCCGCCAACTACTACTGGCTGCTGGTGGAGGGCATCTACCTGTACACGCTGCTGGCTTTCTCCGTCCTCTCGGAACAGCGCGTCTTCAGGCTCTATCTGAGCATAGGCTGGGGTAAGGTCCAAGGCCGTTCACCCCACCAGCCCCCACCTCAGAGGGTGGGAGACCCTGACCCCATTCCAACCTGGAGCTCGGAGAGCACTGCCCGGCCAGGGGGCAGGCCTACTGACAACCTGTCATGGGCCCAAGACCCCTCACTGATGAGACTATCCAGGCACTGCGGCGGATTCTAGTTACACACATGCACACACACGCACATACGTGTGCACACACACGCGCACACACACATGTTGCACAACTCCCCTCCGTTGATGGACTCCTCTGCCCTCATCTAGCCAAATACCACCCCTCCCACTACCAAGCACACCGTAAGAGGACACAGCATCACCCTCCAACATCCCTGCTTCCCAGTCCAGGGCAGCCCCAGGCCCCGAGGGAGATGGTGTATCCTGAGCCTCAAGGTGGACAAGGGGTCAAGAAGGTGGGCAGGGGGAGGAGGGTGTGTCTGTGATGTGCCAATAAGGCCCAGGGCCCAGAGGAGAGCCAGGTCGGCGGGGTGGGGTGATGAGGGCCGCAGATGTGCCCAGAGCCCCGCTAGGAATGTTCTAGCCAAAAATGTTTGCCAAGAGCCTTGAGTCTTTTTTTTTTCTGGAACATTCCTGGTGTGTGCTTGCCTCTTGCCACATGGGATTCTGATGAAGGGCAGGAGCCCTGGGCCACAGGAGGACAGACAGGACAGTCTCCTGAGGGCCCACAGGTGCCCTTTATCTGACCAGCTCAGGCTGCTTTGGCGGCTGCTGCTGGACCTCCAGGGACCCCCAGCTCAGCCCTCACAGATGCCTCTCTCCCTCGACAGTACCTCTCCCCATGCTGGCCTGCCTTGGTCCAGGATGCTGCCCGGAGTGTCCCCTCCCCCCCTCCGGACCATCCACCTCACCAGAGCCCCCCATCTGTAGGCCCTTGGTCCCCTCCTGTGGGCAGTCTGGAGGGCCCAGCAGCTCCCTAGGGCTGAGGAGGAGGCAGCCAGCCATGGAGAGAGTTCAGGGAAGGCTGTCCTGGGGCGGGGGAGGGCGTCTGTCCATTCTGGGAAATGGCATCAATGCTGTTGGGGCCTGTCGCCATAGCGACCCACAGGCAGGACCAATGGAAGGGATGGTGTGGCGGTGGCAGGTGGTTGGTTGGGGTGGGTGGGGACACACAGGGCCTGGAGGTCTCTGAGCCAGAGTGGGGAGGGGCACTAGACCTGACCCTCCACCTCCCACCTTCCCCAACCAGCTCAGGAATGACTTCAACGTGAATTAGAATCAGGACTCAGCACGGTCGGGGAGCCCCCAAAGGCACGTTGCCTGTGCAGTGGCCCACGAGCATGGGCACCCCCAGCTGCACAGCAGGGGAAGGGGTAGTGGCTGAGGGAGGCACCACTTCCCAGAGACAGTACCGCATGCTCAGCCTGGACTTTGGTTTTCTGGGTGGAGAAAGGGCAGTCCGTGGGGAGTGTGCTGCTTGCAGTGGCACGCAGAACCTGAGCTTCCTAAGAGATGCAAATGGGTTGATGGAGCTCATCAGGTCTGGCTGACAACTTGAGGGTCTCCCCTCTACTGGAGTGGGGTCCCCTGACCGTGTGTGTGTGTGTGTGTGTGTGTGTGTGTGTGTTGCTAGAGATTAAACCCAGGGGCATTCTGCCTCTGGGCTACATCCCCAGTCCTGTTTTATTTTTTATTTTAAAACACGGTCTCAGGAAGTCGCTGAGGCTGTCCTAGAACCTGCGATCCTCCTGTCTCAGCCTCCCAAGAACTGGGATCCAGGTGTACACCACAACACTGGGCCTATTTCTTGTTCAGACTCATGAAGACCTATTTTCACATCATTGTGGACACCGAGGGTCTGGCCAGGAGGGAGAGGCCTCCTGAGGAACGCTGGCCAGCCGTGAGGCTGTGCTCCTCCATGCCTGTCTACGTGGCCAGGCGCAGGGGATGTGCACACGTGAGCTGCCCAGCAGCTGCTGTGCTCTGAGCATCCATTTGAACATGTGGATGGTGCTGAGGGCCATGAGGTGGTTCTGCCTGGAAATGTGTTCCTGAGGAACCCCCAAAGCCACCCACGTGCTTGTAGGGGTCCCAGCACACATGAGTGTGTGCACACATCTGAGTCCACACACCTTAATGTGCACACCCTCGCCTTTGCAAACACCTAGTTCAACTTGAGAGCAGCCTCAGCAGACACTGGCAAGGAGAGGTTGGTGCAGAAAGCCATCGAGAGCCATTGGAAAGGGTGTGGGGTTGCAGCCCTGAGATCTAGTCCCTCCCATACCCTTCTGAGATCCTGGCCCATCTCTTCATCCACCATGTGCTGATGAACAACCCAATGTTACATTAACCAACACAGGCCGAGCTCTCGGGATGAGCAAGGCTGGGCTGTACCCTGCACAAATAGGTCCACCACACACTGCTAGATAACAGACTCCAAACTGTCACTTCAAGAAACAATCACTGTCTCAGTTTCTGCACTGAGTTCAACATGGCGGGGTCCCCTGGCCCGGGGTGTCTGGGGGCCACAGCGGCTGTCCTCTCAAGGCCCCCGTGGGGCAGGAGAGCCTACCTCCAAGCTCACACGCAGGTTGACAGGAGGCCTCTAGTCCCTGCTGCAGGAACTCTGTCGGCCATGTGAGTGTCCTCCTGGACGCTGAGAGCCAGGAAGCCACGGGGCTCTCACAGCCTACTCTCAGAGGTGGCAGTGTCCTTTGCCATTTCTTATTGGTCGCACAGACCTACCCTGGTGTAAGAGGACCACATGAGCTGAGGATACCCGGAGCCCACCTAAGAGGCTCTCCATACCAGTCTCTGCTGTGTTCGTCAGTTTTGAATTGCTATCGTGAAACACCTAAGCCAAATGTTCATTTAGCACTTAGCTCTGGAGTTTCCGGTTCTGGATCGGACAGACCCATTGCTTTGGGCCTCTGGTTAGGGTGGCAGGTGGCAGTAGCAGGGTGCATGTGGCCGAGAAGGCTCACCTCAGCCAGGAAGCAAAAAGAGAGACTGGACAGACGGAGGTCCTGAATGCCCCCCAAGGCATGCCCCGAGGGCCTAGGGTCCTCCCGCAAGGCCCCGCCTCCTGGAGGCCACCCACCTTCCACCCCGGGAACCCAACCATGCCATCCCACTCACCCAAGAGGAAAGGCCTGTTGCGGCAGCTGTTTTGACTGCAGGCTCCTGGGGGCAGTTCATGGGCCTGCTGGCATTGAGGATGGGGCTCCTGCCTCTCTTCCCAGCTTCTGCCCAGCCCACAAGATGGTGCATGGGTGTGAGGAACAAATAACCAAAGGGACTTCCGGGGCCTGAGGAGCTGAGATGGACCTGTGGGCTGCAGCAGAGAGGGCATCAGAGCTCATGCCTGTTCCCCACCTGGTCCAGCGTGTCTTCCACACCTCACAGCCCTGTCCCCCTGCTACTTGGGTGTCTGCAACCTGGTGTCTCAGCCAGGACTCCAGGGACAGTGCTGGCAGCCTGGTACAAAGGCGGGCCAGGCTGGGGGACTTCTCTCTAAGGCAGCAGTGCCGGCTTCCTGCAGTGCCTCCGTCTTCCTATGCACTGGGGCTGGCCAGGAGAGAGCTGGGGTGTGCAGGGCCAGGCGCAGGGAGGCACCCGAGCACCCACGCTGGTGTCTGTGGCCTGCCAGCCTCTCTCCCCTCTCTCCATCTCTCCTCTTAGGTGTTCCCTTGCTGTTTGTCATCCCCTGGGGCATTGTGAAGTATCTCTATGAGGATGAAGGGTGAGTGTCCTGCTCCCAGGGCATGGGTGCGGCAAGGTCCCCATCCTCAATGGCCATGACATTCCTTGGGCCCGGGGGGGGGGGGGGGGCAGCGTGGCTCCTAACTGTTGGGAGGAGAAACTGTGGGTCCAGGAGCGTAAGGTCTGATTCAGTTCCCTGGTCTCTCCTCCCTGCCCCTGCCCGTGGTGGTATGGTGAAAGCTGGTGTTGGTCTAAGTCCATGAAAATCTGGGTGCCGCGTGATCTATGTGTGGTAGTGTGCGGCTGCCGTCTCTGCATGTTAGAGGCCCTTGCGCCTGCGCTGGGAGCTGGGCTCTAACTGACTCAAGGCACTGGGGGCCTTCCTTTCCCTCCCAGCTGCTGGACCAGAAATTCCAACATGAACTACTGGCTCATTATCCGCCTGCCCATTCTCTTTGCCATCGGGGTGAGTGGTGGTGTGGGCACAGGAGTGGGAGCAGCGGTGGGCTGCAAAGGGCGGGCCAGTCCTGGCCACCCACCCGTCTACCCTGCAGGTGAACTTCTTTATCTTCCTCCGGGTCATCTGCATCGTGGTATCCAAGCTGAAAGCCAACCTCATGTGCAAGACAGACATCAAATGCAGGTGACCCGGACGGCCAGCTTGCAGGCCTCCTCCCAGTGAGACACATCCTGATGCTGAGTGTGCAGCCCTTTGTCACCTTCTTCCCCACCCTCAGCCTCCCCATCCCCTGGCCTTGGTGGGAGGGCTTGACCTCTATTCTTGCCCCAGGTAGCCTGTGCCAGGGTATTTGGAGAAGGCGGGTGTCAGTGGTCCTGGTGGGAAGGGGAAAGGCACATTTGGGGGAAGGAATCCCTGAAGGAGGTCCAGAGCAGCTCCAGAGCTCGCCCCCCTCCCGCAGGCTGGCCAAGTCCACGCTGACGCTCATCCCTCTGCTGGGGACCCACGAGGTCATCTTTGCCTTCGTCATGGACGAGCACGCCCGGGGCACCCTGCGCTTCATCAAGCTCTTCACGGAGCTCTCCTTCACCTCTGTCCAGGTGACCCGGCTTGGAAGGCCCAGGGGAGGGGGAGGCAGGAAAGGCGGGCAGCCCAAGGCTGGGCGCCGGTCCCCAGGGTCGTATGGTCAGGGCAATGCCAGAGCTAGTGTCTCCAGCCATTCTGGCACATGGGCCAGTCTTCTCCATCAGCACACGGGCCAGGAGTCTTCCCAGATGTGCCAAGCACCCAGCCTGGCATCACAGCTGCCCGTGGCTGAGTGGCGAGCCCTCAAAGACATCGCACTGGAAAGGTGCTTTACAAGCTACGTTGAATCCTCCCAGAGCCTGGGAGGTGTGCGGGATCCCCCACCCCACACCATTTGACATAGGAGAAACTGAGGCTCCAAGCTGTTAAAACGAGACTGACAGTCACACAGTTCCCAGATGTTGGGGAGCTGGTCCTCTCCGCTAGCACGGACAGTGCGGTTGGATTGGGGTGTAAGGGACTGGGTCTGCCCTCACAAGTGTTGCAGGGTGCCTAAAGCAGCGGGCTGCATGTGCATTTACACATGTGTGCACACAGGCGAGGCCAGTTCTGGAGTGAACAGATGAGCCGGGGTGGGGAGTGCTCAGAGGCCTTGGACTCAGCCTCCTCGGGGAGGTGGCTGCCCTGCTTCTGCAGCATCAGAGCGGGCCTCTTGTTTCTCCAGGAAGGAAATGAGAAGCCAGGCAGAGATGGGAGGATCGCAGGTTCAAGGTCAGCCTCAGCAACTTAGTGAGACCCCTGTTTCAAAATTTAAAAACAAGTAAAATAAAGAGGCTGGGCATGTAACTTAGAGGTAGAATGTCCCTGCGTTCAATTCCCAGTACCAAAAAGAGAAAGGAAGGAAAAGAGGAGTCTGTGTCTATCTCTTATCTGCCAGGCTGCCCCCTTGAAGAGGGGGTATTGGGCAGGAGCCCAAGGCAGGCCCAGCCAGGCCGCGGCGGGCACGGCCCTCCTGACCACCGGCTGACCTGCCTCCTATTTCCAGGGGCTGATGGTGGCCATCTTGTACTGCTTCATCAACAATGAGGTGAGGCTGCGGGAGGACGGTGGGGATGCGTGGGCAGTGGGGACCCACAGCCTTGTTAGCCGGAGCCCCCGTTGGCCCCACGGCAGCACGAGAGCCGAGGAGGCAGCTTGCTTGTGTGTTCTGTGCATAGCTCACGTGAGTGTGTACGCTCTCGCTCTCCCTCGCTCCCTCTCTATCGCTATCTCTCTCTCTAATAGTATGAGAACTTGGGAAAACCCAGCCTTGTGTTAAGGGGAGGACCCTGCGTGAATCACTGGTATGTTGATTAGTGTCTAATACAAAGTAATTCAACATACACATGTTCAAGCCACACGCGTGGGGTTTTAGTAATCACTATTGTATTTAATTCTCACCCCTCACCCCCCAAATCCTGCTGAAATTCTATTTTCAATATTCCCATTTTCACACCTGGGATCACTAAACGCCAGAGTCTGCAGTAAACTTGTCCCAGGTTGAGCCTGGAAATAGGGGCAGAGCCAGGATTTGATGGATTCTGTTAAACTTAAAGATATAGCAGGCCAGATGGTCCATGCCAGAGAGGATTATGTGCTTCTCCAGTGGCTTTCTGGTGCCACATGGGCCTTCAGCACCCTGTGGTGGGGACGGGGGTGCTTGCGGGCCCCACACCATCTCCAGACAGTGCCCACAGGCCCACAGCCTCCCCCCTCTTGGAACGTCTCAGCTCCTGGGAGGACGGGGTGCCGGTGGCCCTGGGTGTCCACAGGAAGATCCCCCACCTGCGTCTCCTGAGGTCCAGCAGCCAGTAGATACTGCTCCCATGCTGCTGGACCTTGGTTCCCAGGGACAGGGCCTGGGACATTTCAGAGAGTGCCACAAAGTAAAGGGGTGAAAGAGCGTTCCCTGTCCCCAAGGCCACCTCCAGCTTCCCCTGCACCCACATCCTGTGGGCAGGGAGCTCATGGCCCTTGAATCTCTGGGCGGGAATGAAGCCAGTGTCCTTGGTACGACTGCCTGCGAGGGCCCGGTGTTGGTTTACAGCCAGGCTGTGCTGCAGGTGCTGTTCCCAAGTGACAGATGAGGAAGCTCAGCTCAGCGGGTGGAGTGCGTAGCCCCAACCCAACAGCCAGAAGGCAGGGGCCCACTGATGCCTCCGAGCAGCTGGGCAGACCGGGGTGCCTTCCCTTTGGGGACAGCCTGAGCCACAGATGGCGAATCCTCGCCCTGAGCTCCGTTGCTTTAGGGATGAAGAGCGGAGGCCTTAGGAGAGACCGAGGTTCCCTGGGCCCCAGCTCAGCCCCTCCCTTGATTCTGCCCCTTAGAGCCAGTCACTGTGCCCCTCCCTCCATACCCGCCCTCCATGGCTGGCCCGGCTCTGCAAGGAAGGGGTACACAGGCCAAGTACCCAGAGGCTCACCCCTCCCCTCAGGCTCACACCATGGGGTCAGGAGACCCCCTCAGAGGGCTGGATAGCTGCCTCCTGTCGGCCCACCCCAGAGGCTCCCCGGGCCCTGGTTCCTGCTGGCACATGTACAGACACATGACCATCACTGGGCCACAAAAGACACGTGGCTCCTGGGCTGAGGCCTTTGCCTGGAAGAGCTGCTCTCCAGCCCGAGGTTGTCATGGCAATGCCAGGTGCTTGTGACCTGGGGAGAAAGACGGCCTGGGCGCTGCACCCGTGCTGCTGTGGAGGCCTGAGGGGAGGCCTAGGGCCCTGCTGGTCCCGGCGCTGCAGCCATGTGGCCCCGGCCGGTGACAGGGCTTCCTGACCTCCTAGCCCAGTGTAAATGGAGGGCAGCAAGCGGGCTTCTCCCGTGTGCTTCAGACCCTGAGCCTGGCAGGGCGCAGGGCCCGAGGGCGGAGCAGGCAGAAGGGCCCGGGGCTGGACACCGGTGTCTGGGATCCGTGTTCTTGGCGTTGCTGTTTCCTTCTCATGACTGACAGCAGAGGGGACCCAGTGTCAGGTGCCCATGTATTTATGCCTAGTTCATTCAGCTCATTGCCAGCCCCTGTGGGGAGCATCCATGGCATACAGGGAGATGAGGTCCTGACCCTTGAGGGGGAGACATGGCCAGGGACGTGCGTGCAGGAGCCGGACAGCTGTCGTGGGAAGGGGAGAGCCAGGCCCGCTCTCCTCAAAGCCCCGCCACATGGCCTGGGGTGTGCCCCACGCTCGGCTCCCCCATCCTTTACGTAGGAAACTAACGCTGCGCACTGCCCAGCGAGTCTGCGGCAGTGCCGGCGTGTGGAGGGTGCTTCTTGAGGGCTGCTGTGTGATGCAGGCTCAAACAAGTGCACACGGGGATTCTTATGCCAGGACCCCCCAGTCCCAGGTGGCTCCCATGGTGTGCCTCAGTTTACATTCCCCGCCCTAGCAGATGAGATTGGCCTCCTTGCAGCTGTGGGTGTCGGGTGTCCCCATGTGGCTGTCAGCGCCTGCTGCACCTGCGCAGAACAAGGTAGCCATGGGTAGTGGCTGCTGGGCTCCTGCCTCCCCCCCCCCAAGCCTGGGCTCCGTGACGCTGCCTGGGACACGGGTTGTCCTGGCAGGCAGCCTCTGGCCACCCTCAGCTCTGCTGCACACAGAAAAGTTCTTTTAAGGGATGGCATGCGGCCACACAAGGCGTCGAGCTGGGCTTAGCTAGATGGATGTCAAAGCTGGGGGAGAGGAGGGCTGTGTGCACAGGGCGGGGGTTGGCAGAGAGCCCCTAACCCATGCCGCTGGCAGCTGGCCCTCCTGGCGGCGTGTGCCCGAGAAGACCCCGGGCCCCAGACATTTCTTGTGGGAACGCTGTAGTACAGGACACAGAGCAGGTCCAGAAAGCAAAATTAAGGGAGCAACACCCAAAGAGCAGTCCAGACCCTCGGGACTGGCCAAGCAGGCTCCGCAGTTATTTCTGGAAACCACGGTTGCGGTGTACTGCCGGGGCCACGGGGTTACCGCGAACCCGCTAGGGGTTGAGGCTCTGCAGTGTTGCTTGGTTTACATCTCTGACCTGGCATTATGATTCCCATGCATAAACCCTCTGGAGAAGGCTTTTCCTGATGGGGCGCCCAGAGCTCAGGACAACAGGGATTCTGGCTGACAAGCTCATCCAGGCAGGCTGCACCCCCCACGGGCGCCGCCATCTCCCGGAATGGGAATGATTCAAACCTGGCCTGGGGAATCCTGGTCCATGGTTCAACTCGGCCTCCTGCCGCCCTTGCGCCTTCCTCCCGGCAGCTGTGGGGCCTGGTAACCCCCTCAGGGAGTTTGGATGGTGTGGTGTGGGCATCACGAGGGCTCGGTGTGCTGTCTCCCTTGTCTCTCAGCTGAGTGTCCTCAAATCAGACCCCCCCCCCCATCTCCATCTTCCAGCATTTCTCCCTCACTCCCGGCCCCTTCCGTTCAACAATGCTGTGATGGATTGTAAGCGGTACTTAGCTGAGTTTAGAGATGGAAAAGACCAATTAGGTCACCAGGCCCATCTCTCCTGAGGAGAGGCAGCCAACAGGAGACAGCAATAAACAGTTTTATTAGGATATTAACTTAGGTGCCTGGAGGCCTTGGCTTGGGTCTCTTGCTATAGTACGGTGGAGTTCCCCTCCCCCACTGACATCATAATAATAATGGGGCCCCTTGGTGGGCAGTCGGTTGCTTCATGTGATAGCTTTTGTCCCCCCCCCTCTTTCCCGGGAAGGTCCAGATGGAGTTTCGGAAGAGCTGGGCGCGCTGGCGGCTGGAGCACTTGCACACGCAGAGGGACAGCAGCATGAAGCCCCTCAAGTGTCCGGCCAGCAGCCTGAGCAGCGGGCCCACGGTGGGCGGCAGCGTGTACGCAGCCACGTGCCAGGCCTCCTGCAGCTGAGGCCCCGCCGCCCTTGCTGCCATCCCAGGTTGGGGAGGGACAGGCGCACATCCCTGCACTCCCTCCCCGGCGGGCAAAACGGGCAGCGTCTCCTGGGACCCTGGACACATTCTCTCTGAGGAGAAGCAGCCTGCTAATTTGATCATGGTGGCAGGAAGAGAGGAAAAACGATTGCTGCTAAAACAAGGAGGATTTCTTCTTGTTAAGCCACAGGCCCTTGGGGTTCCCCAGACAGAGCAGCAAATCAACCCCAGACTCAAACTCGAGGTCAATTGCTCATTAGTGGGATTGGGGCTGGCAAGGGGAGGTGGTTCTGAAAGCACTCAGCTCCGTCAGTAACTGAGCGACATGTCCAGTGGGGGCCGCCGCCGCCTCTGTGGGTTGCCCAGAGCTGTGAATGGGCTGGGCATCAGCACCAGGCCAGGCCTGAAAATCTCCTTCACTGGTGCCCACTTCTCCGGGGGGAGTTGAGCGGCATTGGGGCCTGCTTCTGCTGTGTCTGGGAAACCAGGTGGCTCACCACCAAGGAGCCCCGCCCTGGGGTATGAGTTCTCAGTCCTGTTCCAAAGTTCCCAAGGACCCTCTGGGGTTTAGACAACTAGGGGATGTCCTCCCTGTGGGCATGTTGCCTACCGCTGCAGAGAATCCAGAGGCCAGGAGATGGAACATGGAAACGCTTCCCATCTGTGGCCAGAGTCTGTGTTGGCTGAGAGTTGGGGAACACCCACAACTTCAGGGGGTGTGACCAAGAAGAGGCTCCATGGAGACCAGCAGTCCCCATCACTGGCATGGAGGCAGGCTTCCGTGCCTTTGAGATCCCCCACGTGGGAGCTTATGTAGACTTAATTCATTTTTCTTTATTGTTGTGAAGAACCTGTGCTGAAACTGCAATTCTGATTTCTCCCACCGATGGAAACAAGAACTACACTGTGGTTGTTGTGATGATGTTTGGGGCGTGGGCAGCCCCTGATGTGACTCACCCACACTTGAGCTACTTAATCGCCTGCCTCCAGCCTCATCCTGTAAGTAATGAGCAGCAGAAAGGCTGGGTGGGAAATCCATCAGTCCTGCCCCCACCCCTGCTGAGAGCCACCACCTAGAAGCACGAGACCCTGGGGAGGCAGCCGATGAGCTCAGAGAAGCAGGAAGCTTCCAGAACTTGTGGACCTCCTGGAAGGGCAGGCGAGGGGCTTCGATGCGTTTCCTTGTGTTGATTTCTCCTTCCCCTCCGTTTAAATTGTGGGGCACCCTCCCTAAAGCTTGCATCAGACGCCGCATGTTCTCCCGTGTCCCTCAGAGGTATGTGACGTGCAGGGGAAATAATGGAACATAAAACACATCAAGCAGAAAATCCCCCATACTTCAGCTCCAGTGAAGTGTCAGGTCCTTGTTAATAGGCAAGCGGAGGGCCTCCAGCTAGAGACGGGAATGTGCAGAGGGGGGTGGGGTCCCCCAGAACCAGGCAGGCCTCCCGGGAGGCAGCCCTGGCCTGGCCTTTCCTCTGAGAGCAGCAGGGAGAGGGCACCAGAAGGTAGGTGTGGGACACAGCTCTACTGCTAGTAATTCAGTTTTTGGAAAACTGGATGATTTTGAGAATCACTAATACATTACACAGCAGCAAAGGAAAAGATCGATATAATCTGCCTGAAGTGAGTCCCTGAGGGGAGACTGTGTTATGAAGGGCTCAGTTAGGCCTCCCGCAGGCTCGGCTACTTGGTTTAAACTGCAAGTAGTTATTTTCCCAAATGGAGGTGGTGGTCCTGACTTGAGGCGTATCACACCCCACACCCCAGACGTCTCAACACCGAGGAAGTTTGCCCTTCACAGATACATACTAGATATTGGACTGCAGAAATTTTTTCCTTGCTCCAAGACCCTGTAGTATTTATAATACTCATTTGAATGGCACTGCACTTTCTCCGAGCTGTTCCCAAACTCGCCAGAGCTAAATATAACTCCCACAGGTCTGGGAACCATCGAAAGCAGTGCACTCTGAAATCCCACTGGTTGTTGACATGCCTAGCCCGAGTCTAAGCTGGCGCTGGCTGAGAACTCTCCTGCCTGCCTGGGGCTGGGGCCTGCTGCTCCCCAGCAGGTCTCCCGGTGGCCCTGGAGCAGGGTGCCTGGCTTCAGCACTCCGGCCAGCTCCAGTGAACTTGACCAGGGCTTCGTTCAGTCCAGTCAGCTTTTGGCCAGTTCCGTTTCTGAGGAACTAATTCACAGAACCGTGCAAGGCTGCCTTCTCTTGCTGGTGCCTTTCTGGGCTGGAGGCAAGAGTGCGATGGCCTCAGGGCACCTCATGCCAAAGACCACCGCGGTCCCTGCTGCTGAATCCGTGGACGTGTGGCACCGGCTTGGGGAGGAGACCTGCTGAGGCTGCGGCGCTGTCGGCCCTGTGAGGGCACTGGGAGGGACAGGTGAAAAGAATAACAGCATTGAAGATAAGCTGAGCGAGAGCCAGCAGTGTTGCTTGGGAGTTCCCCTGAAGGAGGAGACGCAGCTGCCTCGGTGGACATCAGAAGGCGAGGGTGCCGTGCCCTCGGTTACCACCACTGGCAAGGGGAGGAAGGGCATGCTTGCAGATTCTGCTTGAGGCCCTCACTCATCCTTGTCTTAAAATTGAGAACTAAAGCTGGTGTGGTGTGCATGCCTGTCATCCCAGCACTTGGGAGGCTGGCAGAGGATCACAGATTCAAGGAAGGGCCTCAGAAAGTTGATGAGATTCTCAGTAACCTAGTGAGACCCTGCTTCAGAACAGTTAAACAAGGTCTGGGGGTGTACTTCAAAGAACAATTAAAACCACAAGAACAATTAAGAATGAAGTGCATTGGAGCTTATGTGTGCATAGACACGCTATTTGGGGTAGCAAGTGCAGCACTCTAACAGGTTGAGTTCATTTTTTTATGCATCTGTGCTTGAAAAGTTGTACAGATAGCCACACAGAGTATACTAGAAGACCCTAGACGTCTTGAACTTTAGTAACCTAAGGAGATGCCACAGCCCCAGAAGCTGGCCTGCCCCCCCCATTCCCACCTCTCTCTTCCACCAGGAAAGAACACTGTGTTGTGCATGTATGTGTGCCATGACTGCCCTGTGTGTGGCGGTGTAAAGCTAGTCGCCACCCTGCAGCGAGGGTCACAGGGCAGCACAGCCCGGGCGAGGAGGGCTGGGCGTCCGAGGGTAGATGTGTTCTCTCCATGCGCAGGCAGGGCTCCCATTATTGCTAATGCCCATAACGTGCTCAGGGAAGGCAAAATATGTTCTGAAGGTTTATTTTCACCTCTGCCAAATTAATTCTAATCTACAGTGCTGAGCCTGCTTTGGGGTCCTAGGAGGCAAACTATAAAAGTCCTCAAATAAAATATGTGAGCATACTTTGCTAAGACAGCCATAGGAGAGACACTTAAATATTCCACAGAAACCAAATTAACGACTCTTTTGTTTTTCCTTTTGGTGGCTGGAGTGAGTTCCCTTGGAAAGAAAATGGCCCGTTGTGAGAAACTTCTGCAAACACTACCATGCCCCTACCTTGCCACCTGCAGGCCCAACCCTCCCTCTGGCCCTGAGGGCCACACCAGGAAGCGTTCTTAAGCACCATAATTCAGACACTTTACTTAATGCCACAGTATCTGTAATTATTTCTGCTCTGTCAATGGATACAGATTGGCAGGAAGCAGACAGACATAATTGTTTTCCAATAACTCCGTGAGCCTCTTGCGCTTGGCCTGCGTCTGCACTCCCTTCCTCTTCCTCCTGGCCGTTTTAGCCACTGTTGGCGGGACCTTCTCTAGCAGTGGCTGTGTTCCCCGATGCATTCAGCCTCACCTCTGCACTCTTCCCACTCCTGCCCCACAGCAAAAGGTGACCCTGCTGGTCGCTCTGCCCCTCCTCACCTGCCAGCGCCGTCCCCTCAGCTGTGACCAGCTGAAGTGTGCGCCGAGAGTGAGGTGCTGCCAGGGACCAGATGCACCGCGGTTCTCACTCTGGGACAGGAAGCAGGGACACAGCCGAAGGCCTGGGTCCTAACCACACCGGGCACCACGACCTTTCCAGGGGGTCCGGGTCGTGATTAGTCAAGCCAGGCCGTCTAGCACGACTTGGTTTTTCCTGTGTCAGAACAATCTGGGAAAATGTCTATCAAGAAGAATATGCTGAGAAAAAGTTCCCAGCACAGTGTGGACCAGAGAAAAAATTCCATTCTCATCTTCTGTGCCTGGGAGCCACTGGGGCCACTGAGGAAAGGGCAGAATCCACCCCAGAAAGGCAGGGCTGGCTCCTGCCTCGGGGTTCACACGTTACTCCCCAGCTGACAGCTCCTTCGAGGCCCTCCCACTCATCCCCTCATCCAAGCAGACAAGCTTCAACAGTCCTGGGCTTCGTGGGACTTGACTCAGATCCCTTTCTGAACAAATGCACCTGGAGAGGTTAACACGCTCTCAGGAGGAATGAAGCTGAATTTCCGTCGTCAGTGCTCACGTTTGCTCTTCATGAATGTTTAATCGAGAGCATTTTCATGAGCCTTTAAGGGCATAAATTCGTGTAAGATATGGCCTGCATCTGTAGGTAGCAAGTGTGTACGGTGTATAATTCCTGGTACAGATGTACAGGCTCGTTCCTAGTCCGCATTGTAAGTCAAATGAAAGCCTGTTACTACTGTGTCTCTTACTTTTCCTCGGGGAGAGGAGGTTTTCTGCAATGTCAATGCAGGTGACTCACAGTGCAGTAGGAAGACACAAAAGACGCAGATCCAGCCTCAGGCTAAAACACAACCCTGCTCATTACTCGTATTGGGGTTTTCATCTTCAGAGCACTTACCAAGTATTAATTCATCCGCTGCAGCCTGTATACGGGGGCTGCAGTGTCGTCTAATTGGAGAAGTCGGGTGGTCGAGTGGCTTGAACAATGCCTGGTGCCAAATGGATGTGTATTCTAAGTCCCTTGCTCATTTGATCTCCTTGCCTAAATGAACTCGGTCCATTAAATCCATTTTTAAAAAATGTCATAAAAGCATGAGCCTTGTTTGCAAAGCAACCACAGAATGTGAATGGAGCTGCTGTTCAGAGATTCATCTGAAAAATAAACTTTTCTCCAATTTAAATAATTGCTTGCTCTGGATTTGTGATTCTCTCTAATTATTCCACTGTTGTGGTGACCCCCATTGAAAGATCAGTCTACATTTCTGAAGGTATTCTTATCTTCTCCCTGCTTTTTTTTTTTTTGACAAATTGGTCATTATTTCTTAAAATCATAAGAATGCAGATTCTGAGAGCAAGTCATCCCTTCATCAACTCCCGATAACTACAGAAAGCTGATCTGCATTTCTGTTTCTCTGCAGCAGTCTGGCGTTGAGCCTCATTCACTCCCTGGCTGATAGTCTCACCTCTATGTGTCCTTCCTCCGCCACTCAGTGGAGAAATGGAGATTTCTCTCCCCCTCATAGCTCTCAGGAAAACACCTGCCCCAAACCAAGTAATGATCCTATTTCTAGAGAGGTCTACATCAAGCAAAGTACACCGTGTTCTGAGACTGTAGTTTGACATAATAGGGCTTACCCAGCCTAAGAAAGGGGATGGGAGCTGGGCATGGAGGCCGAGACAGGACACTCACAAGTTCAAGACCAGCCTCAGCAACTTTGTGAAATCCTGTTTCAAAAATAAAAAATAAATTTGGGCTGGGAGTGCAGCCCAACAGGAGAATGCCCTTGAGTTCAATCCCCAGTTCCAAAAACTTTTTTAAAAAGACAAAAAAGAGAAAGAAGGCCGGGCGTGGTGGCGCACGCTTGTAATCCCCACGCTTGGGAGGCGGAGACAGGAGGATCGTGCAGGTTCGAAGCCAGCTGTGCCTGGCTTAAGAGACCCTGTTTCAAAAATATAAAATAGGTCTGGGAGTATAGCCCGGAGGTAGAAGGGCTTCCAGGAACCCCGGTACCACCAAAAAGAAAAAAAAAAGGAAAAAGAAAAAAAACAAAAAACAAAAAAGAGAAAGAAAGAGGAAAGAGAAAGAAAAAGAAGGAAGGAAGGAAGGGGGGGAGGGAGGGAGGGAGGGAGGGAGGGAGGGAGGGAGGGAGGGAAAGCAGGCAGGCAGGCAGGCAAAAGAAAAGAGCACAGGGAGCGAGCTGCTCTGCTCTGCTGAGGCCCAGCTGGAAGATGAGTGAGGATTTTTGGCCCCAGACCCCGTCACATACATGATAAAGCACAGTCCAGGGACTGCTCCCCACAGGCGAGAGGACATGGCGCCCTGTGTGGTGGTTGCCCAAGGGCTGGACCTGGCCCTTCTTCTCTTACTGTCTTCCCCAGTCCCTGCGCCTCTGGTCCTACCCCTGTGGTCTTGTGTGGTTCTGGCTCTTTCCATCTCTCTCCCTTTTTCGGCCCTTCCTTTCCTTTCTTCCTCCTTCCCTCCCCGTCCTCCCCAGCACACACAAAGAGGAAGGCTGAAAACACTGGGGTTTTCCTTATCGGAAATAGCGATGGCGCCAGAAGCAAGACCTGGATTAGATTGTGAGCGTTGCGAGATGGTTGGAGAAGCTGAGAAGGGGCGCCCGCAGCGTGTGGCAGCAGGAAGAAGTGGGACTTGGGATGGGGCGGGGGGCCCACACCCCTAGTCCCCGGGACTCAGGAGGCTCGGGCAGAGGGGTCGCAAGTTGCAGACCAGCCTGGACAACTTAGCAGGACTCTGTCTCAAAATACAATCGGCTGGAGTGTAGCTCAGTGATAGAACATTGCTGGATTCAATCCCAAGTCCTGGAGGGAGGGAGGGAAGGTAAAACATGAGTTGATAGAGAAATGAAAAGAAGCAGATAGTTTAAATGAGAAAAGAGCTTCAGGAAAAGGGGAGGGAACTGGAAAGGTGAACAATAGAATGAGAATTTCCAGTGGCAAGTGGGGCCAAAGCCGGTGAGGAGCAGTACCTGTGGTCAATGTTACTAACTCCTCTCTCCATACCTCTGCGCTCCTCCCCAGACTTCTCTAATCTCAAGCTCGATGGATTATCTTCTTTGGTCCAAAGGCTCATTTTAACTATGTTAGTTAAAATGATTTTGACTGTGATTTTAGAAAGAGAAAATGACCCACAGCCTGGAGTAAATCCAACGCAACTTTTTTCCCCCCACTGACACCAGGCACCAGTGTCAGAAGGAATCACGGTGGCCCCATCAGGTAGGGCAACAGACCTCAGAATTTATCTGAGGTACCACCTTCAGCCAAGAATAAAATCAATAGCTGAGAATTACAAACACCGAGCAGTCCCTTGCCAAGAGATGGATTACCCTGAGGCTGAAGGTAAAGCCCAGGGAGGACTGGCGGGCAGTTTTTTGTGTTTTGCTTTTTATTCTTTTTTTTAACTTTCCAAATCTCTAGGGTCTAAGAACAAGGACTTGAGGCAGTAAAGAATGTTTACGGAAGATTTTTCAATTCCAGTGACCTAAAGGGGAAACATGACTTTACAAATTTGATATCTACCACAAAAGGACCATGATTACATTTAAGTGAGGTCTAATGTGCGACCATCTATAACCATTACGTATGATTCTGGTTGAAAGAGACAGGTATTTTGCCACCGTATTTCTGCCCTCCAGAAGACTTCAAAGCTCCTAAGGAACTGAGTTTACAGTTTTGTGAACCCCACCGAGCATACCAATCAGATGCCGCTTGGCCAGGAAGCCGCCCTCAAGCTTTTTCATCTCTCAAGCCCTAGTGTGGGAACTGGATACAACAAAACCCAAATGCCACACCAAAGCCAAGATAGCTCAGCGGGCCAGGTTCCACTACTGCCCTCGGGTGACACAGCTACGAATACAGATGAATGGTCTGTGCACTCATATAAAACACCCATGTTACATTAAAAGTATTGTTGGAATATTCTTAGCTTTAAAAAAATCTGTAAATGTAACATTAATGTTGCATGAGCTCTTTACAAAATCCAGAGTCGAGACAGGGCGGCCACATTCCAGAGAAGGCAGGTACTCTGGAGTCAGCCTCCACTGCAGGACAGCTCCCTGCCCTCCCTCTTTAGCCTGGCCTCTCAGGCTATGTCAGTAAGTTGATCTTTTTGTTGTGGTGATGGTGAAGGATGGAACCCAGGGGCATTCTACCTCGGAGCTATACCCCCAGCTCTGTTTTTATTCTATATTTTGAAACAGAGTCTCACTAAGTTGCAGAGGGCCTCACAAAGTAGCCCCTGGAGAAGAACCTGCGATCCTCATGTCTCAGCCTCCCAAGTAGTGGGATTACAAGCATGCACCACCATACCCAGCTCACAGCTTGGTTTTATAAATAAAGTTTTATTGGTATACTCATTTGTTTACATGATGTCTATAGATGCTTTTGCTCAATGGCAACACTGAGTAGCCATGGCAGAGACATTATGGTCAACAAGGCCTGTCTACCTTCTGACCCTTGATAGAAAGTTTGTCAGACACCTGTTTAAAATGAACATCAAGCCAGGCGTGGTGGCTCATGTTTGTAATCCCTGCACTTGGGAGGTTGAGACAGGAGGATCACATAGGTTCAAAGCAGCCCTCAGTACTTAGTGACTCTCTCAGCAACTTAGGGAGACCCTGCTTCCAAATAAAATATAAAGTAGGTCTGAGAATATAGCCCGGAGGTAGAAAGCCCCTGGGTTCCACTCCTAGTACCACCGAAATAAATAAATAAATAAATAAGATGAAATGAACATCAAGAGCTAGGCATGGTGGTGCACACTTGTAATCCCAGTACTTGGGAGCCTTAAACAGGAGGATCACGGGTTGGAGGCCAGCCTTGATAACTTAGCAATATCTTGTTTAAAAAAATTATATATATATATATATATATATATATATATATATATATATATATTAGAGCTGAGGGTGTAGCTCAGAGGTAGAGTGCTCCTGAGTTCAGCCCCTAGTCATTACCACAACTTTTTTTTTTTTTTTTTTGCTTGCGTCAAGGAGGCAAACGTAACAAGGCTAGATCCCTTGGGCTCTGGTAGGATAAAACTAATCAATGAACTACTCACCAAGTAGAAAACACGTCCACAAGAGGTGAGGGGACGGATAGTAAGTAGAAATGGGCGTCCAAAGTCCTCTTTTCACCGGTTCGCTTCAGGGTGCCGTCTCACCTCTGCTATGTTTGTGGCCCCTCCGGGTTCTCAGTCTTCTTTCCCGTGTGACAGGGGTGTATGTGCACATCGGAGAGGCTCCCAGCGGCACATCCATAACAGGATCGAGCCAACCAGAAGAGCTACACGAGGGAAGCCTTCCAGCTGCCTTAGGAAAATCGCAAAATAAACATCCCAAAATAAGTTTGCTACAAATTACTGTGATCTGAGCATGGTATTTTAAGGTCTGTCACAAGACCTAATGAAACCAATTATGTTTGAGCATTTTTTTATTCAAGTCAAAATTTCTAGAAATAAAACGTACTGCAGAACCTCGCTATCCAAAGGCGGTCCTATGTCATCTGCCTCGGCTGCACCTGGCAACGTGTTGGGAAAGCAGGGTCTCCAAGACTAGTCCAGGTCTACAGGGGAGAATCCGCACTTTAACAGGACCCAGGAGATCAGCCCTTGGGGTTTGAGCGCACTGTTCTATGGCAACTGGCTCCCAGTGACTTTTTTCCAAGCACTGGAAATGTTAAAGATTTAAATTTCAAAGAGGTTTCCCTGGTCTGTGCTATTAATTCTAAGTGAAAATGTGGATAATTTTTAAATAGGCGATTGGCTAAGTGAGCACTGGCCCATTTATCCATACCAAGTTATTACATAGTTGTCAAGAGTCGATGTAGAAGAAAAACATGAAAATATAGTCAATTTATTATTAAGTGGAAACATCACTGATAGAGAGGGCTAAAAGTAAAACAAAGTTAGAGATATAGGCCAGGCATGATGGCGCATGCTTATCATTCCAGCATTCGGGAGGCTGAGACACGAGGATCGTGGTTTGTGGATAACCCCAGCTACTTAGTGAGGCCCTTTGCAACTCAGTGAGACTTTCAAAATAAAGAATAAAAAATAGAGCTTGGAGTATAGCTTGGAGGTAGAATGCCCCTGGGTTCCATCCCCAGTACCACAAAAAGTAGAGATATGACTAGAGAACATAATTTAGATGTTTATAACAATACTAGTAATGGTATAACTTATAAAATAGTGGGAGGAAGAGGGATAGGTCTGCATATTTCACCATCATTGATGGCCACAGGTCAAAATATATCATTTAGAATGAAGGAGTAGTGGTGGCAGAGATGACCACACCATAGCCACAGTTCCCTGCGGGAAAACGCCCAGCCCAGCGCCCCCAGGGTCTCATGCAGGCGTGACCAACTCCCTGGGTCTAAGACTTTGCAGTACAACCCAGTGAAGGAGTAGTGACGGCTGAAATTTCCACACTCTCCAGAGATCCAGAGCACCATAAGTGAAGTCATGGTGACTCAGAGAAGGTGGGAGTGGGATCTGCTGTTAAACATATCAGAAGCTTAGACAGACTCAGGCTCCAATCAGTGGAAAGTGTGGGGGGAGTCCTACATTTAACACTAAACCCAATAAGTAGGATCTCCAGGAACACCACAGACCTCCCAATTGTGGTGAACAGGCAGAAATCAGACTGGCCCAGCCCTAGCTGTGGAGAACAGAGACTCCTACATTGAGTTTGGTCTCAGAGGCATATGCTACCAACAGAGGCAGGGAGAGGCCTAGACCCCAAATCTGTGGAAAGTGTAGAGGGTGACCTTTGCTCAATATTAAATCCAGCCCCATTTATACTGACAATCTAACCCCAAAGCCAGTAGATGGCAGGAAATTATTAAAAATCAGAGCAGAAATTAACAAAGTAGAGAATAAAAAACAATACAGAAAATCAACAAAACCAAAAGCTGGTTTCTCAAAAAAAAAATTAACAAGATAGATAAACCACTAGCCAACCTGACTAAAAGAAAAAAGAGAATCAACCCAAATTATAAAGATAAGAGATGAAAAAGGAGATATTACTACGAACAGTGTAGAAATCCAGAGGATTATCAGAAACTACTTTGAAAAACTATACTCCAACAAAATGAAAAATCTGGAGGAAATTGACAACTTTCTCAATAAATACAACCTTCCTAAACTGAGTCAAGAAGATATAGAAAATTTAAACCAACCAATAACAATCAAAGAGATAGAAACAGCAATAAGGAGTCTACCATCAAAGAAAAGTCCAGGACCAGATGGTTTCCCAAGTGAATTCTATAAAACCTTTATAGAAAAGCTAATCCCAAGAGTCCTCAACTATTTTGTGAAATAGAAGAAAAAGGGACTCTCCCAAATACATTCTATGAAGCCAACATCACATTAATACCAAAACCAAATAAAGACAGTACAAGGAAGGAAAACCACAGGCCTATATCTTTGATGAACTTGGATGCAAAACTGCTAAACAAAATACTAGCAACACACATTCAAATCCACATAAAGAAAATCATACACCATGACCAGGTAGGGTTCATCCCAGGGATGCAAGGCTGACTCAACATACAAAATCAATCCACGTAATTCAACATATAAACAGAACCAAAGACAAAAATCACATGATCATTTCAACAGTTGCTGAAAAAGCATTTGAGAAAATCCAACATCCAGTTATGATAAAAAGCAATGCAGAGAATTGGAATAGAAGGAACATATCTTAACATCATAAAGGCAACCTACAATAAGCCCACAGCCAACATTATATTAAATGGGGAAAAATTTTGAGAATTCCCCCTAAAAACAGGAACAAGACAAGGATGTCCATTATTACCACATCTCTTCAATATAGTACTACATACTTTAGCCAGAGCAATAAGGCAAGAAAAGGAAATAAAAAGAGTGCAAATGGGAAAAGAAGAACTCAAACGTTCACTATTTGCAGATGACATGATACTATATTTAGAAAACCCAACAAACTCAACCAAAAGGCTTATAGAAGTGATCAACAAATTTAGCAAAGTGTCTGGATACAAAATCAATCTTAAAAAATAAGAAGCTTTCCTGTACACCAACCATAAATCCACTGAAAAAGAAAATCAGAAAACACTTCCACTCAGGATCTCCTACAAAAAAATAAAATACTTAGGAATAAACTTAATCAAGGACATAAAACACCTCTACAAAGAAAATTATAAAACATTTAAAAAAAGAAATCAAAGAAGATCTTAAAAGATGGAAAGATCTTCCATTTTCATGGATAGATAGAAAAAAATATCATTAAAATGGCCATACTTCCAAAAGTGATCTACAGATTCAATGCAATGCCTATTAAGTTGCCAAGATGATTCCTCACAGACATAGAAAAATCAATCCTTAAATTCATTTGGAATAACAAAAAAACAAACAAAAAAAAAAACAGAATAGCCAAAGTAGTTAACAACAAAAACCATGCAGGAATGCAGGAGGAATCACAATACCTGGACTTTAAACTATACTACAAAACCATTGTAATAAAAACAGCATGGTACTGGCACAAAAAGAGATGCATAGACCAATGCAGCAGAATAGAAGACCCGGAGACAAATCCACACACTAACAGCAATTGATTTTTGACAAAGGGGCCAAAATCATACACTGGGAAAAAGATAACCTGTTCAATAAATGGTGTTGGCAAAACTGGTTAACCATAGGCAGAAAATGGAAATTAATCCCACTTTCTCATCCTGCAAAAGAGTCAATTCAAGATGGATCAAAGACTTGAAAATTAGACCAGAGACCTTGAGGCACCTTGTAGAAGGCCTGGATCCAGCACTGCAACACATAGGCACAGATAAAAACTTCCTCAACAAGACCCCAAAGTCACAACAAACTAAAAGGCGAATCAATCTGTGGGATTGCATGAAACTGAAGAGCTTCTGTACAGCAAAGGAAACTGTCAAGAATCTCAATCAAGAGCCAGTAGGTGGGAAAAGATTTTTGCCACCTACTCCTCCGATAGAGGACTAATATCTAGAATATACAGAGAACTCAAAAAACTCAACACTAAAAAAAAAAAAAAGCCAAATAATCCAATCAAAAAATGGGCAAGTGAACTAAATAGACACTTCACGAAAGAAATTCAAATGGCCAATAAATGCGTGAAAAAATGCTCAACATCATTGGCAACCAGAGAGATGCAAATCAAAACTACCCTGAGATTTCACCTAACTCCAACTAGAATGGCAATCATTCAAAATACAAACAATAGATGCTGGCGAGGATGTGGAGAAGTGGGAACTCTAAAACATTGTTGGTGGGATTGCAAATTAGTGCAACCACTTTGGAAAACAGCATAGAGAATCCTCAGAAGAATGGGAATGAACTTACCATGTGATCCAGCAATACCACTTCTGGGTATCTACCCAAAAGAAAGGAAACCAAACTACCAAACTAATGCATGTGTATCTATGTTCATTGCTGCCCAATTCACCATAGCCAAACTATGGAACCAGCCAAGATGTCCATCAACAGATGAATGGATTACAAAACTGTGGGGTATGTACACCATGGAATTTTACTCAGCCATAAAAAACCTCAATTACATCATTTTCAGGGAAATGGAGGGAACTGGAGGACATTATGCTAAGTGAGACTAGGCAGTCACAAAAAATAAGAAATCGGATGCTTTCACTAATATGTGAAAGCTAAGGAAAAATGGGTCATAGGAGGAACTCTAGATGAAAAAGGAGATCCTAGAGAGGAGAAAATAAGGCGACCTTAACTGAGGGAATGGGAGGGGGAAGAGGAAACTCTCTAAAGCACACGATGTACTTAAACATAGCCAAGTCAACCACTAAGCCGAGCATGGGAAGGAGGGATGGGGAGGGTGGGGTGGGGATTGGGTAGGGCTAAGTGGGCGATGTGTACATGTATGTACACACAAGTTTTTACCCTAATATGATGTATGAATACAATGCACCAATAAAAAAATAAAAAACAATGAAGTCACTTGCCTGCTCAGATTTTAAAACACCATAAAACCACAATAATTTTTTAAATTGAGGTACTAAAATGTGAAAAGTTGACAGATCAATAGAACAGATCAATAGCTACAAATACAAAGAAATGTATTTTTATATATGTGTATACACATATTGTATATATATTGCAGATGGCTTTAACATTCAAAGGGAAAAGACAGGTTATTCAATAAACAATTCTGACATACCTGAACAAATACAGCTGGGTTCCTTCGCATAACCTTACTCCAAAATAAATACCAGGTAGATTTTAAAAAGTAAATATAGAAAACTAAAGCCCTAGTAAACATGGAAAAATTTTTCCATATGACATAAACCAAGAGATTGTAAAATAAAAAACATAAATTTGACAACAAAAAAATTCCACAAAGAAAAAAGATAAATTTATACAACAAACAGAAAAAATTTCCAAAATCATAACTCAAAAAGTCAATTTCCCTCACTTATAAGAGCTCCTAAAAGAAATTTTAAAACTTCCAACAACTCAGTGGAAACTGGCAAAGGACAGTTTAAGCTACCCTTTTGTACTTATAAACCAAAAAACCATTTGGGTTTATTTATAAACAAAACAAAAATGGTTTACAGATGAATACAATGGCTCTTACATGTATAGAAAGTTATTCGCCCATAGTAAGAGAGACATCATAAAACCATGAGGTGTCATCGCTCACCTATTGGGCTGGCAAAGAGCAGACCACTGGAGGCTGGGAGGAAATCGACGTGCTCACACACAGCCTGCGGGCAGGCATGAGGAATAAAGGGAATCTTCATTCCTTACAGACTAGACAGAAGCACTCTGCTTTCCATTCTGTAACAAAAGCTGGGGAATTCGTTTTGTCATCCTAGCCTGGGCATCTATTTTGTAACTTTTGTACACTTGTCCGTGTGCTATACTTCTGGACTCTTCGGGAATGTCCATCATCTTACTCATATAATCTTTGGTTTATCAGAGTCTTCCAGACCCTTAAACTTCATTTCCAAACTCCAGCCTGGCCTAGGAATAAGCCAGTCCTGCAGAGCTGTACTTTAAGCTCTTGGCCAATCAGGCAGAGTTGCCCTCACTCATCAGGGCAAGGGGCAGGATCGCGGCAGGGACCAAAATGGAGCAGGCGTGCTTGCTTACCAGACTCTTGTCAGCTGCACACCGCTGCAGAAGTAAATTGCCTTGCTAGGTTACTTTTAATTTCATGAGTTTTTACTCACGGCTTCCCCAGAATCTGTCTCTAACACAGGGATGTGAATGGGACTTACTTCTATGCACAACCATATCTATCCACACTGGAAGCCACCCATCCTTTGATTACCAAATCTAACTTTAAGAAACGATGCCAGGGCCACATTCACAGGGGCGGAAATGCTACATTTGCCAGGATGCTCATTGTGCAGAAGATTTGAAACAACCTAAATGTCTATTTAAGTAGGGGTTGGGTAAATTATTATTTATCTCTTTTTTAAAAAGTGTACTCTGCCCAGCGTGGTGGCACACGCTTGCAATCCCACCATTTGGGAGGCTGAGACAGGAGGATGGCAGTTTGCGGACCTCAGCTACTACTTAGTGAGACCCATCGCAACTCAGTGAGACCCTGTTTCAAAATAAAGAATAAAGAATTAGGGCTGGGGGTGTAGCTCAGAGGTAGAATGCCCCTGTACTTACACACACACACACACACACACACACACACACACACACACACACACACATATACACACACACACTCTCTGAAGCAGTGAAAAGAAGCAACTATATTTGCAATGATATAGAACAATTACTAGAACTGTTACTGGAGAAAGCAAGCAAGAGGCCAGGCGTGCAGCCTCCAGCTGCTCCAAGGATGAGGCCAGAGGATCCCTGGAGGCCACAGTTTGGGGCTGCCTGGGCAACACAGTGAAACCCTTTTAAAAAAAAAAAAAAGGCACCAGTATTCTTTTCTGGAATTGCTCTCACCAATTCGTGTACTTTTTCATCCCCATCCAATCCCCCAAACACATTAGTTTTCTCAAGGCATCCTATTCTCCTTCAGGATTATCACCATTCTCCCAGGCAGATTCCTCTGACCAAAATGCCACCTCGTTCTTTGCTGGGGAGCAGCTGGCCCCCCCAAACTCAGCACAGTGCCTCTGCCTCTCGCAGGACACCTCCTGGCCAGCCCAAGCCCGGGCATCCTTTAGCTGCTCACACGCTGCACGGTAGTTCTGATTGCTGGCTGCCTCTGTATCTGTGAGCTCCTTGGGAACAGGGGCTTGTCCGCCGTCGTGGGCTCCACATGCTCGGGGCCTGGCAAAGAGCAGGTGCCCGAGTGGGTGGACGGGTGGGGTGAGTGACTGGAATCTCCCCTGGGACAGCCTGAGAAGGGCTTTATAGATGAATCATGCCATTCCCTTCCCTGACTTCAAATGCAGGTAAATAAAACCCAGACTCCTAGAAAGGAAAAAGGAGAGCAAAGGGAAGAACTATGAAAGGGGCTGACATTTTACTAAAAATGGAATAAGACAGGTGTGGCAGCGCACGCTTGCAATCCCAGCGCTTGGGAGGCTGAGACAGGAGGATTGCAGGTCTGTGGGCAGCCTCATCCATTTGTGGGGCCCCCCACAAGTTAGGGAGACCCTGTTTCAAAGTAAAGAATAAAATGGGACTAGGATGTAGCTCAGAGGTAGAATTTTCTGTGTTCAATGCCCAGTACCTCAAATAAATAAATAAAATGGAACAAGCCAGGCGTGATGATGCACTCCAGTAATCCCAGTACTTGGGAGGCTGAGACAGGAGGATCACAGGCTCAAGGTAACAAGACTCTCAGCAACCTAATGAAACCTGTCTCAAAACAAAAATAAGAAAGAAAGAAAAAGGGCTGGAGGTGTAGCTAGGAGGTAAACTGCCCCTGATGGAGGAGACGGAAGAGCTAGTTTAGAAAAAATAGCCAGAACTGCACGGCTGCAAGCTTAAGCCAAGCTTTTATTTTTACAAAGGTAGGAAGAAGGGACAGACAGTCAAGCACCACGTCAGAGGGGCGCAGTGGGGCGCCTTAAAGTAAGACACGGAGGCCTCTGAGCACTTGACATTCTCATAATAATCCATCATCTCCTTCCTCCCGTCCTGCTGAGCCAATGGTCCCCTTTTCCACCCAGGCAGGTGCAGGCCCGCCAGCCGTGTCTGCTGGGTGAGCCTTGTGTAATTGGTAATTAATGTGGGTTAATATAGCTTGCTTTGTTATCTTAACTTTCGTCTAAACTGTTGTGAGAGTCTATATAAATTTTTTTCAGTATTGGGGATTGAACCCAGGGGCATTCTACCTCCAAGCTGCACCACCAGTCCTATTTTTCATTCTTTATTTTGAAACAGGGTCTCAGTGAGTTGCAAAGGGCCTCACTAAGTAGCTGAGGCTGTTCACAAACCGAGATCCTCCTGTCTCATCCTCCCAAATGCTGTGATTACAAGTGTGCGCCACCATGGCCAGCTATATAATTTTTTTTATGCAGTACTAGGGATTGAACCCAGGGGAATTCTACCTCTGAGCTACATCCCCAGCCCTACTTTTTTTGTGTGTATGGTACTGGGGGTGGAAACCAGAGGCTTTCTACCTCCAGGCTGGTCTCACTAAGTTGCTGAGAGCCTCACTAAGTAGCTGAGGCTGGCTTCAAACCTGTGTGATCCTCCTGTCTCAGCCTCCCAAGCACGGGGATTACAAGCATGTGCCACCACACCTGGCTCCAGCCCTATTTTTTATTCTTCATTCTGAAGGAGGGTCTCACAAAGTTGCGAAGGGCCTCACTAAGTAGCTGAAGCTGGCTGTGAACCCGTGATCCTCCTGTTTCAGCCTCCTAGGTACTGGGATTACAAGCATGCGCCAACACGCCTGGCTTTATATAATTCTTTTTTTAAGTGTAGGGGTCTGTATTTTAACATTCAGTGTTAGCTGGGATAATAGCCAAATTCTGGCTGACCAAGGTCAAACCTGGCTGCAGCTCTTGGCTGACAGCTTAGAGACAGAGAAAAGGATTTTATTGTTTTGCCTAATTAATACAGGCTCAATCCCTGTCATGCAGGCCTGGGGAGGGCTCAGAGTCTGTGTTAATGTGGACTACAGGAGATGCCTTTGCAGGGGCTGGTCCATAGGCTGCTTTTCAAAACATCCACCAGGACTTAAGGGTAAAGAGCAGGTTATAAAGAACCCTACACAGCAGGGGCACCCCCAGTGGCAGTTTTGCCTCTGCGGTTTCAGCTACTAGTGTGGCAACAGAGAATCAGAAATATTAAGTGGAGAATTCCAGAAATAAACAATCTGTGAGTTTGAAATAATTATCACTTCAGCATATATTTTAATTTTTTATTGGTTTATTAGTTAATCTCTTACTGTGTTTACTCCATAAACAAGCCATGGTTTCAGGCATCAACTGGAGGTATTAGAAAGTATTCCCTGTAGGCCGGACGTGGTGGCGCACGCTTGTAATCTCACTTGGGAGGCTGAGACAGCAGGATCGCGCAGGTTCGAAGTCAGCCTCCCTGGCTTAAGAGGCCCTGTTTCCAAATAAAAAATATAAAATAGAGTGTAGCCCAGAGGTAGAAGGCCCCTGGGTTCCATCCCCAGTACCCCCCCAAAAAAGTATTCCCTGTAGAAAAGGGGGAACTAATTATAGAATTTAGAATGGAAAGTGATTTCTCCCTCTCCCAGCACACACACACACACACACACACACACACACACACACACACACGGTATAAGCACATCGTGGAAAACACCTCACAGGTGGCTCCCTCACCTGTCTTCTTTCCCTGTTGAGAATGAGAGCCAAATCTTTATCCCAGAGCTCCAGGGTTGCAAACTTAAGTGTCACAGACACCAAAGCATTTCGTTCAAATTTTACTTCCTGTGCTTTAGGGACCAGTTTTCCTCCAGCCCCAGCCCCCTAGGAGCTCAGATGTGGCCCGCCATGGCTGGGAGAGCTGAGTGCTATTTTAAAGTATGTACATAAATCACTGCTGGTAGCTTTCTGTGCCTTTCCCAGGACCTCCATGAGCCCTTTCTTCTGTGAATCTTAAAGTAAAAAGAAGGCCTGGAACAGCAGCAGGGTGGGTCAGACAGACCTGAACCATGCGTCAGAAGGGGCCAGGTGTGCAGCAGCTCTGTGCTGCCCCCTGGTGGACAGACAGATGGCAGGGCTCCTTCCAGGGTCCCCCGCAGCACCTACAAATGCTTGTGCGAATGGCACAGTTCAGGAGTCACTTTATTCTTCCAATGCATAACGCTGTGATTTTTTCCTAACAGAGTTCAATCAAGAGGTAAACCTGGAAAACTTCTTGTACTCAACATGTCATTCTAGATACATTTACCTAAATCATCCTTGGTAAAATGCAGAGCTATTAAAGGTCACCGCATCTACCTAGGCACACTCACGCCCGCCCTGACCCGGCAGCTCTGGTGGGCCAGGGCTGGCTTGGCGGGGTCCCTGGCACAGTTGAGGCGGCTCAGCCTGCCGCACAGGGAGGTGCACCTGCATGGAGGTGGTCACACAGCGTTCCAGGTGCCCCGGGCCCACTTAGCATAAGGAGAAATACTAGGGGCAAAGTCCTTTCCTGGATGTGCGTGACCCTTCTCACTGGACTCGCCTTATTTAAGAGCCACTAGCAGCAAATCATTTTTAGTCAGGAATAAGCGGGGCCGGCCCGAGGCAGGGAGGGCAGGGAAGCACTCCCGGCCACTCTGGAGTCCCAGGGCGAGGCTCACTCCACAGGCCTACGAACCGAACGCACAAGCAGAGACCATGAGCGAAAGCAAAAGCCAGTTTCCTTGTGGGCCTCTCGCCGACAGCGGAGCAGCCCGCAACCGACGCCTGGGCTAACGTTCAGGCCTGAGTGGAAATTCAAGCCTGTCGCTAAAGCCTAATGGTCTGACAAGAACAGCAAAGACACACTGTCCTTTCTTTCCAGGCATGAAA
Organism: Muscardinus avellanarius; assembly: GCF_963383645.1. Lineage (NCBI taxonomy): Eukaryota > Metazoa > Chordata > Mammalia > Rodentia > Gliridae > Muscardinus > Muscardinus avellanarius. The sequence continues at coordinate 358,474 of NC_137794.1, forward strand.
TTGGCTCATGCTCCGCTCTTCCTAGAAGGGAGCAGCTTTACTGCATGCGACCTCTGGGAAGAGACAGGCAGAGAGAGGTGAAGGCTGTGTGTGGAGAAGTCCATGGAAGGTGGACCAAGGCCACCAAGCATCACGTTAGAAAGAGTCTCGTTTTCAAGGAAAGCTATTCAGGCCCCTCCTAAGTGAACTTCCTGAATGCTTAAGAGCAGTCTCTACCTTACCGGGATTACTACATGGGTTAAACTCACCTAACAGAGTTACAGGAATTGTGTTTTAGAAAAAATTTTGAATTATATATTTTTAAATTTAGGGCTGGGGGTGTATTTTCGAGGTACAATGCCCCTGGGTTCAATCCCCAGTTCCACAAAACAAATAAAAAATCATCAATTAGGGAGATTTCTCCCTTGTATGAGGTGTTTAAGAAACAGAAAAGCCTGTACAATTTAGAAGCCAACCTAGGCAAATTGGTGAAACACCATCTCAAAATAAAAAAGGACAGGGGCGCAGCTCAGTGACAGAGCCTTGCTAGCATGTCTGAGGCCTTGGGCTCAGTCCCTCAAACTGTAAATGGGGATGGGGAGGGCGAGAAAGAAGAAACAAACAGGCTGAAATAAAGGCCCAGAGGACTCGAGAAAGCCTCCATAAACCAGAACACAAAATCATACCTTAAAAACAATGAACACCCACGTGTTTCAGAGGCTCGTCTGTCTCCCGCACACTACACATCCAGCTCAGACAGAAGGCCAGGAGAAAAAGACTCCCCCGTGAGCTTGGGTCCCTTCTGCTCAAGGGCATGGCTTGGGGGAGAGACGGCTGGGTCCCCAGTCCCAGAGCCACACAGAGGGCAAGAAGGTCGGGACACACGGGCTGCCCAGGCTCAAGGTGAGCGGTGGGCCCACACCTCTGCAGCCCCCACCGCCAGAACTCGCTCTGTTCCACCTCAGCTACCGCTGGCTTCACTGACCCCAGCGCACGCCAGCTAGGGTGCCCCTACAAGGCGAAATGTCTGCTTCTTTTTTTCTCATATGAAAAAATGCTTGTGGGGTGTTGGCAGTCAATGAGCAAAAGTTCAATTTAAACTGGGCTAAAAACTTGCTTTAATAAGTAAACCAGGTGAGAAAGAAGAATTAACAGCCCTTGGTTGCTTAACAGTGTATCATGAATATTAAAGTTACTCTCATAGTAGAAAAATTAATAGCTGGACTCTGAAATTGAAAACTACCAAAATTTGAATTAGTAATTTCTTAAAATCCTGTTTGGACAAAATCATTGTTTAAGGAGTCCTCTTCCTGATTAATATGATTCATAGAAAGAGTATTTATGTTGCCCAGTTTCAACTGGAGGGGGAGGGGCCCTGGAATCTGGCCTGTTCATCAGGCCATTGGGCTCTCACCACAGCCCCAGGCCAAGGACTTCTTCCTTGAAAGCCCTTAGAAAGAGACAGAGCCCCAGCCAGGAGGCCACACACACCCAGTCTCCTATCCTCACACTCAAGACGTCTTGTTATGAATCGGTCACCATCAGCCCTTATCAATTCTCCAATGTCCATGGCCTCTCCCCCCATGGCCCTCACAGGGGACACGGTGCCCCCCATGGTGCTCACAGGGGATGTGGTGCCCCCCCATGGTCCTCACAAGGGAAGCGGTGCCCCCCATGGCGCTCACAGAGGACGCGGTGCCCCCCATGGCGCTCACAGGGGATGTGGTGCCCCCCCATGGTCCTCACAGGGGACGCGGTGCCCCCCATGGCGCTCACAGGGGATGTGGTGCCCCCCCATGGCCCTCACAGGGACTCCATGGCCTTCCCCATGGCACTCACAGGGGACACGGTGCCCCCCCATGCTGCTCACAGGGGACTCCATGGCCTCCCCCATGATACTCACAGGGGACGCAGTGGCCCCCCCATGGCACTCATAGGGGATGTGGTGCCCCCCATGGCGCTCACAGGGGATGTGGTGCCCCCCCATGGCGCTCACAGAGGACGCAGTGCCCCCCATGGCGGCCATGTGGGGCTGTCTTCTTCCATCAAGTAGAACCGCATGACGGAAGGATGGAGCATGGTGAGGAACAACAGTGGAGACCAGTTTCTCAGAAGGAAGTGTTTTAAAGACATTTTCTGTTTCAACACCATTACTAGATGGAAAAGCAAGAATTAGAGAAGGAAGCAGAACAAAAACAACCCCTGCAACTTAAACTGTTTTGTGGGGAAAGCGCTAAACCAAAGGAGTTGGAAAACATTCCCGTGTAATACCCAGCCCTGGTGCAAGAGTCTTCCCTTCAAACAGCTGGGTACTTCCCGACAGGATCTCTCCAGGCCTCCTCTGGTGCAGAGTCCATCTGTCAGATGCTGGGACAGACAGGTCTCCTTTCTTGGGTACGTAACTTACACACTGCATCAGCCCCATAGCGAAGGTCTTTTAGAGAACTTCACCAGAACCAAAGGTAAGTTCAAAGGTCGGCCCACGGCAGCAGATAGGAAAGAGGAGAATGCCCTGCGGTCGTCACCCAGCCAACACGCAGGCTGGCCTTAGTCCCCGACCAAGGGCCGTCTGGGGCTGGCTGCGTGACACGGGGCTGGTCCTATCTCCCCTGAGGGGGTCTCAGCTGCAACTCGCGCTCCAGCTGCTCAGCAGTCAGGGTGCCCTGGATGGCTTCACAGCCCGGGTTGAAGACAGAGTAGGCGCTCTTCTCTCCCTCCTTCCTCTCCTCAGGGCTTCTCGTCCCCACGTACATCCAATAGAAAAGCGACAAAACAAAGTAGGCCAGGCCAAATTCCAGTTCCACAAACAGTCCCAGCAAGACCAGCCAGAGAAGAACCTTCAAGAAAGTGACGCTGGTCAGAAAGGACCGGCTCCCGTGGGAAGGCAGAGGGATGGCTGCGGTCCTCGGGGGCGGAGGTGTGCTGCTCCGGGGCTGAGCCGCTTCCTAGGAGACACAAGGAAAGTGAGACTGGAGGTACTGCAGCCGAGGACCCAAGCTAATCTACACAGGCAGCTCTTGCTGCTTTGCGAAGGCTGTGGCCCATTGGTTTCTGTTTCCTTGCCCTCCTCTCTAAAACAATCACTGCTTTGGCTGAATCAAGACTGATCAGCACTTCGTGAGACGTGACCCAATAAAATCCTAGGAGCGTTCAGATGAAGGCCCATTCATGGAAGTCATTTTTCAGATTAGTTTAGTCTGCTGCTAACAAAAGCTCATTTATGCCCCAAACAGGAACTGCCCAGTAATTGACCGTGCACAGCGGTGACGCTGGCTTCCCGTGCAGCCAGTCAACATGCGCTTGCTGATTTGATTAGATGATAAAAGTATGAACAGCACAACTGTAAAATGGAAGTTACACCAGAGGAGACAGAAACCTCTTCCACGTCAGAAAGTCGCCATGATGACCCATCACCGGGCCGCCTACCATTCCGTGTCATGACCATCCGGCCCAGGTCCTCACCACTCACCCGGCAGGGCCTCCTAGCAAGATTCCCTCCCCAGCCAGCCTACTCATAACTGCTATCGATGTAAGTGAAATTTTAAGACAATGTTTATTAGTGCACTGGAACTGTACGTAGCAGTGAGAGTCACAGTTTGAGCACGATTTTCTGTGCTCCTCCCCTGGACCTCCCTGGTCCTCCCCCACTCCTTTTCTATTTACACAGGTCCTTTGCCTTTTCTCTCTAGCTGCCGGCATGTGAGAGGCAACACGTGGCCCTCAGCACAGCCTGACTGATCTCAGGCGCACGCTGTCCTCCTGTTTCCCTGAAGATGATAGAATCTTGCTCTTTATGCTGAGTCCAACTCAGTGGTGTGTGAGCGCCACATTTTCTTCACCCAGTCACCTGACAGCTTGGTTCCATGACTTGGCTATCATGGCCTCTGCGGCTGTAACATGGGGATGCATGTATTGCCACAGTCAATAAATTAATTCAATCAGTAAAAATAACACATTTCTCGAAAGAAGAAATGGCCAACAAATACTGAAAAACTCAACATCTTTAGCAACCAGGGGAATACAAATCTCAATTCTACCGAGATTTGATTAACTCCAGTTAAAATTGCAATCACTGAGAATATAAACACTAGTAGGTGCTGATGAGGATGTGGGGAAGGTGTGCTCACACGCTGTCGGTGGGATTGTAAATCAGTGCAGGGAAGACCGGGATGGAACCACCATGTGCCCAGCACACTCCTCGGCACCTTTCCGAGAGATCTAAAGGAGTGTGCTGTGATTGAATTAATTTTGGATGTACTAAATTTTTTGAGTAAATAATTTTTCTTAATTACCCATTACCCATCTACCTACAAACCTTCAACAATTTCCTACTGCCTATAGGTTAAAAGCAAAGCACTGGGCCTGAAGACAAGCCTTCCACCTACTCCAGCCCAGCCAGGACACAGGCTGGGGCTGAATGCTAATGGAGACACAGGTGTGTGGGTGTCTCCAGTCCACTATTTTCCAGACGTTTTTGGGTCCAATAAGAAATACACTTTATACTGCAACACAGTATACAGATCCACAACAGAGGCAGCTCCACAAGTCAGCGCTGACCTGCCCTAAGCAAGTTTAATAGGCGACAAGGTGGGACTGTAAATCGGTGCAGCGAAGAACGGGAAGGAACCAACACGTGTCCAGCACACTCCTCGGCACCTTTCCAAGACATCTAAAGCCAGGGGACTGTGGCAATACATGCATCCCCATGCTACAGCCGCAGGGCTGTATCTCTACTGATTTCACCGTACACTAACGGGTTACAATTTGCAGCTTGAAAACCGCCCCAAATTGCCTACACAAGGCAACGCATCATCGCTGACTCCGTAAGTGATCCCTCTACCCCCCCCTCAGCTCGCTTTATTACCCAAAGACGTTCTGGGACTGCCTCTGGTTCCTCCTCCTTCCCACGTCCTCGCCTTCCTTCCAGGTCAGCAGAGTTCCCCAGACCCGGCCATCAGAGGGGCGCCTCCAGGCACTCGGGACACTAACTGGTGGCTTTGTTGTTTTCTTTCTTGGTACTGGGAACTGAACCTATGACATTCTGCCTCTGAGCTATACTCCCAGCCTCTTTCTACCTTTTATTTTAAAACAAGACCTCACTAAGTTGCTGAGGTCCTAAGTTGCTACAGCTGACTTTGAACCTACGGTCCTCCAGGCTCAGCCTCCCAAACACTGGGATTGCAGGTGTGCACCACCACACTCAGCTTCTAGCCGGCTCTACCTCCTTGAGCACTGACTATCAGCACTGGAGTGCCTCTCTTTATGCAGGTCACAAGGGTCCCTTGACCGCTCATACCCATCACAGACATGTTCTTTAGTGTCACGGGGGCCAAGAACAGCCCCCAGGCTCTACATACAGAGCAGAATCATTAGCTCCATTTCGGGTACATCCCCTCTTCTTCACATAAATATTTAATGGGGGACCACAAACACTGGTCTCCACAAAAAGTAATCATCTCATCTACGGTGCCAGAAATTCCATTTTGTTGGAACTTCACTTTTAGTGTCAACAGGGTAATTGCAATCTTTTGAACTGGACTGGACAGGCTGAATGGAGAGGCCCTACAGGTCTGCAGCAGCGCCCCCACGGACACCTAGTAAAGAGAGAAATGTCCCTTCAGCTTTGACCTTGTGGGGATGACTTCTCCCCCTGTACAGAGCACTGTGGCCGCCACTTCACGTGCAGGCTCCTCGAATACCACGCTGCTTCTACCTGGGCTCCTCTGCCTGCGCCCAGCCCTCACTCCCAGCCCTGTGCAAGGGTGGCTCCTCCGGTGGTGTCCCACGGAGGCGCTCACCCGGTTTAAGCTCGCACCCCCAGCTCACTCACACCAGGGGCGATGCCCTGGTGGATCTATTTTCCTCACAGATCTATCAGCTTGCTTTGTCTCCTCTCTGTCGCCCTGCACTGACATGCACGCTCTACGTACGAGGGCAGCTCTTCACTGGTCCCGGCCACATGGTCTCCCAGGATTTAGGACAGAAGTGAAGTGTACGGGAACGTGCCAGGATCGTGCTGAGTGAGTGGTGGTGAAGCACAGGGGCGTTTAAGGGTGAGGCCCAGAGCTGCGGGGAATGCCCGCCAGTGCCCAGCCAGGCTCCACAGGAGGCCGCCTCTGAGCAGAGGCTGGAGGCCAGGTACTGGGGACAAACAGGACCTGGCTCCTGCGGGGGACCTGGGCTACATCACATGTAGCTGGAGAGAGGGGCAGGAAGCTTCTGTGGGATTACAAAAGAGTCCCAGGCAACTTCCTCCTAATGCGGTAGACGCTCATCGGGGAATTAAATATCATACTCTGGGATGGGGGGGCTGCTTTGCCCCAAGCTAAATTTGGTGAGAGGGGGAGGAAAGAAGAGAATATTTCCATTCAATGACTATTGAAAAGAAGCAATTATTTTAAAAGGTGGCTAAGAAAATCTCTGGCAGGACAGGGTGCTATCAAAATTATTAGGCAGAGATGAACTATAGCTTAGGGAAAGAATTTTAATGCGAGTTTTTACACCAGAGCAAACCCAGGAATGACCACGGATCAGTGAAAACAAGCCCCAGGCCACGACCCTATTAAAGCAGAACCAGGACCGGGCCGGCCGAGCCGGGCTCCCCACAGCCCTGGCCAGGCCCTCACTGGGTGTAGCATCCAGGCTCGGCTTCTCTGGGACCCGCTCAGATGATCTCATGTTCCTCTGGAAATGAGACAGGCATTCAGAAGCTCACTGTGTGGGCTAGACATTGTGTTCTGATGGCGGGGTGGGGGAAGCGTGGGGGAAATGGATTCTAAAGTCTTGAGCAATTATAAAAGCTCAGTAGGTTCCAATCAACTGCAGGGAGGGGGTGGGTACTGAGCCCTGCTGGGCCCCTCCTGCTCCTCTCACCAGTGAGCGGGCCTGCGGCTTACAAAACACAGCGACACCCATTTAAACTGGGGCAGCACATTCTTCCTGACTTAAGAAGACAAAGTTCCTTAAGCCAGTTGTATGGGAATCTAAGGGAAATTATTTTAAAGTGAGCAAGGTCTAGTACCCCAGAACATTCTGCCTTTTAAAGGGATACTTTGGCTCTTGCTTTAGCTACGAGGAACAAAGACCTCATCACAGACCTGTCTTCAGGGACGATGTGTCCAGTGTATTCCCACACAGACAGCCCAGCCGTACACTCATGTCACTTTGAGACTTCACTCGCCAAGTAAAAACTCAATGAAGGCAGAGATACAAATGAAACCTCTCTGCACAATAAAAGACTGCCCAAGGAGTTAAACTAAGGGGGGCCCTGAAAATCCATTAATGAACCTGAACAGGTGTCTCTAGTCCAAAAGCAAGGCAGATGCAGCTCTTCAAACCCCATTTCTGAAAGTACAGGCTGTCTTGGCTGCTGGCTACGTGGGCCCCAGGCGTGAGTAAAAGCCTTAATTATTGCTGTTTTGATCAGTAGCCAATTAGACCTCTGCCCGCTATTAGCAGTGAACTGTGGCACAGCTTGATTGTAGAGGGTTCCCAGTGCTACAGTATGACTGAGGAGAACCTAAACAAACCCTCCAGCTTCACTGACTTCAAAGTCCCTGATTTTGGAGGTCAGCCGCTGAACAACAGGTTCTCAACCTTGCACAAGTGTGAGTTTGGCTGTCGACAACTCCTCCGACTGAAGCTGTCTGCTGGGTTAGTACCCCACCCCACCCCCAAGGGCCTCACTACGTAGCTGAGGCTGTCTGGATCCCAATCCTCCAGTCTCCGCCTCCTGAATGCTGGGATTATAAACCTGCAGACACCACGCCCAGCTTCCCTAGCTCCCCAGGGTAGCTCCTTGTTCTGGCAGGAAAGATGGCTTTTGCTTCTTAATGCAAGGTTAGCTAGCTGTTCCTGGAAAGAGGAACTAAAAAAATGAATGAGTGGACAAACTTACTGATCAATAATTTTTCTCTAAATTTAGAATCCAGACATCAGCTGGTCTTCAGGTGACATCAAGACATGGGCCAAAGATGTTTTGTTGTTGTGGTGGTACTGGGGATGGAACCTAGGGGCACTCTACCTCTGAGTTACATCCCCAACCCTATGTATTTATCTTATTTTTTAAAGAGTCTCAGTAAGTTGCTAAAGCTACCCCTGACCCTGTGATCTTCCCGTCTCAGTTTCCCAAGTATCGGGATTACAGGTGTGTACCACCATGCCCAGCAAAGAAGCTTTTAATGTTTATCGTACAGGGAAATAATGTGTTTATGTACAAAATTGTAGGAACTGACCTGGGAGTTATTTCAATACTATTTTAGCAGAGAAGGCTCTGGGTGAGGACGAAGAGCCTTCTTGCCCACTGGGCGCCTTCCCTTCCCTATAAAAGCCCTTTGCTATTAAAGTGTGGATTTCCTACGATGGTCTTTGTATGTGATCGTCTCCCATCTTCTTCGATTTGCCAGCTTTCCATATCAATCTCCTTCCTTGCCCCAACGACTTGTCCTGCAGTCACCAGCCTTTCTGAGTGGCCTGCAAACAACCCTGAGTTCGGTTACAGTTAAGACGTCAAGGCGGAAAATAGCTATTAAATTTCAAATGCAGAGGTCCGGGTCCCCGGACCCAGGCTTCCAGCCCGGACTCAGGAGCTGCGTGGGATGCGGGCTAGGAAGAAATGGCCAAAGCCACCTGTCCGCGCTGACCACGTGTGGCCGGAAAGGAGAGGGGTGGCTCCCAAGCACCCGGAGTAGCCACCATCCGGGTCGTGGCTTGGGTGGGCGTGGCTTCGTGGAAGGGGAGGGCTGCTGGGCGGAGGGCGGGGCATCGCCCGGGTGGGCGTGGCCTCGGCGGAGTTTCCGAGGAGGCCTGGTCCAGCCCCGAGGTCCCGTCCGGGCCGAGGCCTCGCACTCTCTCACCTGCGCGGGGCTGGGCGGCCTCGGCTTCCACCCCTGGAGCCGTCCCAGCCAGCCCGGGGCGGCCTGTGGCGTCGCAGCTGCTCCCGCCTGCCCTGCCGCGCCGGGCTGGTCCGCCACGCCGGCCCGCTTGCGAGCCTCCCGGAACTCGGCCAGCCGCCGCTCCATAGCGCGCGCCCGCGGCCCCCGCCGGCGAGTGGAGCGCGCGGCCGAGGTGCGCCTGCGCAGCCGCCGTGCCCCGCTCCGCTCTGCGCCTGCGCGGGCCGCCCTGCCCCGCTCCGCTCTGCGCCTGCGCGCCGCCGCTCCAGCGGTTTGTGACGTTGGGGTCCCACGCACCTGGGCGGCCCCTGTCCGCAGGCGGCCGCGGAGCTGTCCCGCTGCCCCGGGGATCCTCGGGGAGTGCGTCCCGGACCCTGAGCCCTGCAGTGAGCGCTCCTGCTCACACGGTGCCCACCGTCCAGGGAGGCTTGAGGGACCAGATTTGCTGGATACACCCTCCGCTCCCCCAGGCCTTCCCAGGGCTGGGAGAGTGACTTTCTCACACTGCTTACAAAGCAGCTTGCAGAACTTTTATCGTCGCTTTTGCGACACCGGAAATTATCAGTCCATGTGTCCAATGAGGTCAGAAACTTAAGGATAAAAAAGATGCTTTTCAGCTGCAACTTGAAATACACAAATCCTAACTGTAGGCTCAGTACCTCTGGACTTGTATTTGACCTGTGTTACTACCACCCAGGGAGAGAACATTTCTAGGACCCTGGAAACAATTTGTGCTCCCTTCCAATTACTACTTGCCCCAATGAATAGATATGGTCAGACTTTTATAAATTTTCAAAGCTCTGTGCATCTAGCAAAGTACCATTTACAGATTTTTTTTTTTCCCCAGTACTGGGGATGGAACCCAAAAGCACTCTACCTCCAAACTACACCCCCAGCACTATTTTTATTCTTTATTTTGTAACAGGGTCTTACTGAGTTGCAAAGGGCCTAAGTAGCTGAGGCTGGCCATGAACCGAATCTTCCTGTCTCAGTCGCCCAAGTGCTGGGATGACAAGGAGCACCACACTGCCAGGACCACGCACAACTGAGACAGCTGTTTGGTGGCTTTTGCTGAGTTTGAGTCAAGGAGCTACACAAAGGGGAGTACTTAAATGTTCATCTGGGACGAGGTGTTGACTATTGCGACAGGCAATGGGGTTAGGGAAACAAAGACCTCTGCTCCGAGCTTATGTTCTAAGTGGACAGACGGGCAGTGCACAAATACACGACCACATATGTAATGAAACTGCGGGCACTGATTAGTGTTGTGGGGCAATTAAAGCAAGTTTAAGGAAGGGGGCGGTGGAGCTCTGTAGAGCCCTCCACCAGGAAGACCTCTGTGGGGTAGCAAGCTGTTTGAACAGAGACCAATGTGTAACCAGTTGGTGAGGCTCGCAACTATCTGGACAAAAGTGTGTCAAGTCAGAGGAAATAGCAAGTACAGAGGTCCAAAGACTTCAGCTGGAATGCTTGCCCTGCTCACAGAGTGGGGAGGAGGCCAGGCTGCCTAGAACAGAGGGTGTGGGGGGAGGAAGGGAAACAAGGCAGAGAATCAAGATGTGCTAGGCACAAGCCATGGCCCTGCCTGGAATCCCAGGAAATTGGAATGTACTGGTAGTGGGAAGAGGTTTTAAAATGTATTAATGTGTCAGTATTGGGAAAGATTTCCAATTTTATAATAAATCTTCTTTACTAAGAAAGCCAGGGCTAGCTAGCAGGAAAGAAGGCTGGAGCCAGGAGAAAATGTGTCTTTGCATTCCTAAGAACAACTTCACACATTTTGGGGGATAAAACAAAAGGTAAAAGCCTGTGTCTGGAGACAAGAGATGCCTCCCCCGCTCAGGCCATAAATCCCGCTGGAGAGATAACAGAAGCAGAGCCAGGCTGGAGATAGGGGGTAACATCATCTCCAACAATCAAAAGGACCTGCCCAGGACTTGGGCGGGATAAAAACACTCAGTAAACTGGAGTTCTTTGGCATTTTCTTTCGAATTGCCCCCCTGTGCCCCGCTCCGGGCACAGGGCTGTTAACTATCTCTGTATTTCTATCTTTTTAATAAACTTCTTTAAATCTTCAGCAGCTGTCCAAGCGATGAATACTTTTTCTTAGCTTAGGACAAGAATCCACGTTTTTTCTGTTTGTCTGTCTGTGTGGTGGTGGTGGTGGGATGACTTCTCCTCACACACACACCACGCACACATCCCCCCCACCCCGCAACAGGGAGGCTGAGAGAGAAGGGGCACCGATTCCAGGCCAGCCCATGGTAACTGAGTGAGGAGGGAGACGGGAGGGTGTAATTCAGTGGCAGAGCACCCCTGAGTCCAGTCCCCAGTAAACACACACACACACACACACACACACACACACACACACACGAGAAGAGGAGGGGAGGAGGAGGAGGAGGAGGAGGAGGAGGGGAGGAGGAGGAGGAGGAGGAGGGATGCACAGGTGGCCATCTTTGGCCATATAAGTCACAGAGGAGCCTTTATGTTGTATCTGAAGCATGATGGGAGGGAATTGGAGGATTTTAAGCAGGAGGTGGCATGATGTATTGGAAAAGGGCTGCTCAGATGGGTCTTGGATGCGGCAGTAGAAGGAAAAACAGAAGTAAATGTGGTAGAATAGAGGGCCTGTGGTAGCTGGGCTAACACAGCAGTGATGGAAGTGCTGAGACCTGGTCAGTCTGAAGCTTTGAGCTAACATACATGGATGGTCTGGATACACTGTGAGGGAAAGAGAAACACAGGGCGATAGAACCTGCCCTCCAGCCCGGTCAGAAGACAAAATTACAACAAACACAGCTTTAAGATCTTAATTTCACTGGTAATTCCTGAATTGAGCTATACCTCACTTAGGAATTGTTTCACCCCAATAAAAACGTGGTGTCCAATGAACTGAGCTGAGGAGGCTGACACTGACTTTATAGACAGAAAAAGGCTGAAGAGGCAGAGAACAAGTGAATTAGCCGTTTCCAACGGTCACTTTCCAAGGTGAAAATGGAGGAGAACTCCTCATATCAGCCCAGATTTGCCTGCTTGGGATTTGGCTACTATTTCTCTCCTGATTTCTTGGACACCCAGATAAACAACTTTGTTCTGGCTTGGAACTTCAGCATGCGTGACTCCGTTTTGGTTTGGTCTGTGGCTGTAGTGCAGGAGCTCAGTCCAAAGCAATCACTTGTGTACATTTTATTTGATACCTCGTGCACACGGATGGAAACAGGTGGGTGATTCTGGCGCCCTCTATCACAGCAGGGAAGGCTGGAGGGTGGTTTTGAGATAAACACTGATCGTTCTGTTTTGGACATGCCAAGAGTTTGAGATGCCTGTTGGACATCAGTGAAAACCGGGAACCAGGAAGTGTCGGGGCGGGAGACACGCGCTGGAGCGATTGGCGTGTTCGTGATATTTAACCTCCAAGACTGTCTGAGATCAGTCGGCGAGCTGAGAAGAGAATATACTGGGAGACTGAGCCCAGTGAATCAGAGGTGATTTGTAAGAAAAGAGCGCGCCCTCTCACTGGGAAGCCACAGGAAGCGTCCTGCCCATCTCGGTGTCAGGATTAGGTCTGCTTCCTGAGAGATGGAAAACCCTCGAATTCAGGATGTTTCACTTGACAGTGCCCCCAGGCCTGGGGGCTGTGTGTGGCCCACATCTACCAGGCACACAGCAAGGAGGCTTGTGATTTGTGGACGGTTGCTTCAGGGTCCCTGGCAGGAAATGTGGCTCCTTCCAAAGGGTTAAGTAAAGTGTGTGTGGTGAAGGATTCTTCACAAAGCTGTGGCAGAATGAAGGCAATCAGCAAAAAGGGAAAAGAGTGACCAGCCTCTAGGGCTGAAGCAAGAGGATAGGGTGGTGGTCAGAACCCAGGGCAGCCTGTAGTGCTACTGGAAGCCAGGCTTCGAGGGAACGTCAGAGGAGAGAGGATTAGCAGGGCAATGGGGAATGCCCAGGCAAGTGCTGAGCCATTCCTAATGGAAAATGGCTTTGGTATCAATTTCAAAGTGTAAAAAGTAGTCAGGGCCTGGGTGCTGCACAGACACGCAGGCAGGGAGGGGAGGCAGCGGTTACCAAAAGTGATTACCAAGTACACAGAAGAGTTGTAGCCCAGGGCCTTCGTATTTTAAAGACAAGTTTACATAATGAACAACTTCTAACAGGTGGAGGTAAAGGCTTTTGGTCAAGCAGGATGGGAGATAGTGAATCTCATAAGCATATTTCTGACTCTTTCCAATTCCTTCCATCTTTTATTGTGGGAGTTACATTAATGGATTTTCCATTGTTAAACATAACCCCAGTTCTGAAATAAACAAAACTCAGTCACTTTATAGAATTCAAAGCTAGATTCAAACTGGGCATGGCGGCACATGAGGCTGAAGGAGGATCGCAGATTTGAAGCCAAACTCAATGACTTAGGCCCTTAGCAATTTAGTGAGACCCTGTTTCAAAACAAAAATTAAATAGGGCTGGAGGTGTCTCTCAGAGATAGAATGATCCTGGGTTCAGTCCCCAGCAACATGAAGCAGTGCTTGTGTACACGCACACACACACACACACACACACACACACACACACACTAGATTCACTGGGATCATTTTTTAGGGTTTTGCATCTATGCTCAATAAAGAAACTTTCTGATAATGTTCATATACTGTCCTAGTTAGGTTTGATTTTAGGATTATACTACCTTTATAAAATAAGCTGAAATCTGCCTCCATCCTATCTCATTTACTAGGGTAGTTTGAATAAAATGGGAATTAAGTCGGGCAGTTTGAATAAAATAAGAATTAAATGCTTCTTGAAGTTTGGTAGGACTTAGCAGTAAAACCATCTGTACTTCAAATTTTCTTGGACCACATAAATAAACATACACTACAATTAAGAGAATGCATAACTGCCCAACCCATTATTACCCAAAAAGTTAATAAATAGATAAACATTAGTCTTGTTCCATCTGATATTTTTAGGAAATTTTCAGATGAAAGTTTAAAAGGTGGTTTTTCACATATTCGGTTGGCAGATGTTGGCTAGAGAAGATCTATGGCTGTGTCCTTAGGGCAAAGAATAAACTAAAGTGAACTGGACGTACTTAGTAAGACTCAAGCATGGTGGAGAGGCTCGGAGGGAGCAGTGCCTCCTTCCAGACTTGCATTTATGTTTTGTGTCTCTCTGCTTTCGCTTCTTAATCACGGCTGGAGAGCAGTTTGTGGCAGTAGGATCTGGCACTCTTCCCCGGCCACGTCCTGGGTGGGAGGAGGGGTGGGGTTTAGCTGCTGCGAGGAACCCCTTGTCGCAGTGCGAGAGGACGTCCATCGCTGGGCTCTCGTGGTCGTTCTGGTCCTCCCCCTGCAGACACCACATATCGGGCCTCACCCCGATGCTGTCTGTGAGAAGCCGCAGACTGTCCTGAGCGGGGGTCTGGATAACTCATATGGAGACCAGGCTGTCTCAGCCTTGCACTTCCACATTTGGGGCCAGATATGGCTTTGTTGTGGGGCTGCCCTGCATCTTGTAGGACTCTTAGCGCTGCCCACTGTACACTAGTTGCAACAAAGAGAAATATTTCTAGACAGTGTGAAATTACCCCCAGTTGGCAAATTGGCCCCACTTTGAGAACCGCTGGTCGAAAGACCATGTTGTAATAAGAATGGTGACATCAGTAGATGATTTGAGCCAGAGAAGACACGTCACGGTGAAAACTACCAGCTGGCTTTAGGAATCCCAGGCACCATTGGCAAGGGCATGGTATTCACCTGAAGTCCTGGTGCCATCAGAGGCCACCGTGGCTGTGCACACCAGTAGTGTCTACGAGCCGGAGGGCTTTCCTGGCTGCAGGAGTTTGTTAAACTAGTGTCTGAGGCAGGCTGGTAGTGTTGGGGTTATCCACCCCTCTCAGCCATCTTTGGGTGGGATTCTCCCTCCCCGTGGGCATCACTTGAGACGTGCTCCGCCGCCTCCAGGGGCCTCAGCTGGAAGACCTCATCGCTGGGAGCACTACCTGCTCGCTGGTGGGTGCCCTGTATCCCCTTCCTTCCCATGCTGCCTCACTGCCCCGCTGCCCATCTAGACATGCTTCCCCAGGAACGTTCGTGATTCGAGTCTTCATCTCAGGGTCTTCTCAGGGAGCCTAAGCTGAGACTGCGGGAGACCTAAGCAAGGCTGCAGACTTGCTCGGGGAGGAGGCAGGCTGGAGGCCGGCTTGGCACTTCACGGCCCATACCTTGGGAGCTAGCAGCGAGCAGCAGGGTGTCTCGGAGTGCCACAGTGGAGGAGAAGGGTATTTGTGCAGGAGGATGAAGGAGGCGAGAGGGAGGGAGCAGAGGCAGAGAACAGTGCCAGGGCTGCTCCTGGGAGGTGATCCCAGCCTTTGCCAGCCCCCGGGAGGCAGTCTCAGAGCGACTGGTCCCCTCGGTCTGTGCTCATACCCTCCAAGGACCTCAGAGACCGGCAGGTGTTCCCTGAGCCCCTGTGGCACCAGGCTTTCCTTGCAGCTGTGAGGCAGCAGGTGAATGGAATGTAGTCCCAGCCCATAGTTGTTCCAGGTCTAATAAGGGTTACACACTGACTAATGGACAGTTATAACACAGAGGCTCAGAAAACAGAGGAGGGACAGTAGCTCAGGCTAGGAAGTACTATAACTTCTCATTTAAATATGGAAAAGCTTCCAGTGTGGTGGCTGCAATCCCAGTACTTGCTAAGACAGGAGGCTCACAGGTTCAAGGCCAGTGTACAGTAACTTAGTGAGACTCCTTTTCAAAATGAAACAAAAAGTGCTGGGGTGTATCTTGGAGGTAGAATGCCTCTGGGTCCAATCCCCAGTGCAAATAAATAAGTCAATACATCATAAATAAATGGAAACAGGTGCAGAGGAGAACTGAGGAGGTTCTGTAATTACTGGGTATTGCTGTAGACAGCATGTGTTTCTGGTGGTGGTAGTTTTGAGTCTTTACACGGTAGTATCTTTTGTGTGTGTGTGTGTGTGTGTGGTACTGGGAATGGAACCCAGGGCCATTCTACCTCTGAGCTGCAACTCCAGACCTATTTTTTATTCTTTATTTTGAAACAGGGTCTCACTGAGTTGCAAAGAGCCTAAGTAGCTGGGGTGTCCCTGAACCACAATCCTCCTGCCTCAGCCTCCCGAATGCTGGGATGACAAGCGTGCTCCACCACGCCTGGCTTGTAGCATCTTTTTCATTTGTACGGAATGTATTGCTACATGGCCTCATCCCACATGCTCTTGGCTTGGTTATCACACAGCTTTTCCCTGACAACTGCTGTGGCTTGGAGCTTTGCCTGCTACAGGGATTTTGCATTCCAGGAGAGCCCCTGGGCTCTGCTGTTCTTCCCAGTGCAGTCCTGCCCAGTCCCACTGTCTGAAGCCCCTCACTGTCCTCCTCCTTGTCTCCTTAGCCCCCGCAGCATGCAAGATCTCCATTTGTGATGGTTTCCCGCCCATCTGACTGGCCTCATGTCCCCGTTCTACTGTGCCTAGCTCTGAAGCCCAGAGAAATGCTCAGACAGAGCCCACAGGACTGCAGCAGAGGCCAGAGTGTGAAGCCCTTTCCCAAGTCTCCCTGGCACCACCTGAAGGTATTTAGAGAAGACGCTCTGCAAGCTGGTGCTGCACATGAAGCAATAGGCAGTGTGTGCTTCAGAAGAACCTGTGAATGGAAATAAAAGCGGAGGGAAGGCAAGCTTTCTCCCGTTAAAATGCCTGCGAGAAATGGGCTGTTTTGCTAACATATATGCGCATGCGCCCTGAGCAGTCTATTTCCAACTCTTGGCAAAACCAGCTGCTCAACCACTGCCCTAGAATTCCTGCTTTGGGCCTTGTATTTGTCCACAGCCGTTGACCTTCAGAGGCTTGAACAGGAGGGATGGGCCCAATGGACCACCTTTCTCCTAACAGCAGTAGCCGCTGCAGAGACTCTGACGCAAGCCGGCCCTTTTGTGACTTAACAGTAGGAGCAGCTGAGCCCCTGGCTGGCTGTTACTCATCCCTGCTCCCAACTACTGTCATCGTTGGCTTCAGGGGCACGATGGAGGGAAGTGAGTCAATTCCTACTCAACTTTCCGCTGCCTTCCAGCTTGTGTTACTTTTTCTAGGTTTATTTCCTATGAAAAGGAGATTTTCCATTTCTGAGTTCATGCTTTAAAAATTTTTTTGTAACCTTTAAGGGTCAGTCGACTCACTCCCCTTGGACAACAAATACTTGTTGAGCTCCTAATAATAGCTTTCCTCTGTGGGGTGACTAATGCGTACCAGGAACTGTGCTACCCACTTGGAAATTAGGATGTACTTGAATTTTCTCAACACCTCTTCCGGAAGGTACCCAGACACAGATCGCAGTTTGATGTCATAAAGCAAAAAGCCAACACAGCTAAGATTTGAATCCAGGAAGTCTGACTCCAGAGCCTGGGACCTGCTATTCTGCTTTATTCTGGGCGCCCACCGGGTTCGAAGTTCTAGGAGGATACGCAGGTATGAAGTATGATCCCCAAGCTCCAAAACAGCTTATAAACCAAAGTGAAGATTAAACAAGAATGCAATTAAAAAAAAAACCAGAAATCACTGCTAATTATTGTATCAGTGGAAGAGACAGGAGAGGAACATACTTGGCAGAAGAGGAAATTGGCAAGTCAGGGACGATCTGCAAGACTCCAGCTGTTCAAGCTGGGGTGGTGGCGCACGCTTGTAATCCCAGTACTTGAGAATTTGAGACAGAGACGAGCATGGTGGCACATGCTTGTAATCCCCACGCTTGGGAGATGGAGACAGGAGGATCGCACAGGTTCAAAGCCAGCACGCTGGCTTAAGAGACATGTTTCCAAATAAAAATATAAAATAGGTCTGGGAGTGTATCCCGGAGGTAGAAGGGTTTCCAGGAACCCCAGTACCACCAAAAAGAAAAGAAAAAAAAAGAATTTGAGACAGGAGGTTCGTAGGTTCACGGCCAGCCTCAGCTATTTGATAAGGCCCTCTGCAACTTAGTGAGACCCTGGTTCAAAATAAAGAATAAAATGTAGTGTTGGGCCAGGCGTGGTGGTGCAGGCTTGCAATCCCAGCACTTAGGAGGCTGAGACAAGAGGATTACACAGGTTCAAAGCCAGCCTCAGCTAATGAGAGGTTCTCAGCAGTTTAATGAGACCCTGTTTCCAAATAAAGTATAAAATAGCCTGGGAGTATAGCCTGGAGGTAGAAAAGCCCCTGGGTTCCACCCCCAGTACCACCACCAAAAAAAAAAAAAAAAAATAGTGTTGGGGGTGTGGCTCCGAGGTAGAATGCCCCTGGGTTCAATCCCCAGTACTACAAGAAAAAGATAAAGAAAAAGGAAAAGGGGAAAAAAAAAAATTAAGAAAGGGGCAATTGAACTAAACAGACACTTCAAAAAGAAGAGATACAATGGCCATTAAATTTATTTAAAAAGTTCAATATCATTAGCAATCAGGAAGATGCAAATCAAAACTATACTGAGGTTCTGTCTAACTCCAATTACAATGGCAATCATCAAAAATTCAAACAACAAGCCGGATGTTGTGGATGTTGTGGCACACGCTTGTCATCCCAGCATTCGGGAGGCTGAGACAGCAGGATCGCAGTTCACGGCCAGCCTCAGCTACTTAGTGAGGCCCTCTGCAACTCAGTGAGACCCTGTTTCAAAATAAAGAACAAAAATTAGGGCATGGAGTGTAGCTCGGAGGTCAAATGCCCCTGGGTTCCATCCCCAGACCCGCAAAAAAAAAAAAAAATCAAACAACAATAATGGTAGTAAGGATATGGGGAAATAGGAACTCTTCTACACTGTTGGTGAGATTGCAAATTAGTGCAGCTGCTATGGAGCTAATGTGGAGATTCCTCAGAAAACGGAATGGACCAACCACATGATCCACAGTTACTTAGGTAACTCCTAAGTATCTTTTCAAAGGAACTGAAATCATAATGTTATAGTCATATGTACATATCCATGTTTATACCAGTACAATCCATAATAGCCAAATTATGGAACCAATTTAGGTGTTCATCAACACATGAATGGATTACAAAATTATGGGATATGCATACAATGGAATTCTACTCAGACATAAAGAAGAACATAATTATGTCACTTTTAGGAAAATGGGTGGACCTGAAAAATATTATCTTGAATGAGATTGAGTCACCAGAAGGGAAGGATCATGTATTTTCTCTCATATGCAGAAGCTAGAGAGTAACTGGGATACGAGAGGGACTTTACCTAGTGGAGAAGAAAGCCCGTGGAGTGATGGAGTGGGTGCAGGGAGGGGGAATCAGTGAAGGAAACACTTACACTGGACGGATGTACGTATGTGAGATTACCAAGGCCGATCTCCACACCCTGCATGGGGAGGGAGAGAGAAGGGGAGAGAGCTGGGGAACGCGCTGTGTACATGTATTTTCCTACTACTCTGACCTACATTATGTGAGAATACAACGCACCAAAAAGTGTATTTAGAAACAAATGAAATAGGGAAGAGGCAAGTGGGAATAGGAATAGGTTCCTACTATCAGTTTGTGAGAATTTACATTTTTACAAATTTTGCTCTTAAAAATCTCATGTCATGGCAGAGGAATTAAGAGAAGGAAGAAAAATAGTTGTATCAGTCTAGATTCTCAGAACCCAGGTTCTAAAGGAGTCTGCCATGTTGTAGGTTCCATGGTAGGTAGGGCTCCGTGGTGAGGGCTCCATGATAGGTAGGGGCTCCGTGGTGAGGGCTCCATGGTAGGTAGGGCTCCGTGGTGAGGGCTCCATGATAGGTAGGGGCTCCGTGGTGAGGGCTCCATGGTAGGTAGGGCTCCGTGGTGAGGGCTCCATGGTAGGTAGGGCTCCGTGGTGAGGGCTCCATGGTAGGTAGGGCTCCGTGGTGAGGGCTCCATGGTAGGTAGGGCTCCGTGGTGAGGGCTCCATGGTAGGTTGGGCTCCGTGGTGAGTGTTCCATGGGAGGTAGGGGCTGCACTTGTTGGGGGCAGCTATCAAGTTTGGTTCAGGGGTTCCTTAGAGACTTGAATGCTAAAAATTCATTTGATGATGACAGTGGGCCTTTGTTGTCAAATAGTGTCATCTCTTGAGCACACACACCCAAATTGTGGCTTCTGAAGTGGGAATCAGTTCCAGCTGCCTCTGAAGACTCCTGGATCTTATGTGATTTTGGAGAGGAATAGATCTGAACTCTAGCAAGATGGAGTAGGAAGCTGATACTCGATGAATCACGTCTAAAGCAGGGATTGTGGGTCTAAACCATCTGCCACACGAGCTGTTTCTAAACCAGCTGACAATCAGAAGCATTTTAATTAAAATGAACAAAGTCCTGAGCCCCTCCACAGCTCCTTGAATCCTCTCCAGGGTGGAGCCCAGGCATCTGTGGAAAATCCACAGAGTCTGATGGAGAGATGGCTGTGGACCCCTTTGCATGTAGAAGACCCATCACCACCCTGTATTTATTCCAGCTGCATACTCACCAGTGGAACACACTTTTCTTTCATGAAGGAAGCCTTTTGCTCTCTTTATACCCATGGTGTAGTGATTCTTGTTTGACATTCCCTCTGAATTCTGAGCCTACATTGTTGCAATGTCCAAAAAATTTTGAACTTTTCCTGCGCTTGCTCAGTTCTATTCTATCGAAGCTTAAATACAGAGCTGAGCAAGTGAGAGCTTTGATTAAGCACGAACCCAACCCCTGTACATCTTGTAAAGAGGTTAAAAAATTATTAGACCCCAAGTAGACCCCTGATCTAAATGTCTTTTCCAGTTTGTCCCTCTATCTCTTGTGATCCCCAGCTCACTAATATCGTGGGCAAAGCTTTTGGTCTTTAGAAAATTATCCAGGCAGGAAATAAGCGCTACGGTAATAGGATTATTTAGTGTCTTCATGAGCTTTCTATACATCATCTCATAGAAAGCCCTTGATGCTTTGGGGATATTAGCATTATTAATCCCGATCTGTAGAAGAAGAAGCTGAAGGTCAGAGGAGTAGGCCTGCGCTTCAACCATAGATCTGTTTTAATTCAAATTCTGAGTTACAGTATTGCCTCTTCCACTGGGTGTGTGTGTGTGTGTGTGTGTGTGTGCGCGTGCAGAGGGAAAAAGGACAAGAAGTAGAGATGGAGAAAGCATTTCCCTGTTGGGCTCTGCTGCCTAGAATCCCTTTCTGTCCCTGTGCTCTTTCACATTCTTAAACCAACAGCAGCCAATATAGAAACCATCTTTGAAGCTCCAAGGAAATTTTTAGTGGAGAAAGTTGAGCTCCTTCTGCAGAAATTAGCTTTCTTTCTGCATCCCTCTGGAGCCTCAGTAGACCCACAAATATCATTTCCAGCTAATCATGTATGCGCCAGACAGTTACACAATAAATGATTAACACATTCAGCTGATTCCCTTGAAGACAATTCACCAAATTTATTGGAAGACACTTTTATTCAAGACATAGGTTCCCTTTTTCTATATTTCTATGCTTTGCTGATTCACCGTACTATGCCTGAATCATTCAGCTTTTCTAACTCAGCTAAGCAGAGAGGTCTGGGCACACAATTGTGGCTGGGAAACAGCAGGTGTGACTCATGGAAGGTAAGGTCAGCACTCTTAGGAATCAGAAGCGTTCTAAATTGAATGGGGCTATCTGCCCCAACTGAGACTGAGTGCGTTCCCCGGACCCCAGGGCTATTATTTGCAGAGGAAGAGAGTTCTGTTGGATCCCTTGGTTTGTAGCAATTAGAGCGAATTCTGTCCCAGGCTTGGGCTCTCCAGAGCTTTAATTGGTTTTAATGCAGAGCGGTTCAAAATTATTCACTCTTCCACAGTGATCCTAGTTTCCCAGAGCAGATTGAATTGTTCAGAAGTGAGCCACTGAGAGAATTCTTCTCACTGAGCCCTGAGTTTGCAGCATATCTTTCTAGAAAGGGGACTGATGTGGAGACTAGGTGTGGCAAAGCTAGCTGCACCTAGGCTGTGACTCCAGATTCTTCATCTGGTCTGGATCATCTGGTCTGGTCCATCTCATCCTTGCCCTCTTACCTAGCAGGAAAATGTGAGCTGAGTAAACCATTCTGTTTCTGCACCAGTCAAAGGACTGGGTGGCTGAAAAATAATGTCAGCCATGTGTGACTGTGTGGAAAATGTGCCATGGTGCCGGTCCTTGCCCTGGTCCTACAGTCAACTGTGTGACTGTGTGGAAAACGTGCCATGGTGCCGGTCCTTGCCCTGGTCCTACAGTCAACTGTGTGACTGTGTGGAAAACGTGCCATGGTGCCGGTCCTTGCCCTGGTCCTACAGTCAACTGTGTGACTGTGTGGAAAACGTGCCATGGTGCCGGTCCTTGCCCTGGTCCTACAGTCAACTGTGTGACTGTGTGGAAAACGTGCCATGGTGCCGGTCCTTGCCCTGGTCCTACAGTCAACTGTGTGACTGTGTGGAAAACGTGCCATGGTGCCGGTCCTTGCCCTGGTCCTACAGTCAACTGTGTGACTGTGTGGAAAACGTGCCATGGTGCCGGTCCTTGCCCTGGTCCTACAGTCAACTGTGTGCTCGGTTTCCTCATCTAAAATTAGCCAGTTGGACTCATGATCTCTGACCACCTTGACTTTATTAAAGGGGAGTTTGGCTAAATCCACTTCATTCTCTAGAGAAGGCTTTCCCAACCTCCACATGAACGTCATTCCAGGCCAGGGATTTCTCTATGGCAAGGACTGTCTTGTACATTTAGGGTGTTTAGGTGCCTCCGAGGTCTCTAGGAGCACCTTCATGTGCAAGGAGCACCTGCCTCCTGAGTTGTGACCAAAAAAAAGCTATTTCCAGTTTTCAACAAATGTCACTTAGGAATCAGGCATGATTGCCCATGCCTTTAATGCCAGTATTTAGGAGGCAAGGCCAGCTTCAGTGACTTAGCAAGACCCTGTTTCAAAATAAAAAAATAAAACAGAGCTGAGGGTGTAGCAAAGTTACCACAGGTTGAGGACCATCTTCAGTAGCTTCCCATTACCTACAGGAAGCGCATCATTTTTAAATTGTATGTCATTTACTGAGTGCTTACTAGAACCAAAGGTAACCGAGACTCAGTCCTTGCCTCATAGCTAATTAGGATGAACAAACAGATGATTATAATCTAGTACAGTGCATACTGTCCACAAGAGATGCAGAGGGAGGAAAGAAGGAGATCACTCAAGGGGGAGGTAGAGCTTAGGGAGGAACTGATGGTTTACTGGGGCATCAAAAGACGTGGAGAGGCTGTCTAAGGCATCAGCTGAGGAGACAGCAGAACAGGCACTGTGCTGAGGACAGCGGGAGAGCGGCCAGGATGAGCCCTCAGGGACAGAGTCCACTCCCAACCTCCGACTCCAGCTCTGTGCTGTCACTTCCAGCACTGCACCCTAGGGAGGCCAGCAGAACCGCGGAGCTCTCCAGGGTGCTGAAAACATACCTAAGTGCCCTTTCCTTGGTAGCTAGCTCTCTAACCGGGCAGCTGTCTAGCCTTGCCGCTCCCTGCCATGTGGTGGAGACCACACAGGTTTACCAAACTAAATGGCCCAAACCAGGGGTCGCCAAATAAATGATTACAAATTGTAAATTGTGGTGCAGTCCTATGAAAGAACATTACGCCATGTTTTGGTGGCCATTGAGAGTTTTTTTTTAAAACAAATTTGCCTTCTAGTTTTTAAAAATTCTTTGAAATTTTGTGTATTTTCTATGATATCTATAATAAACATGAATTTCCTTATTCAGAAAAAAATATCATTTAAAAGAAAATAATAACACATGGGAGGTTGAGATGGGAGGATTGTGGTTCACAGACAGCCTGAGCTACATAGTGAGGCCCTTTGCAACTCAGTGATACCCTGTTTCAAAATAAAGGACAAAAGAGCCAGGCGTGGTGGGGCACAATTGTAATCCCAGCATTAGGGAGGCTGAGACCGGAGGATTGCAGTTTGCAGAGAACTTCAGCTACTTGGTGAGGACCTCTGCAACTTAGTGAGACCCTGTTTCAAAATAAAAATACAAAATATGGCAGGAGGTGTAGCTTGGAGGTAGAACATCTCTGGGTTCCATCCCAGTACCACAAAAATAAATAAATAAATAAATAAATAAATAAATAAATAAATAAATAACAAATAATAAAACATGGAATCTTGGAGTTTTATATACTAGGATGTGAATCCCAGCTCTGCCTGCCACTTTCTAGTGGTTTGACCTTGGGACAGTTAATTTAATCTCTCTGGCTATTGTTTATTCAACTGCTAAATAAAAAAAGAAAGGCACTGATCTTCCATAATTTCCCAGTGTCTAGCGTGCAGGCCTCTTGTGGCTACTGAATGAGCTCGAGCATGAGAACTGACTCAGGAAGGAACAAATTCTTATTTGTTCCTTCCTCCCACCCATCATCTGGACCTCCATTTTCTATACATCAAGGGCAAGTCTGGTATGTAACGAGGGGGCTAGTGGTCTTAGGGCATGGGCATGCTCTTCTTACCTCCATCCTTGGGGGTCTCCCCTCAAGACAGTGCTTTGGACCAGAAGAGACTCTCAATTATAATTTTTACATTTTTTCCACACTTGGCTTCCAGTGTACTAGCATGTAGACCAGTACTCTCACGGCAAGACACTGGAAGACCATCCTCTGGTGATTTCACAACCTGAGTGATAAATGCTAAAGACAGTGGTGTTCTAGCACAAACAGCCCGGCCAGACAACATGACTTTGGAGCTCAAATTTAACAGTCTCACTCACCTGCTCAGAACTTTCTCTTAGTTTTTTGTAAACATCTCATTCATTGTTGTGAGCGTGTAGCCCAGTTTTACATCTAAGGAGGGAAAGAGATTTTTAGATGTGGGACCCTTCTGTGTAGGAGCGTGGGGCCATCTCTGCCTCTCCCTACCTGTGAACACCCCATAATTGTTGGTAAATATCATATGTTGTTAGATATCAGGACCAGGAGTGCACAGCTCAACAGCAGGAACAGATTTATTTAGAGATAAATCTAGGAGGAGGCCCCTGACTGGGAAGGTCCACAAGAGTCAGGGACCCCTGCCTTACAGACTGGGGGCTTTTATGGGACATTAGGAGGTAGGGATAGTTACATGGTGATGGCTTTTCCCCAATGGTGGTCTTGAGAGGGGCCAGGACAGGTAGATTTATGGGCTGGGGGCAGGGGATGGTTAGGGCCACTTTTCTCGCCACTGCTGGAATTCTTTGTCCTCCGCATCCTCCGGCCAGACCTCACAGCCAGACCTCACAGTGCCCACAGTAATCATTTGGCATCTCAAAAGTAGCAGGAGGCCTGGGTGTGGTGGTGCATGCTTGTAATCCCAGTACTTGAGAGGCTGAGATAGGAGGATCACAGGTTCTTGGCCAGCCTCAGCTACTTAGTGAGGCTCTCAGCAAGTTAGTGAGACCCTGCTTCCAAATAAAAAATAAAAAGAACCAGGGATGTTGCTCAGAGGTAGAATGCCTTGGGGTTCAAACCCAGATATCTCTCTCTCTCTCTCTCTCTCTCTCTCTCTCTCTCTCTCTCTCTCTCACACACACACACACACACACACACACAGTAGTGGGAGGCCCCGCCCACCAGGTTTTAGACCCTCTCACTCCCTTGGAGAAGGAGCTGTAGCCATCGACACCCAGGAGACAAACCGTCTGACAGTTCACCATTAGTATCTTCCATTCTCTGCTTGAGTCCTGGCCAATTCTTTCTGTGTGTTGTGTGGTCCTGGGGATACAACCCAGGGATGGTCGATCCCTGAGATACACACCCAGCTTTCCTCTTGCCTTTAAAAAAAAGAAAAAGAAAGAAAATACAATTTGGCAGAAACAGAAACTATACAGGAAAATAATATTTTCTGGACACAATTTATAGTTATATTCTTAAAGAAGTAAAAGAAGAACTTCCATGAAACAAGAACAGAATGATATATTTATCTTTTTTTTTTTTCAGTACTAGGGACTGAACCCAGGGGCATTCTACCTCTGAGCTACACCCCCAGCCCTATTTTTTTATTTTTTATTTTAAAACAGGGTCTCACTAAGTTTCAGAGGGCCTCACTAAGTAGCTGAGGCTGGCCTTGAACCTGTGATCCTCCTGTTTCAGCCTCCAAAGTACTGAGGTTACAAGCATGTACCACCATGCCCAGCTAGAATGCTATATTTAAAAGAACATTCAAGGAATGCACAAAACTCGAAAATTAGAGTGCTAAGGGAAGTGAAAAATTCTAACTGGGAAAGACACCTTTGAGGGATCACACCTCATCCTTGTCCATGCTCTTCCAACACACATTGTTGTGGAAAGCTCCCTGGTGGTAAAACTCTAGAGACATCGAGTAGCATAAAACCAGGATGGTCTAGGCAAGAGGGTGGAGGTCTTATTTAGAGAGGGACATCTGGAAGGCTTTTAAAGGTCTTGGTTATGTTCCCTTTCTTAACCTGTGGGAAGTACATAGGTGCTAAATGTACCTTATTCATTCAAACTTGACACGCACTCAAAATATTCTTCTGTCTGTGACACACTTGACGATAAAAATTTGCACATCCAAGCAGAGTCACCTAGGAAGCCATGAGAGCCTATGTCCACACGCGCTGCCTGGGATTTGAACAGGGGGAAACGAAAGAAGAAACCCAGGGGTTCTCCCTCTTTCAGAGACATAATCAGAGGCCACAGAAATAACAACAACATAACTGGCCAGCAGTACAGTGCTGAGGATTTCCAGACAAGTTTTCTAGATGATGCACCACAGTGGTTAGAATCCTGCGGTGATGGCCCAGAGTCCATGAAGGACAGTTCTGCAGAAGAAAATCAGCTAAGAGCCGGTCTATGCTACTGCTGAGGGGAGCGCTGGCCTTCACCCTGGCTCCCATCCTCATTCTGTCCCCGTCCTTGCCACTTTCTCTGCACCCAAGCTGGCTTTCGTGGACTCTACCACCCAAGCGCCTCTGTTCTTTGGCTTTGGCTGAAGTCTTCCAATGGGAAGGGCGGGAGGAGAAAGGGCGGGAGGAGAAAGAGGTGAGGGTCATTTCTTTACCTATTAATCCCAACCTATAAGTAGCCCCTTATTAATTCTCTACAGCTAAGTTCTTTTGTTTTATTTTTTATTTTTATTTATTTATTTATTTTTTGTGCTGAGGGTGGAACCCAGAGGCTTTTCTACCTCCAGGCTATACTTCCAGACCTATTTTATATTTTATTTGGAAACAGGGTCTCACTAAGTTGCGGAGAGCCTCACTAAGTTGCTGTGGCTGGATTCGAACCTGCGTGGTCCTTCTGTCTCAGCCTCCCGAGCGCGGGGATTACAAGTGTGAGCCACCACGCCCGGCTGAGCTAAGTCCTTTGGCAGAGCCGGACTATTGCGTTATTGCTGTGGCTTGTGTGTCTGTGCCTAGTGGTTACCTTGAGTACTCAGAAGCTCAATAAGCAGCTCTTTAATAAAGCAGCGCTTCAGAGAGGAGTCCAGAGACGCTTCTAGGTTGTTTCTTCAGCCAGTCAGACTGTGCACCCCTGTTTCAAAATAAAGAATAAAAAACAGGGCTGGAGGTGTAGCTCGGAGATAGAATGCCCCTGGGTTCAATCTCTAGTATTAAAAAAAAAAAGTAATGCTGGCCAGGTGTGGTGATACACACCTGTAATCCCAGTTCTTGGGAGGCTGAGACAGGAGGATCGAAGGCTTGCAGCCAGCCTCAGCTACTTAGTGAGACCCTGTTTCAAAATAAAGAATAAAAAACAGGGGGTGTAGCTTGGAGGTAGAATTCCCCCTGGGTTCAATCCCAGTACCCCCCAAAAAAAAGAAATAGAGAAGGAGGAGAGAGAGAAGAAAGAAGAAAAGAAGGAAAGAAAGAAGAAAGAAAGAAAGAAAGGAAAGAAAGGAAAGGAAGAAAGAGAGAAAGAAAGAGAGAAAGAAAGAAAGAAAGGCCTGTCTACACACAGTTTGTCCAAGAAAGATACGCACCTAAAACATTATCTCTGGCCAGGCACGGTGGTGCCCGCCTGTGATCCCAGTACTTGAGAGACAAAGACAGAAGGATAGTAGGTTTGAGGGCAGCCTCAGCAACTTAGTGAGATCCTGTTTCAAAATAAAAAAAGAAAATAGGGAAATAGGGCTGGGGGTATAACTCTGAGATAAAGCACCTCTGGGTTTAATCCCCAGCACCACATTAATAAAGTAAAAATAAAAACACCATCTCCTCCAACAAGGGTCTGTAGCCCCTGATATTTGTGAACTGCTGCCCATTGGTCTGGTATTTGATGAGTTACTCTCTGGCCTGGGGCGTCCGGCAGGATTTGCCTCTGGCTTGTGGGATTTCTGTTACCTTGCAGTTCTCACCGAGCGGACAGGCAGAGCTCCATCCTGCCAGAGCTGGGTGCAGCGGCACCCTCTTGGGGTTCTTGGAGATGACTTATTTGCTCGTGTGTTTGTTTTGCCGGTCAGTGCATGAATCCGGTGCTGCCCTCCTCTCAGGGGCCCTGGGCAGTCACCTTCCTGCGCCCTCCCCACTGCAGATCAAAGCTCACCTCCGGAGAACCGCAGAGGCACGGAAGGGCAGCGGAACCCCCAGGGCCAAGCAGGAAAGGCAAGTAAACAAGTGACTGACGCACTTGGGGCCAGGCTCCCGCGCTGGGGGAGTGTGAGCGGAAGCTGTCCAGGATGAGGTGGGGTGGGGGCGACGCTCATTTTCCCTCAGGTTCCCAGGGAACAAGGCAGGTCTCAGCAAAGGGAGCGTGCCAGGAGGACAGGCTATGTGTGTTGATCAACAGAGGAGAGAGGAAGTGGCCAGCGAGGGCGGGCGGGCTTACATGCAAGGCACCCTATTCTGGGAATCTCTGTGCTTGGCTCCTGGGGGACAGCAGAGGAAGGAGGAGAAGGCCTGGGACAAAGCCAGGCAGGACGCAGCGCTGGGTATTGTTAAGGGGACTTGTATTTCCTCGCTCTAACATGGCCCGGTTTCTTAATTTCTTGAGGATTGGTTTTAGTATCTGTGAGATGAGGATGATAATTCTGACCCCAGTGTTCCGTTGAAGCTTAAGAGGACAGTGCACTCAAAGTCTGAGGTGGGAATTAAACACACGCATGTTTGCTCTTGTGAGGAAGGCGCTCTATCCCAGAGTGAGGGGAAGAGTGGGGAGCAGCTGTGTGCCCTGGGGACAGCAGGTGTCGTCAGGCACTTGGGTTGAGAGGCCCGGCCCAGACACCCTGTGACCTTGAAGCAAGTGGCTCCCCATCTCTGGAGCTGGGGCTCAACTCCCTGGAATGAGGGTTCTAGACAAAGGGGCCACCAGAATTCTTTCTAGCATCAAGGTTCTAGGTTCTAAAGTGTTATAGTGAGACTGTTACAGTGCAGGGTTGGGCTCCAAAATAAGTGAGACCTAGCACGGGTTCTTGTTCTTAGCTTTGTGTACAAAACAATAGCCAGAACTCCTATATTCTTAAGCAATTTTTATTATTACAAAGATGGAAAGTTAGAAACAGACTTAGCACTACTTCATAGAGAGTGACATAGTAGGCCGGGCATGCTGGCGCACTTGGGAGGCTGAGACCTGAGGATCGCGGTTCGAGGACAACCTCGGTTACTTATTGAGGCCCTCTACAACTCAGTGAGACCTTGTTTCAAAATAAAAAGAATAAAAATTAGGGCGGGGGGTGTAGCTTGGAGGTCGAATGTCCCTGGGTTCCATCCCCAGACCCGCAAAAAAAAAAAGAGAGTGACATAGTGGGGTGACTTTAAAATAAGTCACTAAAATTTTTTTGGATACAGAACAGTTTTATACGAATAGTCTTCTGACCCGACTAGATCCGCCCCTTCCGGGGCCGGTCTTTTGATGTGGGGATTCCTTCCTGATGGTCTGCCCTGTCTCTGCCTCAGACCCCAAGCTTTTTGTTCTACCCCAAAATGTCTTAATTGATTATCAGAGTCGGGGGTCTCTTGAAGGCTTATGGCACCCCTCTCCACACCCTTGGGGATTTTGCTTGTCTTAGGAATGTAAAAGACCCCGGGCTCCCTCTGTTTTCTCGCTAATCGCCCTTGGTGCCCTGAACTCTGCAGGGCCCCTTCCTTGTCTGAGTTCTTGCCAGCATTTAAGCGCTGGCTTTCTAACACCAACGCTATTTTAAAATACATTGTGAAGCCATTTCCCAATACTGGTGCATAAAGCAAGTTTCTAAAAGGTGGTCTGTATCCAAGAAAATTTTCTGACTTAAAAGTAATAATGCTGGTGGCCGGGCGTGGTGGCGCATGCTTATAATCCCAGTACTTGGGAGGCTGAGACAGGAGGATCCGGGTTTGCAACCAGCCTCAGCTACTTAGTGAGGCCCTCTGCAACTTAGTGAGACCCTCTTTCAAAATAAAGAATAAAAAACAGGGCTGAGGGTATAGCTTGGAGATAGAATGCCCCTGAGTTCAATCTCCAGTACCACACACACACACACACACACACACACACACACACACACACACAATAATAATAATAATGCTGCCTAGGCATGGTGTTATACACCTATAATCCCAGTTCTTGGGAGGCTGAGACAGGAGAATCGAGATTGTGGCCAGCCTCATTACTTAGTGAGACCCTGTTTCGAAATAAAAAAATAAAAAACAGGAGCTGGGCGTGGTGGCGCACGCTTGTCATCCCAGCATTTGGGAGGCTGAGACCAGAGGATTGTGGTTTGCGGACAGCCCCAGCTACTTAGTGAGGGCCTCTGCAACTTAGTGAGACCTTGTTTCAAAATAAAGAATAAAAAACAGGGCAGGGGGTGTGGCTCAGAGGTCAAATGCCCCTGGGTTCTATCCCCAGACCCGCAAAAAAAAAAAAAAAAACCAGAGAGTGTATCTCAAAGGTAGAATGGCCCCTGGGTTCAATCCAGTACTGCAAAAAAGGAGGGAGGGAGTGAGGGAGGGAGGAAGGCAGGAAGGAAGGAAGAAAAATGCTGGCCAGGCATGGTGGCAGCACACACCTGTAATCCTAGTTCTTGGGAGGCTGAGACAGGAAGATCGAGGGCTTACGTCCAGCTTCAACAACTTAGTGAGACTCTGTTTTGAAATAAAATTAAAAGGGGCTGGAGTGTAGGTCAGAGGTAGAGTGCCCCTTGTTCAGTCCCCAGCATCACAAATAATACGGATGAGGACAAGGATGTGGCGTCAGCCACGGGAGGTCTCTGTCCTGTCCCAGGGTCTCCTCTGGAGCTCAGCTCTCGTGCTGAGGCCGCCATTTCTCAAAGCAA
Organism: Muscardinus avellanarius; assembly: GCF_963383645.1. Lineage (NCBI taxonomy): Eukaryota > Metazoa > Chordata > Mammalia > Rodentia > Gliridae > Muscardinus > Muscardinus avellanarius. The sequence goes on from NC_137794.1 coordinate 389,551, forward strand.
AGTCCTTGTATTAGAACCATCTGCAGAGCCGGTGCTCAGGGCAAATTAGAAAACCATCTTATTGTTTCACAGCCATTAGCTTCTTTTTTATTTTTTATTAAACAAAATAAAAGCTCTCATTCCCGTAAGGCGAGTTAGGTTGCAGCTCCAGCTTACCGCTGACCACTGGAGGATTGCAGCTCCAGCTTACCGCTGACCACTGGAGGATTGCAGCTGCCTCTCTCTCATCCTTGGCCCTTGGCTTCCTCCTCTGGGGAATAATAACAGCCAGCCATCACCGCACGGCCACGGGCAAGACAAAGGCCAGGGTATCAACACCAAGCAGGATGCTGGGCTCAGAGCAGCATCATATGCGGACACCCTCCAGTACACACCGCGAGCCGGGCATGGTGGAGCCCGCCTGGGGAGGCTGGGACAGGGTTGCCGGTTAGAGGACCGCCTCAGCCATGTGGGGTGATGCTCAGCAACCCAGCGAGACCCTGCTCAACACCAAAAAACAAAAAGGCTGGGAATACGGCTTATCTCTGTCCACCCTGGCCACCCACTTGGCCACTAAAATGCGCAGAATCCCAAGGCTCCGAATGCTTTTCATCCATGTCCAAAAATGGAATATTCTCGGAGGAAAAGATTCGCGACCACGAGGTATATTCAAAGAGACGTGCTCAGACTCTAGAGATTTCTTTGTACACTGACTTTGTGTGTGTGCAAATGCTCAAGTGTGTACGTTTGGTATTTAGTAAACACTTAAACCAGCAGATAGGGCCACACCTATGCCATGGTGCTGAGTACTGGACTCAGAACGCACAGGCTCCAGGCGACACACAGAGCCGGAGACATGCAGCATGCTGGGTGCAGGGCGCACTTGGGAGCCAGCCGGGTCTGGCCTCCGGCTCGGGGACGCCCACACTGGCTGGGTGGCCTCTGCCCGTGCCATCATCTTGTGAAGTCCAGCTTATTCACCAGGACAATGCAGGTGATGTTCTACGCCTCATAAAACGCTTGTGTGGATTTCGAGTGATATTTTCATGAAAGGGCTAAAGAGAGGCTTCCTTGGGTGGGAGCCCCGGCAAGTTCCTAAGACCCCAACATGCTGTGCCTTGTCTGCAGGTGCAGCAGGGAGAGGCGGGGAGAGACAGGGACAGGCAGCCCGGCAGCCTCAGCTGTGGCCAGAGAAACCTCTCCAGGGAAGCGCTCCAGTGAGGTCCAGTTCCACTGCCCATCCTGGGTGGAAGGACAGTGCTTGGTACGAGCCCGTTCCAGCCTGTTTACGAGATGCCTTCGCCGTCAGAGGCCCCCTGATTGGCTTATCAGCGCTGGCCCTGGGAACGTTTTCTTACAATGAGCAGTGACATTTACGGCTTCGTGAAGTGCAAGGGAAACATTTTTCTTGCTGACTCCTCTCTCACGCGCTAATGAAGTGGTCATTATAGGCTTTTGAAGGTGGACTCTGGCAGTCAAAAGTGTTTCGTTACTCCCCCAAGAGAAATGCTGAAAATGTCAGGTGCTCGGCAGTACTGTGGGAATGCACAAAGCCAGGTGCTTGAAACTGTGAAAGAAAAGTCTCCTTTCTTCTGGCTCTGCAGGCACACACAGGGCCCTGTGCTCAGAAGGACCCTGCTCTGGGTATGATAGCACCAGCATTTGGGAGGCTGAGACAGGAGGATCACGGTCCTTGGCCAGCCTCAACTACTTAGTGAGTGAGGCCCGCTGCAACTCAGTGAGACTCCGTTTCAAAATAAAGAATAAAAATAGGGCTGGGAGTGTAGCTTGGAGGTAGAATGCCCCTGGGTTCCATCCCCAGTACTGCAGAAAGAAGAAAGAAAAAGTAAAAGAAAGAGAGAGAGAGAGAAGAGAGAGAGAGAGAGAGAGAGACAGACAGACAGACAGACAGACAGACAGACATTCGTTTCTTTAGAGGCTCTTTTAAATGCATGGAAGGGCTTATAGCCATACATACTACACTGTAATGAAATGTGGCTGCTGAGAGACAGACTCCAGCCCTGGAAGCAGAGCTCACGCTTGTGGAAGATCCCAGATGACAGAATTGTACATGTGCTTCCTCGGAAGCAGGAGCGCCGTGCAGTCATTGATGCGTCGTGGTGGGCGGCTGCTGACTGGGCTTCGTCTCTCTCTGGCCATCAGCTCTATTCACAGGGCCCAGGCTGTCTGAAGGGGCCTGCTGAAAAGAGCCCAGAGACTGTTCTGCACTTGGTGGGTTAGGCAGAGAGGAGGCATTCTGAAATTGACTTCAGTGACCCTCTGGAGCAGTCGGGATTCAGGGAACACAGCAGAGACTGCCCTAGGTATTTTAAACCTCAAGGAGTTAGGCTTAATACAAGCCATCGGGTACTGGCAGGATGACTAGGCAAGGGGGTCGCCTCAAGTCACACGTCTGCAGCCGCTGGGAGGAAGCGGAACGCCACCGTGGCTGCTCCTGCTGAGTCCACGATGCTGGTGCCCAGCAGCCACACGTGCTCAGTCTTCCTGACTTCCTCCTTCCAAATCTTGCCTGTTTGTCTCAAACTAAATCTCTCTAGCTGCAAGAGAGTCTTTTGAACCTTCCGGCCCTCATAATATAGATGAGGGGGTGCCTGGGAGAGAGTGGACTTTATTCCAAGAGACCATCTCAAATATATCTTCTTCACAAACAAGAGTGCCTACTATTTAAGAAGTTCCTTGAGCCGGGCGTGGTGGGCACGCTTGTCATCCCAGCATTTGGGAGGCTGAGACCGGAGGATCACGGTTCGCGGACAGCCTCAGCTACTTAGTGAGCCCCCCTGCAATTCAGTGAGACCCAGTTTTAAAATAAAGAATAAAATATAGGGCAGGGGGCATAGCATGGAGGTAGAATGCCCCTGGGTTCCATCCCAGACCTGCAAAAAAAAAAAAAAAAGAAAAAAAAAAGAAAGAAAAGAAAAGTTCCTGTGATTTGCTAGATGCTGCATTAGCTGGCTCAGATGTTTTTCCAATAAGATTTCCATAGCAGCCTTAGAGGAAGGCATAATAATAGTCCCAGCCAAGCAGAGTGGTGCATGCCTATAATCCCAGCACTTGGGAGGCTGAGACAGGAGGGTTGCAGGTTCGAGGACAGCCTCAGCAACTTAGTGAGACCCTATTTCAAAATAGATAAAAAGGGAGCATAGCTCAGAGGTAGAATGTCCCTGGATTCAATCTTTTATACAAAATAATAATAATAATAATAATAATAATAATAATAATAATACTCAAAATCTATGATGGTTAAGTGTCAACTTGGGTCAGCTATATGCCCAGTTGTTTGGTTAAACACTGGCCCAGATGTTGCCATAAAGATATTTTTTGATGTGATTAACATTTAAGTCATAGACTTTGAGTAAAGCTAATGACCCTCTTTAATGTGTTTGCATCTCACTTAGTTGAAGAGGCAACGCTGAGGTCCCCAGAGGGAGGAATTGGGCTCCAGACTCTGGGCTGGAGCATCAGGTCCTGCGGGAATGTCCAAGCTGTGGGCCCATCTTGCAAAGAGTGGCCTTGTCAGGCTCACGGTCACATAAGCCAACTCCATAAAAACTGATCTCCCTCTCTGTCTCCCCTTCGCTCACTTAGAGACAGAAAGAGAGAAAGGAGAAGAGACTATAAAATATGTACCATTCTACTGGCCCCGTTTCTTAGGAGACCCCCAAACCAATAGTAAAAGTCCAAGGAGAAGAGTAGATGGGGCTAGAATGTAGCTCAGTGGAAGAGTGCTTGCCTAGCAGGCACCAGGGACTGGGCCAATCTCCAACATAAAAAAAAAAAAAAAGACCAGATGATCCAGGTGAATTTCAAACATGATTTTGTCAAACTCAAAGCCCACCCTCTTGGAAGACAGATTGAATACACCTCGCATTCCTCGGTGTTCAGTAGCTCTTGGTGCCCGGTGGACCCCAGACTCGATGGAGGGAGGACAAAGGATAGCCCACGAGTCTGGGGACACCCGGCAAACAGAAGCAACGGTCTGCCTGGGGTGTGGGTCATGGGGTGGGGAGGGTGCTGGCTTTGTTCGACAGTCATTCTTTAAACATTTACTGAGCACCTACTAGGGAGTGAGGGACGATGGGACTTCAGGGAGGCGCAGAAACTACATTCAAAACAACAGCGGCGAGCCGGGCGTGGTGGGCACGCTTGTAATCCCCGCGCTTGGGAGGCGGAGACAGGAGGATCACGCAGGTTCGAAGCCAGCCTCTCTGGCTTAAGAGACCCTGTTTCCAAATAAAATATAAAATAGGTCTGGGAGTGTAGCCCGGAGGTAGAAGGTCCCTGGGTTCCATTCCCAGTACCACCAAAAAACAAACAAACAAACAACAACAAAACAAAACAAAAACAAACAAACAACAGTGGCAACTATATCACCACTGGCTTCGAGTTTGGAGATGGTGGATCAAGTTGATGTTTCCTTGTTTTTTGGAAATCACTTGAAAACAAGGAGAATAAGACAGAATTTAAACTCAATCTCTGTTAAAATTAGGAAAAAACAGAACGTCTAAATAAGAGCTAGGTGTGGTGGCACATGCCTGTAATCCCAGTACTTAGGAGCCCGAGACGGGAAAATGGCAGATTCGAGGCCAGCCTCAGAAATGTAGTGAGGGCAGCCTTGACTTTTAACCCAGTGTCCCTGAGGAAGGAAGGAGGAGGCAGCCGGAGGAATGTCCCAAGCGAGCGGGAACGGTTCCTTGCAGGAGAGGGGAAGGGAGGGAAACTCACATCCCAGGTTCTGGGGAAGAGCCCTCCAGCCCAGGACCCAGCTTCAGGCATGGACTCTGCAAACGCCAGATTGAGGAAAAGCAGCCAAGACCCTTCTCTAACGTCAGCCTCGGTGGCGTCTGCTCCAGAGCACGGCGAAGCCACAGGGACCGGATTTACACTGCCCGAAAAGAAGCAAAACCCACAAGCTAAGAGTGAGCCAAACATCTGAAGCCACGAGGTTCAAACACGGGCCCATCATTCAGAGACGCTCAGCGGCCCCGAGAGCAGAGGCAGGTCTAAGTGAGTCCCTCGGTCGTCCAGGCTGGCACCTGGAGACGGGGTTCAGCGAGTGCCCGGTGGCCTCTCGGTTCAGTAGACGTAGTGGGGGCCCTGAGAGGCAGAGGGGTGAGAATAGGAGACGGAATTAAAAAGCAAACCCAACATATGCACACCTGTGTTCATAGCAGCACAATTCATAATAGCCAAAATATGGAACCAACCCAGGTCTCCATCAACAGAGGAATGGATAGCAAAACTCTGGGAAATACACACAATGGAATTCTACTCAGCCATAAAGAAGAACAAAATCATACCATTTGCAAGAAGATGGAAAGTCCTGGAGAGCATTATGTTAAGTGAGATCAGCCAAGCACAGAAGGAGAAGGTACATATGTTCTCTCTAATATGCCCAAACTAGGGAACACAGAGAATACCAGAGGGACTCCAGATAATGGAGGGAAATACCAGCAAAGCTTGAATGGAAAGATAGGGGAGGAGGAAGGCTGAACTTGATTAATGAGGGTCTACATCCGAATATGTGTAAAATTATGAATATGGCATGGTTACCCTGGACAATCATTGGTGGGAGGGGGGAAGGGAAAACAGGGGCGGGGGGGAAGGGCACCAAGTATAGTTTAAATGTACACCATTTATGTTCAATAAAAAAATAAAATAAAGCAAACCCAAAATAGTATTTACTGTAGCATATAGAACATTTCAGAAAATGCAAACTACCTTTTGGTTATTTACTTTTATTTTTATTTTATTTGTATGTGTGTGTGGTACTGGGGATGGAACCCAGGGGCTTTCTACCCCAGCTATACTCCTAGACCTACTTTATATTTTATTTGGAAACAGAGTCTCACTAAGTTGCCGAGAGCCTCACTAAGTAGCTGAGGCTGGCTTCGAACCTGTGTGATCCTCCTGTCTCAGCCTCCCAAGCGCGGGGGTTAGCAGCGTGTGCCACCACACCCGGCTTTACTTTTATATAATATATATAAGAGATTGAGCTTAGGGGCATTCTACCTCTGAGCTATACCCCTATTCCTTTTTATTTTGAAACAGATTCTTGCTAAGTTGCTAAGGGTAGCCTCAAACCTGCAATTTTCCTGTCTTGGCCTCCCAAGTACTGAGATCATAGGTGTGTGCCACCTTATTTATATATTTTTGAGACAGAGTCTTGTCATCTTGCCCTGGCCACAAATTCTTGGTCTCCAGAGATCCTCGTGCCTCAGGTTCCTGAGTAGCTGGAACTATAGGCGCACCACTGTGCCCAGCTCAGAAAACGCCAAAGAATCTAAAGATGGAGGAAGTTGATCTAGGGCAGGAAGGAATGCAGAAAGGTGGGGAGGTCCATTTCCAGTCTCCAGTGGTGATGCGGTGTCAGCGAGCCATTAGTGAAAGGACAAGGAAGTGGGGCACTGACCCCGGGACACAGCGCCATCTCAGACTCACCTGGAAAGTGGACAGCAAGCCCTGCAGTGGGTGCGGCTCTCAACGGCCAGGCCAGGCTGGAGGTTCGGAGCTGCGGGAAATGAATGGAGGAGGTGGAGCAGGCACGCTCGGTGGCAAATTAAGTGAGAGTTCAGAAGCAGACTATTTGAGAACAGAAGGATGAATTGCAGGGCACTGGGGTGAGATCTAATCAGACCCACACTGCTCTGAGTGACCAGAAAGGTCGTGCTGGCCAGCAAGTGCGGGCGCTGCAGAAGTAACTCGCGTAGGCGGGAAGAGGCCAGAGACAGAAACGAGCCCCAGGAAACCGAGACAGCGATGCTTCACGTGTCAGTGGCCCACAGGACAGGGACCGGGATGCCTTTGCCAAGGTCAGCTACGTCATTTGCTGGGTCCTATGCAAAATGAAAATTGGGCTACCCTTGACTGAAAGCAGGAAAAATGACATTAACAGTACTAAAATATATAGGTTTTTCCTTCCCCTGAGGTCTTTCTCCCAACCTGGAACGGTGCTTTTTATTTAAAGTCAATGTAAGTAAAGAAGAATTAAAAACTTTAATCCTCCCCCCTTTTTATTGCAGTTATGTTTATTAAACTCAGAATCTCTACCACTGAGCTACACCCACAGCCCTAAAAACTTTATTAGCACGATTTTTTTTTATCAGTAGCGAGGATGGAACCAGGAGCATTCTACCTCCAAGCTACAACCTCAGCCCTATTTTTTATTCTTTTTATTTTTTATTTATTTATTTATTTATTTGCAGTGCTGGGGGTGGAACCCAGGGCATTCTACCTCTGAACTACACCCCCAGCCCTATATTATATTCTTTATTTTGAAGCAGGGTCGCACTGAGTTGCAGAGGGCCTCACTAAGTAGCCAAGGTTGTCCGCAAACCATGATCCTCCTGTCTCAGCCTCCCGAATGCTGGGATGACAAGCATGTGCTTCCATGCTCAGCTTGTGCCTGGCATTTAAAACACTCTTTCAGCCAAGTGTGGTGGTGCACGCTTGTAATCTCTACGCTTTGGAGGCTAAGACAGGAGGATCGCGCAGGTTGGAAGCCGGCCTCAGCTGGCTTAAGAGACCCTGTTTCCAAATAAAATATAAAATAGGTCTGGGAGTGTAGCCCGGAGGTAGAAGGTCCCTGAGTTCCATCCCCAGTACCACTAAAAAATAAAACACTCTTTCCTTTTTTTGTCTGAACCAGCACGTGAGTGCTGAGTTTTGTAGTCAGTAAGGGAGGAGGGTGTGGAAATATCATATTCAAATAAAGAGCAACTGCTTTGGTGTTCGTTCCCATAGTTTAAGGAATTGATATGTTTTTAAAGGTTATAAAAATATAATATGTTAAAACAGTCTTTCTTTTGCAAACTCAAAAAAATAAAAAACTGGTCCCACCTGGCAGTAGACGAAGCGTCACTGACAAGTACAGACAACAGTCCCCAACATTTGGCAGGTGCTCAGAGGGTTCTGGCTGCTCCAAGCGGCAAGGACAGCTGAAAGGCGCAGGCGCCCTCCTCAGGGAATCAAAGGAAGGCCAGACGCAGCAGGACCAAGCCTCCCTGCATTCCAGGAGCGAGGTCCTCAGCTCCTCCCCTCCTGGGGTCCTGCCCCCCGCCCTGCAGTCCTCCCTCCCTGAGCAACTTGACCCCTTCCATTTCCCAGGTGGTTACCCTCTGCCTACCGTTGAAAGGTTCACTTCTTTTTCCAGAGAACAACCATTATTTGGAGTATTTGGACCAGAATCTTTTAAAATATATCCAGAGACTCATCATAATCTTCCTGAGTGGAGGCAGGGAGACCAGTGGAGGCCAGCCTCCTCTGCACTCACATTAAAGCAAAACCCATGGGCCTTTCAGGCACTACAGCTTCAGCAAGGTTCCTAGAGAATCCTAATCCCATCGGAGTTTGAACTCCCCTCACCTAGTCCTACTACTCATTTTCCAAGTGGAGAGAGGGAGGCTCTGAGGTCACAGAACTGGAATCAGTAAGTAGGAACTGAAACCCATCCTGAGTCCCTAGACCAGGTGCCTAGTTTCCTGAACCTCAGTCACCTCAACTCCTAATGACAAGCCCCAGAGGGAGCAGCGTGAGGCCCCGCACAGTGCGCACAGTGCGGTGTGAGGCTGTGAACCGCCCAGCGGGAAGGGGACAGAGGCGTGGGGAAGGGGTTCACAAGCCAACTCCTGATGGGCGTATTCATTGTAAACTACTGCAAGTCCTCTTAGGCAGAGACCTGGGCTTAAAAAATAAACCAGGAGCCAGGCATGGTGGCACATGCTTGTCATCCCAGCATTCAGGAGGCTGAAACGAGAGGGTTGCTGTTCACGGCCAGCCTCAGCTACTTAGTGAGGCCCTCTGCAACTCAGTGAGACCCTGTTTCAAAATAAATAATAAAAAAATAGGGCTCGGGGTGTAGCTCAGTGGTAGAATGCCCCTGGGTTCCATCCCCAGTACTGCAAAAAATAAACCAGGCAGATGAAAGCACGAGGTTGAAACAGAACCAAGCCCCCTTCACCCTACCTCCTCGAGTCCCCAGCACCCCCCCAAAACAAGGCAGAGCCGTCGGCACACCCAGCTTGAGCACCCCACCTAAACCAAACCTGGCTGAAGCTTCACTGTGGCCCTGCACCACCTCCTCCCTGCCCAAGGTCAACTTGATCTAGTATTTATAATTAGCTGTTGCTGCTTTGATTATAAACACCCACTGCCCCTCACAAGGCCAGGGTGAGTTCATTAGTGCTGATGGCCCCGGTAATATTTCATGTCGAGGCAGCCGGCAGATCGACCCTGCTCGCCGCAGCTGCTCCTGAATGCACGGCTGGCTGCGGGCGCTGGCTGCATTGATTGCATCCGTGCTGACAGGAAGACAGCCAAGGTAAGCACCTAGACTCTCGGGCGAGGGGAAGGAGCCTTGTCACAGCAGAAATGTGTCCTCAGAGATGCGAGAGCTGCTCTGTAGGTGTGGGTCCGCAGCTGGTGGCCTCGAGCCTCAGCCTCCCCATCAGTGAGTGACCCTACGGGAACCCCTGCGCGGAGTTACTGTCCCCTGACATGAGATCACGCATAGGAAGCCCTCGCCTTCGGTGCCTCAGCCCACTGGCGTGGGACGGCACAACTTCTGTGGGTTCTTGGCTTCCGTGGAGAAGAGTTTCAGCACGCGGCAGTCAGAGAGAAAGGCGGAGGTTTTCATTCAAATAAAGATATACGTTCAGGGGAAATGCTGGCCATCTCAGAATCGTGAGAACAGTGCAGGCAGAGAGAGGCCGCCCCAGAATGGTCCAGGGCGCCTCAGATACTTTCTTATAGGGCCCTCTAGAGAGGGGTGGCTGGGGCACATGGGGTGGCGGCCTCTTCTCTTTGAAGGAGGAGGAGGAGGAAGAGCAGGAGGAGAAGGAAGAGGAGGAGGAGAAGGAAGAAGAGAAGGAGGAGGAAGAGCAGGACAAGAAGGAAGAGGAGGATGAGGAGAAGCAGAAGGAAGAGGAGGAGGAGGAGGAGGAGGAGGAGGAGGAGGAGGAGGAGGCACCCCCTCCTCCCAGAGAACACTGCCCCACGGAGAGGGACCGCTCGTTCCTCTCTGGGCGTCTTGTACAGTGAGCGACCCGCACAGCTGTCACTGAAGGCAAGGGATGGCAGAATTTGTCCCCGAGGAAGGTCCTGGGCTTTACCGACCCCGCGCACCCCCTTATCTAATGCTATGCCTGGCCCCCATTGTGGGAGGAAAAGGAGTGATATCCCATCTCCTCGGAACTGGCTCAGTGGAAAGCCATGAGGGTATAAATCAGGCCAAGCCCAGGTTGCGGCTGCTAGGTCTGGTGTGGGAAAATATAGAAAAATAAAATAGAGTCCAATTAGTTTGTTTAAACAATATTAAATTCCAGAGGAATAACGGAAAGAAAGCCCTGCTGACATTACTTGGAGCCTCAGAGAGGAGCCAGGCAATTACATTAGAGAGAACAGATAAGTTTGTGAGTTGCCAAATAAAGAAGCAATCACAGAGATAAAAGCAGGCGCTTTCTCCAAACGGAAAACGTCACTAAATCATTCATCAGCTTCCCGAGCAGAGACCAGGCACCTGATCCAGAGACAAATAAAGGGCTGCGTTTTTTTTAATAGCATTATCTTGAATAGCCTGATTCCTTTGCCTCGAGCTAATTTGGATTAATCTATCTCCCCAGGAGGCTATAAAATTCTTCCGTTCCTCCATAAACCTTTAGAAGGACAGATGGCCACTCATCTGCAGATGAAGTTTGCATTTCTCCTTACACCTAGGGGTGGGTGGTGTCAAGAACAGAGAGGAGAGATCGAGCCTTTTATCCTGTTTGGAAGTTTAATAATGTCACCACTGGTCTCCGACTCGTTTCTCTGCACAATAAGCTGCTGCACTCTTTTCAGAGTCACTCGGGCTTGTGTCTCCCCAGAAGAGAGATGGTGTCATCTTGCTGGAGCCCTGGGTCCATTTAGGGATCTGGCTGGAGAAGCCCTCCGTAGAAAAGGTACGCATATCGTTGGCTCACACATTTTGACATCCTCAAAGAGTCCAGGTACCCTGAGACCCACCCTCGATTCCCAAACCCTAAATACCTGTGCTCGAGTTGGAACTGAAAGCCATTTTGGAGAGGACTGTGGATGCTTAAATGATAACACCTGCCAGGCATGGTGGTGCACACCTATAACCTCAGTCCTTGGGAGGCTGAGAGAAGAGGATAGCAGGCTTGAGGCCAGCCTCAGCAAGTAGTCAGAACCTCGACAACTTAGTGAGACCCTGTTTCAAAATAAAAAATTAAAGGAGAGCCTGGGGGTATAGCTTGGAGGTAGAATAAACACACACACACACACACACACACACACACACACACACACACACACACAAGTAACATCTAATATTGTCCATTTTGCCTTTTCCTATCTATCTGCCATCTGCCTATCTATTTATTTATTTATTTTTGCAGTACTGGGATCTGAACTCAGGGGCACTCTACCACTGACCTGTACCTCAGCCCGTTTTATTTTATTTTGCAACAGGGTCTCTCTAAGTCACTGAGGTTGGCATCCTCCTCTCTGGTAGTAGCTTGCATGCCTGTGCCCAGCTTCACAATGCATTTTAAATAGGTTTGAAGGCTGTGTGCATTATGAAGAAATGCTCAGCCAGGTGAGGTGGTGCACACCTGGCACCCCAATACTTGGGAGGCTGAGACAGGAAGGCTGCAGGTTTGAGGCCAGCCTCAGCAACCTAGTGAGACTCTGTTTCAAAACAAAAATTAAAAAGGGTTAGGGGTGTAGTTTGGAGGTAGAACGTCCCTGGGTTCAACCCCTAGTACCACACACACACAAAAAAAGATGCTTGGATCACTAAGCTCTCTTCAAAAGCGAGAGGTGACCAGCTGTGGGGGTGCACACTTGTAATACCAACCACTTGGGAGGCTGGAGTAGGAGACTTGGGAGTTCCAGGCCAGCCTGGGCAACACAGTGAAACCTTGTCTCAAAATTAAAAAATAAAAAAAAAACAGGGTTGGGGGTATAGCTCAGAGGTGGAGTTGATCCTCAGTACGGGGTGGGGGGGAGGAAGTAGAGGTGGAATTCCTCAATGTCCCCTCACTGTACTTCCAGCACGCATGTGTGCGTACACACACACACACACACACACACACACACACACACACAGCCATTCTTTAGACTGGGAAATAGGTCTGCTTCCACGAGAATGCTTTCAAAGCTTAGGCTTTGAAAGAAACCTGACTCTAAGGACTCATTTTCTCTGAACCCCCACGTCCTGCGATGGCGCGCTTCGCCCTGGCATCTAGGAGTCTAGCTCCTGAGCAGTCCTGCCCTGCAGGGTGGGGTCCCGCCAGCCAGGGTATCCATAGTAAACGGCTCGGTCAGCAGTACTGAGTGTTCCAGGCAGCAGGCCGTGGAATCAGAGAAGACCAGAAGGGAGAAGCCGAGGGCCCCAGGCCCGCTGGTGGGAGGCGGGTCCTCCCAGCACAGCCAGGGCACAGTGCCGCCCAGGAGGAGGACAGAGGGAGCCGGCAGGGGCAGCCAGACCCAAAGGCCTGGAGTGTCCAGCTAAAGGCCTGCTCAGCTCAGGGGCAAAGGGAGCTGAGGGCTCCAGGTGAAGAGTGCTTGGCCAGGATGCAGGCAGGGCACCGGGGTGGGATGACAGGGTCTGTGTGCAGAGTCCCAGCTGACACAGGGAAGGGGGGCCCAAGCGAGCCCACAGAGTGCCATCGGGGCCCCCCACCCCTGCTCCTTCTCCAGGCGGGTGCTTCCAGTCTGCCTTGGCTGCTCCGAGCTGCAGACCTACTGCCTGCTGGGCGCTGAGTCCCCAATTCCGAGCCCAGGAACCAAACACCTGGTTTGGGGACCGCCAGCCCCGCAGCCTCCGCGCCACTTCTGGTCTGACCACAAGGGGGCAGTGGCGGCCCGTGATGGCTCCGCAGACAGCCAGCTCGCTGGGGTCTGCAGTGGTGGGCTGGGGGCTCCGCTTCCCGGGGAATTCTCAGAATGCCCTGCCGCCCCGTCCCAGCCTCGGCTCGCAGCCCCCCGACCCCGTGGAGGGAGCTCAGCGTGGACCCCGTGGGTCTTTCCTGGGATTCCTGCACTGGGTCTGGCTTTGATGCTGGAGGAGCCGCCCCAGTATGTGTCCAGGCGGTGAGTGAGCGCCAGCCTCCTGGCCCGCCACACCCGAGCGCAGCCACCTTGTGTGGCTGCTGAGAGGCCTGGACACAGCACGGTGACTGGAGACCGGCAGAGGGACAGAGGGACAGGCAGGGCGCCCAAGGGCAGCGAGCACTCCACCCCAGCGTACATGCCCAAGGGCACCCCCACCACCCTCCTTTGGGCCCCCAAAGCCAGCGCGGAGGCGCTCACCCGTAACCCAGGACTTGGGAGGCTGAGATAGGAAGGATCACAGGTTCAAGGCCAGTGTGTGGTAACTTAGTGAGACCTTGTTTCAAAATAAAGGATAAAATGGCTGAGGATATAGCTCAGTTGTAGAATACCCTCGAGGTCCAATCCCCATTACCTCGAGAAGAAATAAAAAGGATTGGACGGGACCCTCTGAGCTACACCCCCAGCCCTATTTTTTATTCTTTCTTATGGAACAGGGTCTCACTGAGTTGCAAAGGGCCTAACGAAGTACCTGAGATTATCTGCAAACAGTGATCCTCCTGTCTCAGCCTCCCAAATGCTAGGATTACAACACCCGTTGTAATTAGGGTTGGGGAAGCACCCTTTTCTCTTCACATGATGCGAATCACTTTTGTCCTAAAAAAAATAAAAAGTGCAACACCTAACTCATTCACAAGCGCAATGGAGTCCAGAGCCAGGCCAGGAACCCCTGTGCTGGCAGGAGAGGGCCTGCGAGCCAGGGAGGCTGTGCTGGACACTGGACCAGCCGCTCTACTTCCAGCTACACCTCCAGCCCTCTCTCTCTCTCTCCTATTCGTTTATTTTTTTTCTCGTGGTCCTGGGGATTGAAGCCAGGGTCAGTCTACCTCTGAGTCACACCCCAGCCCTATTTTATTTTTATTTTATTTTAAAACAGAGTCTCGCTGGTGGGTGAGAGTCTCACTACTTGCTGAGACTGTCCTTGAATCCCAGTCTTCTAGACTCTGCCTCCCAAGTACTGGGATTACAGGCATGGCCCACCAAGCCTGGCTTCTATTTTTTATTTTGAAACAGGGTCTCACTATGTTGCTGAGGCCGGCCTTAAACCTGCAGCCCTCCTGTCTCAGCTTCCTGAGGCTTGTATCGCCCCGCACCCAGCTTCTCCTAGGACTTCTTAAGCACAGGACCAATTTTCTCCTTGTAGATCACTATGGAGGTAGAGAAATGAAGAATTTGTCATCTAGAAGACGGGTGTTGTAATCCTAGCATTTGGGAGGCTGAGACAGGAGGATCACTGTTTGCAGACAATCTCAAGTACTTCGTTAGGCCCTTTGCAACTCAGTGAGACCCTGTTCCATAAGAAAGAATAAAAAATAGGGCTGGGGGTGTAGCTCAGAGGTCGAAAGCCCCTGGGTTCTATCCCCAGTACTGAAATAAATAAATAAATAAATAAATAAATAAATAATACAAGAATCTGTCAACTGGAGCCCAAGGAGACAGTCCCATTTCCCAGGCGCTCACTGACCCGTCGCTGAGTCAGCTCTGCTGGCCGGCTCCATCTTTGGGGTCTGGAAGCCAGGCAGTGGAGTCCCCAGCCTCGGCCTCCAGCTCCTCACAGCCAGTCCTCCCAAGGAAGAAGCTGGGTGCTGGAGCTGGAGTTCTGTGGCCTGGCCAGTGTGGTTTCGCTTTGAGATGGCCTTAATGTGCCAGGCAGCCTGGAGGTGGCGCCTAGCCGTGAGGAGGGGCCGACTTCCAGCACAGTCCTGAGCCCTGCTGGGCAGGGGGAGGTGTGCGTGCCCTAGGGCTACTCTGCTTGTCTGGTGGACAAACAAGATATTTATTCTGCAAAGTTGAGGGGGGATGAAGCTGCTGGTGCCCCGGGCCACGGACCTGCATCCCCTTCCAGGGCCACCCGAAGGCAGAGTGCAGAGCCACTAGAGGGCGAACCCCAAAGACACCCAAGCACAGCCAGAGGTCAGTGCCTGTGGGTCCCCCAAGGACCCACAGGCCGACGCACATCATCCCCTTAGAGCAGGGGCCCTGGGGACCACCCCAGGTTCAGTTTTCTGATATAACCTTTACACACACACACACACACACACACACACACACACACACACACGCCTTTGTGTTTTGAAGTCAATGGTCAATTAACCTGGAAACACAAAGTTAAAGGGGTGGCTCTGGTCCAAGGTGTCACGGGGTCACCGACGCCTTGACGGGGAGCTGGTCATGACAGCGAGGGAGGTGGCCGCTGGCGGCAGGGGAGGGCCAGCAGACAGCTGTCAGGTTGGTTACATGGCGCCTCTGGCTTGGACAGACAAGGCCTGCCTCTCTGCACTAGGGAGACAGAGCTTGAGGTCCCAGCTGGAGACCGAGGGGACAGACGAACAGACAGACAGAAAGGGAGTCTGCAGGCCTCTGTGTCCAGGTGGCTCCAAAGTGCGGTTCCCAGACCAGCAGCGCCATCTGGACACGAGGGCATCTTAGAAATGCTGGACACCTGGGGCCCGGAGACACACTTGCCTGTAATCCCAGCATGCACGAGGCTGAGACAGGAGGACCACAGGTTCAAGGCCAGCTTCAGCCATTTAGCAAAACACTGTTTCAAAAAAGAGGCTGGGGGTGTAGCTTGGAGGTCGAATTCCTCAGGGTTCAACACCCAGTACAAAAAGAAAAAAAGAAAGAAAAGAAGTGAAAGGAAGATTTGCAGGTCAGTAAAGACCCTGAGTGGAGCCTGGTCCTCCATGCAGGGAGAGCCCACTGAGGCGCCTCCCGGGAGCCCCTGGGCTCAGCCAGGACTTTCCTGCCAGGGTGGCTGGAGTTGCAGGAGCACCCGCTGAGTCTGCAAGGTCCCCACGAGGCCAGGCAGGTGCACTCCCACGCTGCAGGGGGCCCACGGACCAGGCTCCCCAGGCAGGCACATTCAGTGCCCCCCCCCGCGCATATTTACCGTGGCACTGAGCTAGGTGGGCATTCGGGACAGTAAAAAGAGACCGGGCCTGCTCTCCTGGAGCCTTGGGCTGCTGGGACTGTCAGGAAGCCTCTCCCAAACAAAGGCCAGCAAGCTGCACCCTAAAGCACTTAGCTTGGCGGGGAGTGGTAGCCCACACTTGTGGTCCCAGGACTTGGGAGACTGAGACAGGAGGATCATGCAGGTTCGAAGCCACCCTCTACAGCTTACTTAGTGAGATCCTGTTTCAAATCCTAACTATAAAGGGGCTGGAGGTGTAGCTTGGAGGTGGAATGCCCCTGGGTTTGGTGCCCAGTGCCACACCCACACACACAAGGCTCCATAAGTCAGAGTTCCTGGTACCTGCCACACTTGATTGTCAGGTCTAGGAGAGTCCCGGAAAGTTGGACTGGAAGGAAGGCCAAGGCTCTGGACCTGGCCTCCAGCCTCACCCACAATAAAGTCCTGTACGTGAATTAGGTAATTGCATAACAAGAGTTCATTGACATAATAGACTGTAAGACCTTCTCACCCGAAGGCACTGAGGGCGCAGGAAGCCATGCCTTGGCCGAGTGGGTCACAGAGGCTTCGCTGAGGGTCGAGTTAGAGCACAGACTAGACTCCTGTTAAAAAGAGATGTCCAAGCCAGGTGGATGGCGCTTGCCTCGCCTATCATCCCAGGACTCGGGAGGCTGAGACAGGAGGGTGGCTTGTTTGAAGACAGCCTCAGCAAGTACTGACACTCTCAGCAACCTAGTGACACCTTCTTTCAAAATAAGAATTTTAAAAATAGAGCCGAGCTGGCCGGGCGTGGTGGCACATGCTTGTAATTACCGTGCTTGGGAGGCTGAGACAGGAGGATCACACAGGTTCAAAGCTAGCCTCAGCTACTTAGTGAGGCTCTCAGCAACTTAGTGAGACCCTGTTTCCAAATAAAATAGAAAATAGGTCTGGGAGTATAGCCCGGAGGTAGAAAACCTCTGGGTTCCACCCCCAGTACCACCAAAAAAAAAAAAAAAAAAAAACAGAGTTGGGCATGGTGGCACATGCTTATAATCCCAGTACTTAGGAGGCTGAGACATGAGGATCTGGGTTCGCAGCCAGCCTCAGCTACGTAGTGAGGTCCCATGCAACTGAGACTCTGTTTTTAAATAAAAGAATAAAAAATAGGGCTGGGGGTGTCACTCGGAGTAGAATGCCCCTGGGTTCAATCCCCAGTATCACCAAAAAATAAAAAAATAAAAATAGGGCTGGGGGTATAGCTTGGAGGTAGAACTTCTCTGGGTTCAATCCCCAGTAGCACACACACACACACACACACACACACACACACACACACACACACGAGATTCCCCCAAGCCAGTGGTACATGTCTGTAATTCCAGTACTTGGGAGATTGAGACAGTTCGATCACAGGTTTGAGGCCAGCCTCAGCAACTGTAGTGAGACCCTGCTTTCAAATACAAAATTTTTAAAAGGGCTGGGGGTGGAGCTCAGAGGCAGAATGCCCTTGGGTCCAATACCCAGTACCAAAAAAGAAAAAAAGAAAGAGAGAGGAGAGAGAGAGAGAGAGAGAGAGAGAGAGAGAGAGCCAGCCCGGAGGTAGAAAACCCCTGAGTTCCACCTCCAGTACCACCAAATAATAATAATAATAATAATAATAATAATAATGAAAGCAAGGTCTAAAATGGGATAACAAAAGTAAGCCTGAGATCCCAGGACTTGGGAGGATAAGACAGAAGGATCACAGGTTCTCAGCCAGCCTCTGCTACTTAATGAGACCTTCTGTAATTTAGTGAGACTCTATTTCAAAATAAAGAATAAAAAAGTAGGGCTGGGATATATAGCACAGAGGTAAAATGCCCCTGGGTTAAATCCCCAGTACCACACATATACACCAAAAAAAAAAAAAAAAATCTTGAGGAAATTAAAAAAAAAAGAGCCAGATTGTTATTAGAAAATAGCAATAAGTAACCTGAAAGACCAAAAGAATCACCTCCAGGACTGGGCTTGGGAGGGTCAGGTAAGCAGCCGCCGGTTTCTCTTGCCATCTGTATAGTATTATTTGACTTTGATAAAGTGTTTACATATTTATCATTTTGCTCAAAACAGAAGTTGACTTGACCCTTTCACCAAGATGGCGCCCAAAGCAAAGAAGGAACCCCTTGCCCCTGCCACGGCCAGGGCCAGTGTGAAGCTTTGAAGGCCAAGAAGGCGTGTTGAGAGGAGCCCACAGCCACACAAAGATCACCTCGCGGCGGCCCACGGTGCCAAGGCTCCAGAGTCGGCGCTGAGGCCCTGGGAACAGCCGTGCCGCCTAGTCGGCCATGAAGACCGGACACAAAGCACACCGTGCTGTGGGGGACGGCCAGGCGGCCAGCCCCAGCCGCTCAGGCTGCAGAGAGGCCGCCGTGATCCCGACGCGCCAGGGCCAGCGCCGAGCCAGGCCTGTGTCCCCGGCTCTGACCTGCCATGCTTTGGCGTCGCCAACAAAACTAGGATCCTGAGAAAGTCCAGCCAGCCAACTCTAAATATAGGTTTGGTTTGGTTTTGGTTGTATTGTGGATGGAACCCAGGAGCTTTCTATCTGCAGACTTTATTTATTTATTTATTTATTTATTTATTTATTTATTTATTTATTTTGCGGTACTAGGGATAGAACCCAGAATCCAGGGCACTCTACCTCCAAGCTACCCCCTAGCTCTATTTTTTTATTCTTTATTTGAAAACAGAGTCTCACTGAGTTGCAAAGGGCCTCACTAAGTACCTGAGGCTGTCCGGCCAACCACAATCCTCCTGTCTCAGCCTTCCGAATGCTGGGATTACAAATGTGCACCACCATGCACCACGCCCGGTATATATATACATACACACAGGGTCTCACTAAGTTGCTGAGAGCCTCACTAAGTAGCTGAGGCTGGCTTCAAACCTATGCGATCCTTCTGTCTCAGCCTCCCAAGTACTGTGATTACAAGCATGCGCCACCATGCCTGGCTAAATATATGTTTTTATTTTTAACTAAGACAAAAAAAAGTTGAATTGAAAGACAAAAGATCGCCCGGGTCACCCAGGGCAGTGAGCGATGCCCAGAACCGGGGCGGTCCTTGTGCCGGCTGCCCCCTCGGCTCCTGGGGTCGGGCTAAAAGAGGCTCTGCAGAGGCCGTGCTGCCTTCCCTGTGACTCACAGGCTCCCATTGTCCCCACACTGCACTCACCCCGAGGGATGTGTGTGCGGAGGTGGGCAGGGGCAAAGGAACTCTCTTGAGCTCTTTGTTTCTGCGGGGCCCCACTCCTGTCCCCAGGGCTACAGGCTTCCTTGCCAGGGACCAAGTGTTAGGCATGGGGCACTGAGCACCAAGAAGGAGAAAAAAAATAAAATAAAAAAACAATCTTAAAATGTCCTCTCCGCCCGCTGTGGAGACGCAGACTCGCGCGGCGAGCAGGACCCTGGAGACCAGCCTGCCCCGGCTCCACCAGGCGAATGTCTAGCCTCCGTCTGAGCACATTCAGTGGGGGGGGGGATTCCGCATCAGAGCGGGACAATGCTGGGGTCAGGGAAAACTGAAGGACTCTTCGGGGTCTTCTTGTATGTTCCCCGAGCCCAGACTGTCAAAGCCCTTTGCCCATCAGGGGACCTACCAGGTGAGGGCCGAGGTGAGGGTATCCATCTCCGGGAGCCAAGGCCTGCAGGTTCCCTTTCTCTCTTCTCCACAGTGTGGCTGACGGGGCTCCCTCCAAAACTCATGTTGAGACCATCCTCAATGCCACAGTATTAAGAGATGGGAGCTGGGTGTGCACCCCATAATCCCAGGACTTGGGAGGCTGAGACAGGAGGATCACAGGTTCAAGGCCCTCAGCAACTTAGCAAGACCTGTTTCCAGATAAAAAATAAAACAGGGCTGGGGGTATAGCCTGGAAGTAGAATGCCTCTAGGTTCAACCTCTAATACTCCCCCCCAAAATAAATAAATTAAGTAAAAAGAGTTGGAGGTGTATCTCAGAAATAGACCTCCCCTGAGTTCAATCCCCAGTACCAAAAAATAATGATAATTTTAAAAAGGAGCCGAGTGTGATGCACACATGTAATTCCAGTACTTGGGAGGCTGAAACAAGAGGATTGCAGGTTCAAGGCCAGCTTCAACAACTTAGTGAGACCCTCTGCAACTCAGTGAGATCCTGTTTCAAAATAAATAGAATAAAAGAAGGACAGAGGTGAATAAGCTCAGATGTAGAATGTCCCTGTGTTCCATCCCCAGTAAAAAAATAAAAAACAGTACTTGGGAGGCTGAGACAGGAGATCACAGGTTTGTGGCCACCCTCAGAAACTTAACAAGGCCCTCTGCTATTTAATGTGACCCTGTTTCAAAAGTTAAAAATAAAATAGGGCTGAAGATGTGGCTCAGAGGTAGAATGCCCCTCGGTTCAATCCCTTGTGCCAAAAAATACTAATAATAAAGTAAAAATAAAATAGGGTTGGGGTGTAGCTTAGTTGGAGAGTGCCCCGGGTTCAATTTCTAGTACCCCCACCAATAATAATAATAATAATTATTATTATTATTATTATATAATGAAGGTGCCTTTGGAGGCGATTAAGCCCCAGGGCTCACATGAATGGAGTCAGCCCACAGCCACCACAGGGCAGGGCAGTGAAGAGAAGCTCTCACCATGTGCCAGTCTTTCTGCTGCCTCCCAGAGCTGGGGAAACGCGTGTCTACTGTTTATAAACAGTCTGTGGTCTTTTGTCATAGCAGCGCACGCATGCACACACGCATGCACACACACGTGTGCACACACATGTACCTGTGTACCTTGGGAGGCACCAAGGGGAGGCTTCAGGAGCCCTAAGGAGGAGAGTACTGACTTCAGTCCCCAAGGCCCCACCTGCCCTGTTGCCAGCCCAAGGCCAAGCCCCATCCCAAGCCCAGCACCTTACAATCCAAACAGCTGAGTCCAGCATGCCCTCGAAGGCCCCATCAGGTCCCGGCCTGCAAGGTGCGGAGTAGACTCCGTGAAGTGGGTTCCCTTCAGCCATAGCACCGCGTCGAGCTGAGCGGTGGGTTTGGGGTCCACAAAGGGCCTGTTCAGAACTGGAGCAGAGACTGTGGAAGGAGGGCGCTGCCAGCTGCTGGTTAAGGGGATCTCAGGCGACCAAGCTGGCATCTGCGCCTGTGGGTACCTTCTGCCTCTGTGGAGCTGGCAGCTGGCTGGAGGGTGGCCCTGCAGCCACGGAGCCTCTGTCGACTCTGTGACCTCACAAGTAATGAGCCACAGGGACCAGGGTTTCTTTTCTTTCCTTCTTTTCTTCTCTTCTCTTTCCTCCTCCTTTCTCTCTCTCTCTCTCTCTCTCTCTCTCTCTCTCTCTCTCTCTCTCTCTCTCTCTCTCTCTCCCCTCTCTCTCCCTCTCTCCTTTCTTTTCTTTTTGTACTGGGGGTTGAGTCCAGGGGCATTCTACCTCTGAGTTGCATCCCCAGCCTATTTTTTTTTTTTTAAACGGAGTCTTGCCAGGCATGGTGGTGCACGCTTGTAATCCCAGCATTTGGGAAGCTGAGACAGGAAGACGGCCACAGCTACTACTTAGTGAGGCCCTCTGCAAGTCAGTGAGACCCTGTTTCAAAATAAAGAATAAAAAAATAGGGCTGGGGATACAGTTCAGAGGTAGAATGCCCCTGGGTTTGATCCCTAGTACTAAAAAAAACCAAAAAACAAAAAAACAGAATTTTGCTAAATTGCTGATGCTGGCAGCAAACCTCCCAGTCCTGGGATTATGGGCTTGTGCCACTGTAGCCATAACCACAGGTTTCCACCTGCAAAGTGGAAATAGGAGATAGGGACTTCTCCTCCACTAGCTTGCTGAGAGACAGAAAATTGGAATGTTCTAGAAAAAGTATGGAATCATTCCTATTAGGCCTTATCCGGGTCTGTCCCAGGTGTGCGCCTCCTAGCTCTCCCCAAGGGAGAGGAGGGAGACGCTGGGTCGTCCTGGTCTGACCTGTCCATTTAGGGTTCCTGCCAGACCGCCATGAGTCACCGTTAAGCCTTTCCTAGAGTCATAGGACAATGGGCCTACTGTCCCCACAGAAGTCACATGGGCAAGGCCAGGCGCTTCACACACTGACCTGCGAGGGGGCCTAGGGCCCGGTTCTTGGGGAACAGATTCAGACAGGTTAAGTAACTTGCTCAGGCCACACAGCTAGGAAGGGCCAAGCCTGGACTTTGGGATCGCCCCCCTCTTCCGCGTCGCTGGGAAGCTAGGCTGCCTGGAACATCTAGCGAACAGGCCAGCAGCCACCGAGGTCCCCCGCGGCGAGGACAGACAGCCAGACAAGTCAGAGACCGCAGACGAGGAGGTGCAGGAGAGGAGGTGGCTTTCGCTAACCTCTGTCTTGGGGCGCTCCTGCCGGGATGCAGACCCGGCCTGGGGGTGTGAGCTGGAAGGGCCCCTTCCCTGGCAAGGACCATGACCACCATCAGCCACTGCTGTAGCACGGTCCTCTGGGTTTTTGGTGCTGGAACTGACCAAGGACCCCAGCCGCCGCCGTAAAACCATAGCCACATTTGTGCCCAGGCGGGGCTGGCTGCAGACACGGGGCGCTCCGGGGAATCGGGCTCAGCTGAGCTGCCTTTGGGGGAGGACTCCCAGACAGCCCGGCCCAGGATGGAGCTGCGTGGTGTTCAGACAGCAGCACCGTCAGCCTCGCTCCCAAGGTTGCTCTGTGCAGCCCCTTCTGGTTTTGCCCAGCTGTGGCGCCAGCTTCTTGGAGAGCCAGGGCGAACACATCGCTGTCCCTGGGCCCCGACGTCTCCTTCCGCCTCCTGCCACTGACACAAACTCACACAGAGAGAGCAGCGAGGTGAGGGCGCGAAGGAAGGAAACCAAACGGGGTCTTCAGCTGGGCGTGGTGGTGCTCACTAGTGATCTCCGTACTGCCTGGGAGGTCGAAACAGGAGGATCGCAGGTTCGAGGCCAGCCGCAGCAACTTAGCGAGACCCTGATTCAAAATAAAAAACGTGGATGTGGAGGCGCACTTGGGAGGCTGAGACAGGAGACCGACTCTCAGGTTCAAGATGAGCCTCAGCAACGTAGCGAGGCTCTCAGCAACCTAGCAGGACCCTGCTTAAAAATAAAACAAAACAGGACTGGGGGTATAGGTCAGAGGTTCTAGGTTCATTCCTCAGTGCCACAAAAAAGAAAAAAGAAAAGGGCTGAGGGTGTAGCTCAGAGGTACGATAGCCCTGGGTTCAATCTCCATATCAAAAACGAAAGAAAGAAAGAAAGAAAGAAAGAAAGAAAGAAAGAAAGAAAGAAAGGAAGGAAGGAAGAAAGAAAGAAAGGGGGAGGGAGGGAAGGAGGAAAAGAAAGAGAAAGAACAAAAGAAAGAAATAGAAAGAAAGGAAGGAAGGGAGGGAGGGAGGGAGAGAGAGAAAGGAGCCTGGGCCCGAGCTTGGAAGGCACCAGCATGGAGTCGGCACACGCCGGTGCTCAACTAACCGCCCTGGGCTGCGTGATGACTGCGGCCACTCAAGGTCACACGTGTGTGGCAGGGGGCCCCTAAGATTACAAAGGAGCCGAAACACCGCACATCACGCCACGCTCGCGCTGGCGCCGGCGGCCGGCCGCACAAATCACGCACACACAGCTCTGCTGGACTTGGGAGGCTGGGCCTGGCACTCAGCTACTTGTGGTTCGCCTGCCGGCCACCCCGGCCACCGCAGCAGCATCACCGGCTAGTGAGCTGCTCTCCGGAACGTTCCGTGTGACTGGCCTACGTCACCCGGGTTTGCGATCAGTCCGTGACGAAATCCTCCGTGAGGAAATGGCCGGAGGGAGGATGCGGTTCCCAGCGCGTGTCCTCCACGTGGGGAGGTTGGGTGCCCTGCAGGCCAGCGCTGCCTGCTGGCGGGGCGGGGCTATGGCCGGCGGCGCCTGTGGGACAGCATCTGGCAGAGACCTGGGTGGCCCAGACCCTGGGCGGCTTGTGTGGGGCCACCCTGTCCCCTCCTCCTGCAAGGGTTCGAGACAGGCTCGTTTCCTGGTGTCGCTGTGAGACTTTTGCTCAGCAGTATGGTTCCTGCAAGGCCGTAGTCTGATGGTCACCCAGCCCCCATCTCTTGACAGCAACCAGGACATGGGACTTGTAAGTGGTGTGGTCCCGCAGAGCGCAGGGCAGCGCCTGGGCCAGGCTCTGAGTGGCCCCAAAACTCCTGCCAAAGATGGAAATAGGTTGCCCTTCCTGCCTCCACGCTGGCCATGACTCAAGGGCTTCCGTGTGCACATCTGTGGCTGGCACACAAGGAAGCTGCCCATCTCCCCTCACAGACGTCAATGTCGGCTCCCGCTGGCTGGGAACCCTCGACTAACAGCAGCGGTGCAAGGGGCCGGGGAGTACGAGGGGATACGTGCCCAAAACCCAAGGGGTGCTTTTCCATCTCTACAGCAGAGGCTTAATCCGGCCGCACACCTGCCAGGGAGTGGCCGTGCTGCTGACGGGAACCGCTGAGGGACCCAAGGCCAAGTGTGTGCTCTTTGTTAGCGTGTATTCCTGCCGCGGCCTGTTTTAAGCTGCCGAGGTGATATCATCTAGTGAGTTGGGAAGAGACAGAGGGACCACACCTTTATGTAGCACCTCTTCCACACACCTGGATAGGGGCCAGGTGTGGTGCTCACACTACAATCCCAGTACTTGGGAGGCTGAGACAGAAGGATCACAAGTTCAAAGAGAGCCTTAGTAACTTAGCGAGACTCTTGCTCAAAATAAAAATTAGCCGGGTGTGCTGGCGCACGCTTGTAATCCCAGCATTTGGGAGGCTGAGACAGGAGGGTCACAGTTCACAGATAGCCTCAGCTACTTACTGAGGCCCTTTGCAACTCAGCGAGACCCTGTTTCTAAATAAAGAATTAAAAATAGGGCTGGGGGTGTAGCTGGGAAGCAGAATGCCCCTGGGTTCCATCCCCAGAACCAATACATACATACATACATACATACATACATACATACAAACAAAAGAGCCAAGCACAGCGGCACAGGCCTGTGATCCTAGTACTTAGGAGGTTGAGACAAGAGAACACATCCAAGGCCAGCCTCAGCAATTCAGTGAAACCCTAATTAAAAAAAAAAAATAGGCAGGCCAGGTGACACACACCTGTAATCCCAGTACTTGGGAGACTGATACAGGAGGATGACAGGTTGGAAGCCAGCCTTGGCTACTTAGGGGGACTGTTGGCAACATAATGAGACCCTGTTTGAAAATTAAAAAAAAAATAATAAAAAGGGCCAAAAGTAGAGCTCAGAGATAGAATGCCCATGAGTTCAGTCCCCAGTACCACAAACACACACACACACACACACACACACACACAAACACACACACACACTTTCTCTCTCTCTCTCTCTCTCTCTCTCTCTCTCTCTCTCTCATCTCAAAAGCATGGATAAGGTGACCTGGAAAATAATCAGGAAGTAAGAAATTTGAGTACTTATGACCTTTGTTTTTAATTCGATTTAATTGTGCTTATTTAATTTTAAGCATATCCATAGCTTAAAAACCAGCTTGCTAGCCAGGCGTGGTGGTACATGCTTGTCATCCCCGCACTTGGGAGGCTGAGACAGGAGGATCTCACAGGTTCAAAGCCAACCTCAACTACTTAGTGAGGCTCTCAACAACTTAGTGAGACCCTGTTTCTAAATAAAGCATAAAAGAGGTCTGGGAGTGTAGCCAGGAGGTAGAAAAGCCCTGGGGTTCCACCCCCAGTACCACACACACACAAAAAAAATTAAACCAGCTTGTAAAGATCCTGGCAAGTCAAGCATCCACTCCTAGCTCCTATAAAGCTGGTGTAAATGGGCTCCGAGCCAGTGTGTCAGCCTCTTTCCCATGGCTGAATTGTTGAGGATCTGAGTGGGAAAAGAGAGAGAGGGCGAGAGAGAAAGAGAGAGAGGGAGGGAGAGGGGAGGCCTGGCATCTGGAAGGTCATTGTTCCCATTTTCCTTCCTCCTCAGCCACCAACATCAGCTGTTCAGCAAGTCAACAAAGCCGGCTATCTGAACGACGGTGTGGTGTCAACACCCAGCCCGTGCTCAGCTGGCCGGCGCAGGTGAAGGATCAAGCGTGAGGAGGAGGTTTTACATAATGCAGGTCAACACGGTGTCTACGCAGGGTGAAAACAGGCAGAGATGGCTTGGCAGGAGGCGCTGGAAACGCAGACCTGACCTCCAAGCTCCCCGGCGCCGTGCTCTCTGGACCGGGCACTGCTCGGCTTTGCCCCCGGCTTCTGAGTCAGCACCTGTCCGAGGCAGAGCCCAGAACCGCTGGCGATTCTGAGAAGCCGCCCTGAGCTGGGAGAGCTGACTCTTCACCTCTTCGGTTAGGCAGGTGAGGGCTGATGGCAGGATTCGCTGGGTGCTGCAGCCGGGGGCTGACCCGGGCACCCTGGGCCTTGAGCAGGCCCTTTGCACCACTGTACGAGTCCGAAGCTGTGCCCCGTGGACGTGCGCAGTGGTCTCGTTAGAACCTGGGCTGCCTCTAGCTGAGTGGCTGCGTGTCACGTGACCACCCTGAGCCTCCGTTTCCAACTGGGCGTAACAGTGCTGACTACAGCGCGGTGTATTACGAATCCTGGCCAGCACCTGTACACAGGCAACACTGTGGCCTTTAGGGTCCCACAGTTGCACGGTGACAGACCCTAACCCCCAATAACTGTTGACACAGGGCGGAGACTCTACAGAGAGGGCACGCCAGTATCTTGAGGATAGGAACCTGACCTGCGTGAGGAGAGCCGCTCCTGGAAGGCAGTGACCAGGGCCTTTGGTCTCCGCTCTGACCTCACCACGTCGGAGAACAGCGTTTTAGTCTCAGGATAGTGGGGTAGTGAGACTAAAACTTGGTGCTTGGCGCACACCTCGGCTCCCTGGGGAGAGCGGCCGCTGCTCTGGGTGAGTCCCACTTGCCCACCTCGCGGCTTTCACAAAGCCCAGGGGAAGGTGACCGGCTTGGGCAAGCCCAGCAAATGTTTCGGCTCTACTGCTGCGTGACATACCCCATCACAGGCCCCGAAACTGGATACAGTCTGTAACCCAGAGGTGCTTGTGCCCTGAGGGTTGGTCCCCAGCGAGGCAGCGCTGAGAGGGGGCAGGAATGCTAAAAGGAGCACGCTGTGATCCCAGCACTTGGGAGGCTGAGACAGGATTGCAGGTTTGAGGCCACCCTTGACAACTTAGTGAGGCCTTCTGTAACTTAGTAAGACCCTGCTTCAAAATGAAAAATAAAATAGGGCTGGGGGTATAGAATGTCCCTGGGTCCAATCCCCAGTACCCGTAATATATATATAGAAATATGTATGTGTGTGTATGTATGTGTATATATATATACATATGTGTATATATATATACATATATATATACATATATATATATATATATGGAGGGGGGGCATAGGCCAGTCACAGTAGCACATGACTTTAATCTCAGCCGGTCAAGGCCAATCAGCAACTTCATGAGAACCTGACTCAAAATAAAAAAAGGGCTGTGAGTGCAGCGTGGAATCGAAGTCCCCTGGGTTTAATCCTAGTACCAAGAAAGAAGAAAAAGCAAGGTAGGGCTAAGGGGCGATTATTAGCCGCTGGGGCACCACCCTTTCATTTGCTCCCACCCTGTGATCCGCCCACCTTCAGGCTCTCACCAGAATTTGGTGCCGATGCTGTGCTCCTGGACCTCCAGAACCATGGGCTAAATAAACCTCTTTTGCTAATAAAGTACTCGGTGTCAGGTCTCTTGTTATAGCAACACAAAAGAGACCAAAACACAGGCTACGACAATAATCACTTATTTGTTCATTACCCCGCAACTTGTAGGGTGACTGGGCTCCGCTCTGCATAAAGTCACCTAGGGCTGGAAAAACTCCAGACGGAGTTTCAGTTGGGCCAATTCCCCTCCAAGAGGCGTCTCCGTCGGCTGGTTTGGACGTCTTCACAGTACGGTTCTTAAAGTACTTGGATTTCTCACACAGAGTCTGGCTTCCCCCCACAGCAGAGTGACCGCTGCCAAGTCGTCTTAACACTGGTCACTCAGTCATAGTCTATTGGTCAAAATGGCCCCGGGCCCAGGTCACATTCAGGGGAAACGGCCCCCGCCTCCTGTTGGGAGGACCACTGGCTCACTCTGCAGGTAAGACTGGGGCTGGCCGTCCTGTGCTGGACATCTTCGGAGAGTCCAGACCGCCACGTCCTGCATGTGAAGAAGGTGGGCAGGACTGTTTCCGTGGGGCCCCAGCTATCAAACGGGGCCCTGAAGGACGAACACAAAGTCCCCATCCTCCAGAGGCCATTCCAAGAGGCGCCCTGCGTGGTCTTCAGAGGCGGCCGCGGTGTGGAGCCCGGCGCCTGCAGCGCTCCAGAACAGCTCACGCGCACCGCCTCTGTGGCCCTTCCTTACTCCTCCCCACCCCACCTCCCGATCTGCTCTGCCAGCTCCCCACACCCAGCCTCAGCCTCTGCTTTCCTGGGAAACCAAACCCAGACACTGGCTTTCCTCATTTGAAGGCCCTCAAGTTGAGCTGTAAAATATCACACCTGTCTCCTGGGGCTGTTGAGTAATCCCACAAAGGAATGGGTGTGAATGGGGTCTATAAACCGGGAGGCTGGGCACCAATGGGCCGGGGTGCTGGGCGCAGAGTTGCTCTGCGGGGAAGTGCGGGGACTCGGGAGCCGTGGGACAGGAAGCCCAGCTCCTGGGACCTCTGTGAACCCTGAGAGGTGAAGGCAGAGGTGTGAGGAACGCCAGAGAGGAGGCCGAGCCCTAGTCCTGTCCTCCAGCTCCAGGTGACCCAGGCACATGGTGAAGTGACTCACCCAGCCACCTCATCCCGTGACAAGGTCCCTCAAGATCATCCGCCGGCCTGGCCGGGACTCGCCCTTGTGAAACAAGCCTTTCCCGAGGTGGCCTCTGCCCCAGGAACAGAGGGACTGAATTGCCAAAGGTAAACTCAGAGGAGCTGAGCCCGGCTCCAGGCACGGGCCCTGAGTGGCTCCCAGCCAGGGCAGGGGGCATCATGGCAGCTGGGACAGAGGGGGCCTGCGGAGGGAGGGGCCTGGCCGGGACCTGGGAAGGCCAACGTGTAATTGTGGGTGGCTTCCCGGAGAGGCCGATGTCTGCGGCAGTGTATACCTACAGGTCTTAGGACTTTTTAAGGAGAATGAGGCAGGGCATCGGGGAAACTGCAGGGGTGTGTGTGTGTGTGTTCGTGTGCGTGCGCAGAACCCTGCGAGGGCAGTGGAGAGGCTGGGGAGTCTGGAAGAGCCCCTGGATTCTCGGGGAGTCCCTGGGAGTGTTTGGGGTCATTTTGGGCACTGGGGATTGAGCCTAAGGACATTCTACCTTCAAGCTCTTCCCCCCGCCATTTCTTACGTTTCTATTTTGAAGCAGGGTCTAGCTAAATTGCTAAGGCTAGCCTGGAACCTGCGACCTTCCTGCCTCAGCCTACCAAGCTCTGGGATCACAGGTGTGTGCCACGCCCCTGGCTCCCTGGGGAGCTTAGAGCAGGAGAGCCAGGGGTGTCCATCTGAATTAAGGATAAATCCTGAAGGTTGCTGTTGCTGGTGGAAGGGAGTCGGGATTGGAGGCGGGAGATCAACAGAGGGGGCTCACTTGTTCTCCCAACATGTCCGGAGCCACTGCCAGGCCAAGCACTGTGCTGTAACCAGGAATCTAGAGCCAAGTGCCC
Organism: Muscardinus avellanarius; assembly: GCF_963383645.1. Taxonomy (NCBI): domain Eukaryota; kingdom Metazoa; phylum Chordata; class Mammalia; order Rodentia; family Gliridae; genus Muscardinus; species Muscardinus avellanarius. Next base: position 419,266 of record NC_137794.1, read on the forward strand.
GCACCTGGGTGATGGGGACGGGTGAACAGACGACACAGCGGCCGCAGGGAGGACTCTCACCCCATCGCCCTTGCTGCACAGCCTGGCAGCTCAAACGGATGGCGCTCTTGGCCACATCTGGCATGAATGTGGGTTTGGGAGCCGGTTACTTCAAGAACGGGGGGCTGAACGCAGAGCCCTCAGGTAGTGCATGCCTAGAACCCCAGCACGTGGGAGGCCGAGACTGGAGGACCACAAGCTTGAGGACAGGCTCGGCAAGCACTGAGACTCTCACCAACCCAGCGAGAGCCCACTTCACAATCAAAATGAAATAGGGCCGGGGGTGCAGCTCAGAGTAGTGTCCCGGGGTTCAATCCCCGGTAACACACACGCACACACTGACGCCCCTTCCGGAGCCCTGTAGCCCAGGCGGCCAGCTCCTTCCCCACCAGGCTCCAGGAGGCTTCCAATGCGGGGGCTGATAGCCTTGCCTGGCTCTTTCCAGTGACGCCCAAACAGCCCCATCCCTCCGCAGTCCTGTGTGGCAGCTTCCCCAGAGCAGCACGGGAGGCCAGGGGCCTGTGCGGGGCTCTCTATGTCCTTCCCTTCCACTGCAGGCGCCACGGTCAGAGCTGCCTCCTGCCCCTTCTGACACGGGCTTCTCTGCGGGCGCCTCCTCCCTCGGGTTGGGGCCGCTGCGGGGAGAGCAGGGGCGTGCGCCCCGCGGGCCCTGGGCGGTCTTCATTTCCTTCTCTGTAAAATGAGGTTATAGTATGCTGGTTGTGAGGATTAAAAGCCATGAACATAAAAGAGACATTCGAAGCCTCTTGGGCAATGTGGACAGGATGGTAACAGCAAGCACAGACCTCTCAAAGACCAGAAGTGAGGATGAGCGGCCAGCGGGCGCAGCCGTGCAGGCCTGGAACCCCAGCACGCAGAGGCTGGGCCGGAAGACCACGGGTTCGCGGCCAGCCTCAGCAACCTATGAGGCCTTCTCAAAGTAAAAAGGGCCGGGATGTGGCTCAGAAGTAGGAAATCTCTGGGTTCAATCCTCCATACCAGCTGGCACGGCAGCTCTTGCTTGTAATCACAGTACTTGGGAGGATGAGACAGGTGGGTCACAAGCTTGAAGGTACTTAGTGAGACCCCACTTCCAAACAAGAAATAAAACACAGCCGGGGGCAGGGTGTCCCTGGGCTCCATCTCCACATTCCCAGTAACCACAATAAATAAGTACAACTACAAAAGAAATCCCAGAGAGAGAGAGAGAAGCTGCCCCATGATCCGCACACCTTACTGAGTGGTGTGTAGAGGGCTGTCGCCCCACAGGGCAGAAAGCTCTGGAGGGGCCGAGCTGGCCAGGGCTGGGGAGGCAGCTGGGATGGGCCCTCCTCGTGGGAGGACCTGTAGGTCTCACTCCTCGGGGCCTCGGCCCTAGTGGCTTCTCCTCCCAGTGTCTCCAGTGACAACTGAGCCACCCGGGTAGCTCCCGGGCTCCTCCACTCCTGATCTCCATCCCAGCCAGTTCACAGCACGCCAGGGCTCCTGGCCCCTGCAGGGGGCCTATCCTCTGCCCAGGACCCTGGGGCCACTCTGTTGCAGCCACTGGCCAGTCTCCCCGTGCTCCCACCTCCCCCACAGGAAGCTCCAGACCAAGAATGGCCTCCTGTGAGCTGGACTCAGCTGGGCCCAGAGAGCCCAGCTCCCAGCCCAGCCCAGCCCATCGTCCTCTTGACACCGGCCGGCCTGGGTCCTGTCTGCTCTGTGGGTCCTCCCAGGGCACCCCCTACCCGGGAGGCCACAAACCAGCCCCCCTCCAACCTGCCACACCAGGCGCACACCGAGCTGGCCAGTCCACGCATTTTATTGTAAAAGTGTTAAAATAAATTACATTTGTCATCACCAGTCTGTACATACAGTGTGATTTCTGGGACAGCCAGAGGCAAGACGAACTCACAGAACCTTTCACAGAAGAACTGGGCTGCTCCTTCTACCCCGGCCGGTTTGGAGAACCATGGGGTGTGGCCACCAGCCCGGGAGGGGCAGCGAGGGTGTGGAGAGGAGGGTGGAGCCACCTGCAACCTGCAAGGGCTTCCTCTGCCCAGCCTGTGTCCCCTGCCAACCCCTGCCTGGGGACTTGGCGCTCGACGTCATGGAAGTCTCCAGGGAAGAACAGCAGGGTGCACGTCCCAATCCCTGGGACCCTCCCTTTATCCACCCTGAAGCAGATTCCAGGTGTATAAAAACAGCAGTTCATTACAACAGCAACACTGAGGGCAGGGCAGGCTGGCCCTCAAAACCCCGTCTCTGGGGCAGCAGCGAGTTCTGCCCTCACCAGCAGTGGAGTCCGCTTAGCTTCACAGTATCTTCCCCCCCAGCCTGGACGCGTTCCCTCCTGACACACGCACGTGTTCACACACACTCACACGCGCCACACAGCAGCTGGAGAGGAGCTCCATTCACATTTGTGGCCCTTCTCCATTCACGAGCCCAGAGCCACATGGTGCCGGCCCAGTCAGGGCGGGGAGTCGTGGGGAGCACAGGCCAGATGAGGGCTGGGCAGCAGGGTCCCTGATCTGAGCCCCAGGAAGAGGACACAGCCGGATGGGAGTATGGGTGCTCAGCCCAGGCTGGGGTACTTCATAGGGCAGAGGTGGCTCGTGGGGGTGCACTTCACTCCAGCTCCCTCCTGCCACCTCAGCTTCCGGGGCTCACATCCGGCACCCTCCCTCCTGCCACTCTTGGGTCTGCTGTGGCTTGGGCACAGGCCGTCTGAGATGGGGCCATGGCTCTATAGCCCGGAGGCTGAGGCCCGGGGCCCACGGCGGCCTAGGTCGGCTACAGCGTCTGCTTTGTCTTGGCCCTCCTCCCCTCGGCCCCTGCCCTGTTGAGGTCAGCAGCAGGGACCTTCAGGGCAGACCGACAGGCGAGTGGAGAGATGGGCCCGACACTGCTCGGGTGCTGAGCTGCACCGGCCTCCGTCACAGCGGTACCTCCCCAAGGCGGAGCCCAGGTCTCCCTCCTGCCTCTGAAACGTCCAGCTCAGCGCTGGGCACGGTGAAGCTGGTCATTAATACTGCTGAACTCAGCCGAAGATCCTGGCCTCGAAGAACCGTGACATTCAACCACATGACAGTCAGGCCGGTGCACTAGCCACCAGCCACGAAGGACACCAGCGTGTTCAGGACAGCCGCTCCTTGCGACCTGCGCACCGCTCGCTGCAGAGCAGGGGCCCTGTCCCGGGCACCTGCCACGCTATGTTGGGGGCTTCTAGCTGGAGGGGATGAAGGAAAGAAAGGCCCCTGGCCCCCCACTCCCAGTTCCAGGGCCGCCCCCATCAGGGGCCATCACAGGACCCCAGGCTTGGGGGAGACGCCGTCTGCGGCGGGGTGGGGAGCCGGCCCCGTCTCAGGTTCCTCGGGGGCTGCTGGTCTTGTACTCATTCACCAGCTGCTCGTAAGGCACAGAGAGCTCGGACTCAGTGCTGGTGAAGGTAGACTCGTCAGAGGAGGGGAGCTCGGCCACGCCGAGGGGCGGCTCGGCCACGCCGCCCTCCTGGGGCCGCTCCTGGCCTGCCAGGGTGTCCTCCAGCGAGGACTTGGAGGTCTCCTCGTCCGAGAGGCCAGCCTCCTCCTGGGCAAAAGTGATGCCAGCGTTCTGGAAGATGAGCGGGTGGAAGTCCCGGGCTTCCCACGGCTCGCCCTCCTCACTGATGCGGTCCAGCTGGCTCATTAGCACTTCCGAGGGGGAGCCATCCTCGGGGGCTCCGTCCCCAGCCTCCTCCCCAGTGGGCCTTGACACGTGCCCTTTGCTCCGCAGCGTCTGTGACACCTCTTCCAAGCTGGGCACCCGGGTTTTGGAGTAGACCACCAGGGGCACCAGGGAGGGGGGCAGTGCAGGCAGCCCGCCTCCCTGCGGCCCTAGCCCGGGCCCTGGGCCCCGCTCCCCGGCCCCGCCCGAGGACATGGCCTTCTTCCCGATCTGCTTGATGAGGTCGTTGTACGTCTCCTCCTTTTTGGACAGGAAGCTGAAGATGTTGACATCCTTGGAGGCCGCGGTGCCGGCCACCTGCAGGGCCTTCCGGGAATGAGGGGAGCCCTCGAAGGACTCCTTCCGCCGCCGCCGCCTCTTCTTGATGGCCTTGTGCACCTCCACGAACATGCTCACCTTCCAGTTGACAAAAAGGGACAGCCAGGCCAGCCCCAGGTAGATCCAGAGCTCCACGAAGTAGCGGTACAGGGCGTGGTAGTTGGCGCTGGGGTTCACGCCTGAGGGCAGGGCCAGGAGGTCAGAAGGCTTGGCAGGGCCAGGACCGCCGCTCGCTGGCACCCGCCACTCCACCCGTTGCTCTTCCCGAGGACCCTGCTCCTTGTGTGCTACTGGGAATTGAACCCAGGGGCATTCTACTTCTGAGCTGCACCCCCAGCCCTATTTTTCATTTTGAAGCAGGGTCTCACTAGGAGGCTGTGTTCTAGCCTGCAATCCTCCTGTCTCAGCCCCCAAGTATTGGAATTAAAGGTCTGGGCCAGGCTGGGCGTGGTGGCACATGCTTGTAATCCAGCATTCCGGAGACTTAGTGAGGCCCTCTGCAACTCAGTGAGACCCTTTTTCAAAATAAAGAATAAAAAATAGAGCTGGGAGTGTAGCTCAGAGGTAGAATGCCCCTGGGTTCCATGCCCAGTACCGCAAAAAAATAAAAAAAAAGAAAAAAAAGAAAAAGAAAAAGAAAAAAAGAAAAGCCACAACTCATGAGAGGTGTTTTTCCCCCCTAGCTGCTCTACGGTGCCCGGCTGGTGTGTGTGTCACAAATAGTAAAAGCACCGGGGCGGGGGGGCACGGCATGACAGAGTGCTGGCAGCCTCCAGGCCCGGGACGCGCCAGGGACGGACGCCTGGTGTACTAGGAACAAGGCTGGGTCGAGGTGACCCAGGATCGTTGTCCTCCCCGGCTGGACAGACTCACAAGCGTCTTGATTCCCCTCCTCAAAGGCCTGGTCGGCCTCCCGGACTCCGTTTCCTCCCACTCCTGAGGCATGGTGCCTGCTCCAGGGAGCCTTCCTGGGTCGCCCCTAATTTGGGGATTATTTGAGGTTTCTTTCCAAACAATCTATGACCTGCCTGCTCCCTCAGACTGGAAGAGGGAGCCTCCGAGGAGAGGTTCCCTGGGCAGGGACTGTGCCTTGGGTTTTCTGTCTGCGGGACAGGACGCTGCCTCAGTCTGCTCAGAACGACAACGGCGCCAGTATAGCTGGATCCTACCTGAATACTCAGGAAGACAAAGTTACTGAATTTTCCTACCTCTGAGCTACAGCCCCGGCCCTTTTTATTTTATTTACTTTATTTTGTTTTGTTTTACTGGTGTGGTACCACAGATTGAACCCAGGGGCATCCTACCTCTGAGTTACATTTCCACAAAATAAAAATCTTTTTATTTTAAAACAGGGTATCACTAGGTTGATGAGAGCTCCTGTCTCAGCCTCCCAAACACTGGGATTATGGGCATGTGTCACACTCCTGGCTTCTCATTTTGAATCGGGGTCTTGCTAAGTTGCCGAGGCTGGCTTCAAACCTGCGGTCCTCCGGTTTTAGCCTCCCAAGTACTGGTGCTGGGATTGCAGACATGGGGCCCCATGCCCAGCTGCGTCATCATTTTGTTAAGCAGAGTCACAGATAGAGAAGCTGAAGTGGAGGTCTGGAGTCTGGCTGGAGCTCGGAAGTACATTTAAATGCACTGCTGTGCTTCCCTGATACAAAAGGCTTCTTTGCAGCCTGCCCTGGGCCCCGGACTAGACAATGGTGGGGTTGTGCCTCTAGGTTTGTCTCCCAGCCAAGAGGCAGGCCAGATCTCAGGGTCCTCAGAGGGGTCATGTTCACCCTCCTTCAGTCCCTCCTCCTCCCAGCATCCCACATACAATGGGGGATGACCTCCCCTGCTCTGGCCAAGGAGCTGGGCAAGGACGAGGCCCTGGAGCAGATGTGGAGGTCAACCGGGCAAGAGGAAACAGACCCCGGATCAACAGGGCTGAGCAGGTGTCAAAGAAGATCACATACAAGATGCCGTGCGGCCTCAGGCACAAGGGCGAGTGGCGGGGCCAGTGGGCTGCAGGCCTGTAGACAAAGGGCCAAAGCATCTTTGCCTCTCAGGATTAAGTAGGGAGGGTGCAGGGCTGGCCAGGGCACTGGGGAGAAGGCCCGCCTCTGGCAGCAGGCGGGGAGGCAGCAGCAAGGGGGCACGGGCGGGGACTCACCGGCCACAAAGTCCCCGAAGCCGATGGTGGAGATGGTGATGAAGGAGTAGTACAGGCCCTCGATGTAGTCCCACTCCTCGGTCACCATGAACACGAAGGGCGGGATCACCAGGTGGACCAGGACGCCCCACACGATGAAGATGGCTGTGCACGTGATCTGCGCCTTCCGCTAGGGGCGGAGAAGCGGTCAGACGGCGCGGGGACCCCGAGGGCTGAGGGCGGCCATGCCACCACGCCCGGGGTTCTCTGCCCAGGAGGGAGGGCCGAGAAGCCTGCATCCACCCCCGCCCCGCTCCCATCACAGCACCCAGCGCTGGAGACGTACCAGGCTCACGCCTCTCCTGGTGAGGAACTGGCCCAGCCTCTTGGCACGTCCGCCAAAGAACTTGCCCAGGGCGCTGATCCACGTCAGGCAGAGAGGTGCCCCGAAGAGGCCATAGAAGACACAGAAGAGGCGCCCGGCCGGGGTCTTGGGGGCCACGTTGCCGTAACCTGAGAACACAGCCACAGCGCGGGCGATGGGCCCCTCCCCTCCACAGTCTGGTCCTGCTACGCACGCACGCGTGCACATGCACACACCCCGTGAGGAAGGCCCGTTTGCTAACAGCGATCCGCATGTGACACTGTGCCAACCAGAAAGGTGCCTTTCTCTGGGTGATGCCCAGAGCTTGGGGGTGGACGACCTCCAGGACAGAGACCTCAGTCCCTCCCCATATCTCCTTGGGCCTGCCTGACCACAGCAAGCAGTGGAGGGGCTGTGGCCTAGGAAGCTGCTACCTCCCCCGGAGTCGCTGGACACGCTCGCTCGGGGGTCCTGGGGGTCCTCTGCAGCTACGCTGTGAGACGCCCTAGCGGATGTGGAGCCTTGCAGTTTCCTCCCTGGCTGAGCTCCAGCCCACAGCCGGCACCCACTGTCACCCCAGGGTGGGAGCAGCCGGCTGGGGGTCTGCATGACGCCTGCTCCAGCCCTCACTAGTCAGCTGCAACGCCTCAAGCAAGAGGCCCCCGGCATCTGGAGTGGCCGCTGCACGAGCAGTCAGCTCCATCTCCTGCAATCCCCGGTGTGGCTCCGGTCACCAGGCTGTGCCCCCGCTTCTGCTCCAAGAGCCCAGGACAAGACCCACGTTGGCAGTCACCGGGGACTTACTAAATCCTTACCAATCAAAAGGACACATCGTGATGGCTGGTTTTACGCCAACAAGGCCTAGCCACGGAAGCTGGATTCTTCCAGGGTTCCAAGGAGGGGGCCCGGAGCCGGTGTGTGAAGGTCTCAGGAGACTTACCGATGGTGGTGATGACCGTGGCTGCGAAAATCATGGCGTTAGGCCAGTTCCAGTTGTTGAAGGTCTGGTTCCCAGTGATGGCCACACCCTGTCCTGAAGCATCGGACACTACCTAGAGAGAGCACCAAGTCAGAGTGAGACCACATTCGCAGCTGCTGGATGGCGGCACCTCGCACCCAATCAGCCAGTCCTACAGAAGCAGGGCGGCGGGCATCCTAGTGGGCCAGAGAGGTTAGTGACGGGCTCAGGTCACACGGCAGGCGGTCCGGCTCCAGAGTCAACTCGCTTGCTCTGGCCAGGCATCTGGAGAGCTGTTAACATGGTGCTGGACCCCACCCTGGGAGTGTGGTCCAGAGGTCCAGGAAGGGGCATTTCTAACACACTCCAGGTGGTGCTTGTGACACGTATCCAAAGAACACACTCTGAGAAGCACTGCCCAGAGGCAGAGGTGACGCAGGGAGCCCCTGAACCTCGCTGAACCCCCACAGGCGGCGCTCTACCTACAGAGGCTGGGGCCCTGTTCAGGGTTGGCCCGGGAGGGACCCCATAGGACATCTGTGATCTTGACTTGTCCCAAGGGCATGCCAATCAACAGGCCCTGGACCCTTCTTTGTCCTCTCTCCCTACTGACTCCTGGGCTGAGCCACTGTCTGGACAAGTCAGGGGGCAGTGAGTACATCTCAGGTGGCTCAGAACTGGGCTATCAGTCTCCACAGAGCTCCCAACAAATGTGGGCGGCAGGTGAGAGCCTCTGAACATCCTCTGGGAGCCCGAAACAGGGCTCATCGGCTCCGGGGTCCTGACAGGTGATTCAGCCCGATCCACCACTGACTCTATGAATTGCCGAAGCCGGGGCCCCGGAAGCCCGAGAGAAGGCTCTGAATCTGGGGTGAGTCCCGGTGCCCAAGGGGAGCCCTAAGATGAGCCTGTCCACAGAGAGACCAGGGCCCCGGCCTGATTCCCTCCGAGCCAAGCAGAGGGCAGCGGGAGACAGAAGTGAGTTGGCAGCAGGAAGGAGGAGAGGGCGTGGCGGGCTGAGGGCAGAGGGAGCTGACGCTCGGTCGGTGAAGGGATGTACAGCTCCTGGGAATGGATCTGCACACTCTGCTAAGAAGTTCCCATGCTGACAGGCTCCCCCGCTGGCATTTCCAGAGAGAATCGCTCTGACGGCTGGGAAGCAACATCCCCGAGGCCATGGGAAGTGGGCGGCTGCTGGAGCCAGGACGGCCCTGTCCTCAGAGAGCTGGGCATCTAGCTAGGAGAGGTGGTCACACATGAAAGGACCAGGGGTGTGAGGATGAGCAGGCCGAGAGACTAAAATACCAAGTACCATCCAAAAGGGACTATTTTTTTCTTCAGTGCCAGGGCTCAAACCCAGGGCCAAGCACTCCACCACGTGTGCTGCTACCCAGCCCAAATGTTTTTATGCAAAAGCGAAACATATATTTGGAGCAAGAGAATAAAGAAGTCCGAGGGCCCGGCGTGTGGACCGTAGGCAGTGGGTGGAGAAGCAGAAGCACTTGGCTGGGCCTTTGTTATCTCAGGTGACAGGAGAATGATCTGAGACCCAGACGACCTGGAGTAAAACAGAATGAAAAGAATGTACCAGATCGTCTGCGAGCCGGCACTGGATCACCCAAGCCACGGCCTCTGGTGACCCCTGAACTGTGAGGAACAGCTCAGGAGGAGCAGCGGTCTCCGTTTGCCCAAAAAGAAAAGCGTGGACTTTAGAAACCCAGGCAGCAAGCCTGAACCTTCAGGACAAGGCGCGCAGGCGGGGAGGACCCTTCGGAGGAGCAAGTGGCCAGTCGGGACACCCACACGCACCAAGACCGAGCCACGGGCGCTGGGCGCATCCCCTCCCAAGCCTCACGACTCCTGGAAGGTGGTCGGTCTAGGTGGCAGCAGGGCGGCTAGCAGGTGGGTAGAAGACGGTCTTGTGGTTGAGACAGAAATGTGGGGTGGGGCTGGGATTGCGCGGGTCCATTCAGAGGCTGGGTCGTTGTTCACAGGGATGGAGGTCTCCAGGATCAGGCCCACGGCCCGGTCTCCTCACTCTCCCTCCCCAGCACCAGGACTGAGCCCAGGGGCATGCAACCTCTTCTTATTTAGAAACAGGATCTCAGTTATACGTTGGCCTCAAACGCACGCCCGGCTCTAATCTTACACTTTGGGTTAGGAAGAGTAAAACAGGACCCCAGGGCTAAGTCCGGGGTCTTTGATTCGGCCTAGGTGTGGAGGGACCTAAGAAAACAAGGTGCTGTCTACTTCTGCCCAGGCTGCCCTTGCAGTGATGCGTATGCTAATGAGCACTGTTCAGATGGGAGGGGCGGGGCATGCCACCAGCGAGGATACTTCGGGTATGACGAGAACCAACCGGGCTTCTCAGCCAGTACTTGGGAGGCTAAGAAAGGAGGGTCACAGGTTCGAGGCCAGCCTTAGCAACTTAGCAAGACCCTGTTTCAAAATAAAAAATAAAAAAGGGCTGGGGGTGTAGCTCAGAGGCACAATGCTCCTGGGTTCAATCCCCAGCACAAGGAGGAGGAAGAGGAGGACAAGGAGGGGCAGCTAAGCAGGCATGAAACACAAATAAGAGTCGACAAGATCCAAAGAGCACTACGGTCGGGAGCCCGGCTCCTGAGTAGAGCTCCCAGCCCCAGCCTCTCCTGGTGACCAGGATGTGCTACCTCATAGCCTCCCGCGCTTCCTCCCGGGCCATTCTCTCTCCAGGGTTATCAAGGGTAGGCACAGGAGGCGTTCCAAAGGGCCAGAGGGCCAGGTGGCGGCCAGGGGCCGAGAGGGGTTCTGGCGCGGTGGGCCGGTCTGCGCGAGTCTGGCCCCTCTCTCTGCACCCAGGCTGCTGCCCCGGGCCTCTCAGCCCCCGACACACACAGCAGAACTCTTTTCTGGCTCCCACGTGGCTGGCCTGGGGCTGGGTGTGGCGGGCGGTGGCTGAGCGCTGGCCCTGGCCTGGGCTGCTCACACACACAAAGTGTTCTATCATTTTGCCACAGCTTACATGCCAGGGCTCGGGGGAGCTGGGCCTGGGAGCGGAGGTCTGGCGGTCAACTTGGGACGCCGACCCTTACCACTGGTTGCTGTTGTTCTGGTCAAACATACCCTGTGGCATGCCTCGCTGAACATGGCCGGGACTTGGGAGGACCAGGGAGAGTCCTTACCCAGTCTCCCAGAACAGAAGAGCAGGCCCAGGGCAGAGGCCAGCCCAGGGTCAGGAGCAGGCCGGGGGGGGCCGGGCAAACATGGCCTTAGACGAAGTGTCCCGTGCTCGGGGTTACAGAAACAGCTTTCCCGGGAGGGGGTGGCCCCTGCTCCCCTCCAGGATTCTTTAACTTGGCTCCTGAATTCATTCGAGACAATATTTTCCTTTTCTATCTAAGCTGGAGCGCACAGAGTTCTAGAAGGGAGCCTGCCCGCGGGCCAGGCTGGGCTCCTGCTCTGGAGGACCAGCACCCAGAAGCCATGACTCCGGGGACCTCAGCATTTACCTGCCTTCCGCTCAGGTATGGAGGGCAGCATCCCACTGAGAGGAGCCTCACTTTTCCCACTTTACAAATGAGGAATTGAGGCTTCAAGAGGTTAAGGAAGTAGCCCCAGGCGGCGGTGTTAAAAGCAATGAACCGGCCCATCTGGGTCCTGGCCATGGTGATGCTGGCCCCTGCCCCCATTAAGGCCTCAGGAAGGAGACTTCCACCCCTTCCCACCAGCTGAAAAAACAGTGCCCTAAAACCAGTCCAGTCACTCCACCCAGCCTGCAGACTCGGCCTCCCGGGCCCCACCCTCCCAGGTGCCATGCGTGCAGCTGGGGTTCCCCGACCCCCACACACACACTCTCACGGGGGCGAGGTTTCCCATGCAGCCCCCTTTCTGCAGGAGACGCATCCTGTGGGCACACCCAGGGCCCCTTCTCACGCGGGCAGCTAGGGCCTTTCCCTTCATGGGTCAGGGTGGGGGGAAACTGAGTCCAAGATGTCAGCCTGCCGGGGGTCAGCTCCCAAAGCCCCCAGAGCTCCCAGATCACAGACCTGTTTACTGTGCCGGGATGGAGAAGCCTGCCTCCAACCCAGCCTCTGGGTCCCACGGATTGAGCCCCCCACCATCAGGCCGCATGGACCTTGCTCATTAGGTGAAACAGCTTGTCCTCGCGTGTCGCTGGCATGGGCGGCACAGCCGAATCTCCCGCTCCTTCCACCTCGCCAGTAAGCTAGTGTAAGTACTATTATTACCACTGTATTATTAGGTGTTGTTTGTGGTACCGGGGATTGAACTCAGGGGTGCTTTACCACTGAGCTACATCCCTTGCACTTTATTTTTTTGTGGTTCCGGGGACTTAACCCAGGGGCATTCTACCTCCGAGTTACACCCCCAGCCCAATTTTATTTTTTTGTTTTGAAACAAAGTCTTGCTAGGTTGCTGAGGCTGTCCTTGAACCTGCGATCCTCCTGTCGCGGTGTCCCAAGTTCCGAGATCACAGGCGTGCGCCACCCGGCCCACCTATTACGAAGATGAACACCAAGCCCTTGAGTTGGTCGGCGGCAGAGCTGGGGTGGGAGGCCCCTCTGGCCGGCGATGTGGCTCATGACCACCGCATCGGCCATAGCTGGGTAAGAGGCGGCAAGGTGGCTTCTCATACAAAGAAAGCCAGGTCTCCCTGGGACTCACTGCTGCAGGCGCTCTCCCCAGGAACGCAGTCTCTCGGAAGATGAGCTCCGTGAAAGCAGGGAGCTATCCGTTTTCCTTCTGAGTGCTCCATCCCAGAGCTAAGTCTCGGGGTGGAACCCAGTCGCTGCTCAACAAATACGCCTCAGATGAGACAAGGCGTCTCCTGTGCTCAGCTCCCGGCCCCGGAGCGCCCCTCCACATCCGGCCTGCGCTGAGCTCACTGGTGTGATGGCTGGAGAGCCTCGGTTTCCCCATCTGATAACCCCCCCCCCCGTCAACCTGAAGGAGCCGGTTCTGGGAGCTGAGTCACAGTGGGTCTAGCGAAGGGACTTTTTGGCAGTACTGGAGATAGAACCTAGGAGCATTCTACCTCTGAGCTACACCCCCTGCCCTATTTTTTATTCTTTATTTTGAAACAGGGTCTCACTGAGTTGCAGAGGGCCGCACTAAGCAGATGAGCTGCCCTCGAACCGCGATCCTCTTTCTTGTCTCAGCCTCCCGAGTGCTGGGTTAAGAGCGTGCCTCACCGCACCCGGCTGACGAAGGGACTTTGTAATGTTCCCATTGGTCCTGAGAATAAGGCAGTTGGCAAGCGTACGCTTTCTCTCCAAGAAACTTTTGGGAGGTTGCCAGTCCCAGTGGCTACTGTCAGGAGTGAGGGCCAGCCCACCAGCTGGGCAGGCAGCCCTCCCTTCCAGCCCCTTCCACCTCGCTGCCCAGCCCAAACCGCCGAGAGTGAGGTGGAGCCCCAAGACCAGGATCCAGGGCCTCCCATCCTTTTACGGCCTAAGTTTGCAACCTTACAAAATTTGGAGGCCGAAATACCAAAGGTGCCCAAACTGCAAATATTTGCCTGACACCTATATGAGAAGGGCTCACGGATCTGTGCTCTGGGAACCTCTCTGCCTTGGAGCTGTGTCTGCCTCCTCCGCTCTCCCCTTCCCCAGCTCCCAGCCCCTTCCCTCAGCCTGGAGATGCCCCCTCTGCCTAGGAGCTGGTGGCTTCAATGCTCTGCACCCAGGTGCCACCGTCGCCTGGCCACCACCTTGCTGGGTGTGCCCCTCCTTCCAGTCTCCTTGCTGGAAAGAGGCCCCCATGTGTTACCGCCGAGTCTAGTCAAGACCTGACTATCTGTCGGTATTCTAGAGTCACCGAATCAGGGACTCAGTCCAGGCTGGGATGCCCAAAAGAACAAGCTGGGAGTTTAAATCAGTACTCTGGGTGGGTCCCATCTCCAGACACTTTGTGAACCTGGGCATGAGTTTGTAAAAGTTCCCCCGAAAATAAATTAGTTAAAAATACACAGCTCCAAAGGTGACACTGATGTGCGGCAGGCAGCGGCCACCTTTAGGGAGGGTGGGAGGGAGCCTGGTTGGCTGGGCTCTGGCCTTCAGAGAGCAGGAGAGAAGGAATCCTTGGTATTTTCCTCTCCGCCCTCTGGTGAGCCCAGGTGACTGGGTGTGGTCGGGCAGCTCTAGTTCACAGGCCGGATGATGCCCGTGCCAGGCAGGTGGGCCACCCAGCTCCCTGGCTCTGCCTCTCTGGGGACAGACGGTGGACCAGGGCAGCAGGGCACACCAAGTCCCTCCTGAGATGAGATTGGAGCTAAGCTTCAGCTCACCTGCACTTTCAGATTTGCTCCAATACCAGCAGGAAACGTTAGCATGTTCAGATAAAGGGGCTGTGCCAAGGGCGGGAGCTTTGATCTGCTGGGATATCAACACAAGACCCGGGGACCCAGGCTTAGCGCAGCGCTGACTACCAGTACCCCTGGGATTCTGCAGGACCTCTGATTCCACATGAGGACTGGCATGGCCGCCAGGCAGGGACAACGCCATTCCCTGCTTCTCTCCACTCTATAGCATGTTCAAGAAAGTGTGTTTTCTGGGAGCACGCCCGTAATGCTAGTAGTTGGGAGGCTGAGACAGGAGGATTGCAGGCTCAAGGCCAGTGTCAGCAACTCTACAAGAACCCTTACCACGCCAGTGAGACCTTATTTCAAAATAAAAATAATAATAAGGGCTGGGGGTGTAGCCAGGAGGTTGAATGCCCCTGAGTTCAAACCCTAGCACCAAATAATTAATTAATGTCACTCTATGAGGCAGACCCCATTATCCATGGGGACACTCCTAGACCTCTAGTAGATACCTGGAAACACAGATATCTCTAAACCCTATACTGTAACACAAGCCCCACGATTCCACAACAGTCCACGTGATGAGACGGCGACTACGGGCAGGAAGCAGATCCAGCATGGACATGCTGGATAAAACAGAGACCCGGGGCAAACCACACGACATTCAGCAAGCTTTCTGAATGGCGTGCACGCTAAAACGCACCCATTTCTTCTGTTATTTTTCATTTAGTATTTCCAGATCACAAGTGACTGGAGTTAGTAAGGCCAGAGGTGGGGGATGGCACTGGATTCCTGCCATTCAACCTAGGCTGCACGCTGACATCTGGGGGAGTGTGGAAAAATAAAGACTCTGGATGGCTTCAGCCCCGCCCAGTCAGCCTGCAGGACACGCACCGGGCCCCTCGTCCACCTCTGGGCTTCCCCGTGGCCTCTGGGGCCATCTCTCAGCAGCCCCTGTAGAGCCCGAGGCGCTAGGGTCTCACGCTCTCCGGGCTGAGCCTGTGCCAAAAGGGAGGAGGTTTTCAGCAGAAGCCTCTGGGTTTCCGACTTTCACAGGCTGGGGGCCCCGTCCTCAGTTGGAAGGGGCAAAGAAAACAAGACAGGTGACCCTGCCTTCATTGTTCTCGGGCAGCCGGGCACCGCTCCCACCGAACCCAGGGCAGAGCTCTGCCGGGCTGGCTGACCCAGGAGGCCGCGGGTTTGGCTAAAGCAAACAGTGAGGTCCGGTGGGCTCTGAGCTCAGGACGGCCATCAGTGAAGGTTCCAGACACCTGGAGGGCTGGCTGATAAATTATCCTGGAAATCCCTGTGCGGGCGGACAGAGGGGACCTCACAGGCCCTGGCCGTGGAGACAGGAAGGGGCCCCTCCTCCCAAACATGTACTCCAGATGACCCTCCACACATGTTCTGAAGGACACAGGTGGGGGTAGATGTCCAGCAAGGCTCAGATAAGAGACACTCTCATCCACCCGAGGTGGGCAGGCCAGCCTCCTTCTCCCCCACCCCTCTCTTCCTCCTCCTCCTCCTCCTCCTCCTCCTCCTCCTCCTCCTCCTCCTCCTCCTTCTTCTTCTTCTTCTCTCTCTCTCTCTCTCTCTCTCTCTCTCTCTCTCCCTCCCTCCCTCTCCCTCTCCCTCTCCCTCTCCCCTCTCTGTACTTGGATTGAACTACTCAGGGGCATTTTACCTCTGAGCTACACCCAGCCCTTTGCAACAGGGTCTAAGTCTCTGATGCAGCCCTTGAACACAATCCTTCTGCCTCAGCCTCCCAAGTACTGGGATCACAGGTGTGCTGAATCTTTTCTTTCTTTCTTGTACTGGAGATTGGACCCAGGGCCATTCTACATCTCAGCTACACCTCCAGCCCTTTTATCTTGAAGCAAGTTCTCACTAAATCGCTGAGGGTCTTGGTAAGGCATTGCCTTGAACATGCAATCCTGTCTTGCCCTCCCAAAGACTGGGATTACAGGGCGCACCAGCTCACTCAGCTCACCCCTGTTTCTCTGACCCCCAATTCATCACACCACCCTCCCCGGGATGGCTGGTGTGCACACCCTGGCTGGGGTTCTGGGCCTCCCGCCCTTCCTCACCCTCAGCATCCAGTCCAGGGGTGTGGAGCATCGGTCTGCCCTGATTGCCACCGAGGCGTCTTGCCATGGGTCAAGAGTGTGTATGTGGGGTCTCCAGCCTGCTGAGCCCAAAGGGCAGCAGGCCCTGCTACGCTTGTGAGGTGCGAAGTCCTCCTTTCAGCGCTGGGTAAGGCTCTGAGAAGAGGCTGCTGTGCAGGATTTGCCTGGCTTCTCGTCTCCCTTGCGCCGGGCAGCCCTCTCGTGCATGTCCTCTTTCTCCTCCACGTCAAAGTTAGTGGCAACCGGGGTTGGTGGCACACACCTGTAATCCCAGTACTTGGAGGACTGACAGAAGAATCACAGGTTCGAGGCCAGCCTGAGCTACTTTGCAGAGACTCGCTGGGGGTACAGCTCAGAGTCGAATGCCCTGGGTTCTATCTCCAGTAACAAGAAGTTACTGGGAGCCTGAGTCGGCACTCCGCCAGCCGTCCCTCCATCGAGCGCAGCCTTAGACAGGTACCACCTCGAAGGGAAAACAGGCCAGTGGCCATTCCTACTCCGGTGTGGCGAAGACAACTGTGGACAGTCCCGGAGTGATGTGGGTAGCCCACAGCGCTGCTAACAGAGCAGAACGGAGCCCAGCCGCTCCACGGCACACCCAGCTTCCCTCCCCACCCGGGCCTCGTCTTGGGGGCATACGTGACTCTCCCTGCCCCAGCCCAGGGGATGCCTCCCACGTCCTCCGTCCAGGAGCAGCTTCGGGAAGTCACCAGCCACTTGGGGATTCTAAAAACAGCCCTCTGCGCAGGTCACACAGGAGGTTACAGGAACTGCTGACTCACCCACTCCCGTCCAAGAGCGACCTGGGCAGGTCCCCGCCATGGGCCTGCCCGCTGCCTGCCCTCCCCGGCCTGGGACGGGCCGCGCTGGACACACAAATGTCCACTCTGGGGTCGTCCTCCGTGGGCAACATGAGGGCCGGAGAAGGGCCACACCCAGCTCAAGGCCAGACTCTCGTACCCACGTGTGGGTCTCCCACGGCAGGTCCTGTCCCGGCTCGGAGCTTAACCTGCCATAGCTGGGACACAGGAGACCTGACTTCCTCAGGCCGGGATGCTGAAGACAAGAGAGGCTGTCCCTTGGTGCCCGGCACAGACAGCGAGCCCTGGGGAGGGAGGTGACGTGCCACTTGCACTTCACACACAGAACCGGGCTCTGGGCCGCTCTCTTCTGAGCGCCCGGGGCCAGCCTCGAGCCTGCGATCGTCCTGTCTCAGGCTCCCAGGGTCTGGCGACAGGGGAGCTCTCGGGAGCCCTGCAGCTCAGGGCAGCTCACCCTCTCGCCTTGGTGGGTTCTGCCTCAGACACCTCCACAAGGAGGCACACCTGCTCTCCAGCCTGCCCCTCGATGCCCGCCTCATGCCTGGCTACCTGACCACCTACTGGCCATCTATAGGTGATCCCAGGACACAGACTTCACTCAATCCCACAGCAGAACCTGACACTAATCTGTGCTCAGTATTTGCCAAGGGCTGGGCGTGGTGGGGCACACCTATAATCCCAGCACTGGGGAGGCTGAGACAGGAGGATCCCAGGTTGGAGGACAGCCTCAGCAAATAGTGAGACTCTCACTAACCTACTGATTCCCTGTTTCCACACACAAAAGTAAAAAATGAATGTGGGGGCCTCCAACATGTCTGCCAGGGCATGACACAGGTACCATTGATTTTTTTTAGGGGGGTAACTACTGGGGGTCGAACCCCAGGGATGGTCTACCTCCAAGCTATATCCTCAGTTTTTTTTTTTTTTGTTTTGTTTTTTTTTGTTTTTTTTGGTGCGGTACTGGGGATTGAACCCAGGGACATTCTACCTCTGAGCTACACCCAGCCTTTTTCTGTTTGTTTTATTTTGAAATAGGGTCTCACTGGGCTGCTAAGGGACTTGCTACATTGCAGAAGCTAGCCACTAACCTACAACCCTCCTGTCTGGCTTCCCAGGTACTGGGATTACAGTCATGCACCAACATGCCTGGTCCCCAGTCCTTCCTTTTAAAAAAGTGTTTTAAGCCAGGCATGGTGGCACATGCTTAAATTCCCAGTACTTAGGAGGCTGAGACACGAGGATCCGGGTTTGTGGCCAGTCTCAGCTACTTAGTGAGGCCCTCCACAACTTAGTGAGACCCTGTTTCAAATTAAAGAATAAAAAATAAGGCTAGGGATTTAGCTTGGAGATAGAATGCCCCGGGTTCAATCCCCAGCAGCACCCCCCCACACACACACACACACATATTAAGCTAGGCTTGGTGGCAGACGCTTATAATCCCAGTACTTGAGAGGCTGAGAGAGGAGGATTCAAGTTCACAGCCAACCTCAACTACTTAGTGAGGCCCGCTACAACTTAGTGAGACCTTGTTTCAAAATAAAAAATAAATAAATAAATAAAATCGAGTTGGTGGTGTAGCTCAGAGGTAGAATGCCTCGGGGTTCATCCCCAGTACCAACCCCCACACACAGTCTTGTTAAGTTGCTGAGGCTGACCTTGAACATACAGTCCTCCCGTGAGGGGACGCCAAGCACGTGGCAGGCAGGCTCCAGTGACGTGCTTTGGGTGGGCACTGGCTCTGCTGAGGCGGGCAGGTGCCCTGCTGGATACAGGCACACACAGCAGGTGACAACTAGTTCCAGGCCCCGGTGCCCTCTGCCACCCCAGAGGTCCTGGCCCTGGTGCGTCAGCACCCTCCTGAACTTTGGAACCAGATACCAAAGGAAGGAGACGGGTGGGAAGGGCATCGGGGACGCCCAAGGTGGCTGAAGTGCCACCAGCTGCAGGCAAGGGCCTCCACTCTTGCCACTCTGGCGGGGAGAGAGAAAGGCGCTCGGATCCAAGACCCATCATGTCTGAGCACGGTGGCTGGTCCTGCTCTGGGCCGCTTTGCGGGGATTCTAAGGACACACTCCCTGCCAGCCACCTCCCAGCCTTGCCACACCCAGCCTCCAGGCTGCATGGTCACCCTTGGGGGGCTGTGGCCAACACTCCCCACCTTGTGCCCTTCGGAATGCCCAGGCCCGCAGCTCGTGGTAATAAGTAACTACCCATCCTCAAGGGCTGGGGTTCTGATGATGAGGGATTATTAAGCCAACCCACTTATTATCATTTGTTTAAGATGACCAGGGGGTTAAACTATAAGCCTCTTAACTAATTATAAAAGAGAAGCCACTGGGCGTGGTGGTGCATGCTTGTAATCCCAGCATTTGGGAGGCTGAGACAGGAAGACAGCCTCAGCCATTTAGTGAGGCCCTTTGCAACTCAGTGAGACCCTGTTTCAAAATAAAGAATTAAAAAATAGGACTGGGGATGTGGCTTGAAGGTAGAATGCCCCTGTGTTCCAACCCCAGTACCGTGAAATAAATTTTAAAGAGAAGCCCCGGGGATACAGGCGTTGGTACTGATCTGGCCTAGGAGGGGCGGTTCAAATGTCTCTGCTCCTAGACAAATCGCCTCCCTGCCCAAGCCGGGAGGCTCCTCCACCTGCAATCTTGCCCCTCCTTCTCCACAAAGCTCCTTGCAGGACCCTGGGACCCTCGTGCGAGCCAACCACCTGTCACGAGATCCTGCCTTGTCTGACTCTCACCTAAATCCCCCCCGGCTGTAGTCCAAGCCCATTTCCTCCGGTCCAGTCTCCAGCCGGAGACAGACAACAGCTGGCCTCCATTCTCTCTGGAATAAATTGTCCAAGAAACTACCGGCAACCCGGAAAGCAGCGTGGCACGGATGGTCCTCTTTGTGGGATGAAAGCCTTCTGCCTGAACGGCCCCCAAGCCCCAGACCCACCCACCAGAAGATTGAGTGCTGAGGCCAGGGTGCCCCTGAGCCCCAAAGTCCCAGGGCAAGATGTGAGCATTCTGCCCCATAGAGCACACTCCCAGCTCGGAGCTGACATGGGCCACAGCAAGGCTCGGGCTACGGGGACCCCCATCAGGAGAGAGCAGGAATTAGGTGCAGAGAGGGTCTCCAAATAACATGGGGAGGGCAAGGGGGCCTGACACGCATGGCTGGGGTCCTCTGCATCCTGTCAACCACTCGCTACCTGGGTATGTCAGAAGGTGCCGGGCACAGCCCGGGCCAGCCAGGCACAGCTGGCTCTGCCTCTTCTACCATGCAGAGATGGACCCCATTCACCTCCCAAGCCTGGCTGATGGGCCGCAGGGCATGGCGGGCTGTGAAGCACGTCGGCAGTGAGTGCTAAGGTATGGAAAAATACAGCTTTCCTAGGACCAAGGGCTGGCTGAGGTGAGGGTGTGGTAGAGCTGGAAAACCTCCCGGCTCCCTCGCGGACCTGGGGCCCAAGACCAGGACAAGCCAGGCAACAGGAAATGGAAACTCCCGCCCCACACAGGGATCATGGCTGAGATGCAGCCCCATTGCGAAACACGGGCAGCAGGAGGGACAAGGCCTGGGAGGCCGTTTCCAGTTAACCCCCTGCATGCCCTCCCAGACCCTGGCTACTAGCATGGTGGGGGACGTTCAGTGGACAGGCCCACACGGCGCTGGCTGCCCCCACCTTTCAGCCGAGGTGCTTATTTCTTCATCTGTAGAATGGGAATACCACCACCGCCTTCCTGCGGATCCTCACAGAGCAAGGAGCCCAGGCAGTCAGAGCTGCTCCCATTTTGAACTCCCAGTTTACAAAAGCTAGGGACTTGGGGGTGGGTGTGAACAGGAGGCTAAAAATGGGAAAGTAAATGCCACCAGGCTGCAAGCCACCAGGGCCAGGTAGGGAGGGCCTGTTACCCTGCGGCTGCACCCGTCCCCCATAGGCCCAGTCCCCCAGAGGTACCCAGCTTGAACACAGGGCTCCTGGCCATGTCACAGAGGTGCGGGAACAGAAGACAAGATGGGAGAGCAAGCTGTCGTCACCTTCCTTGTCCCCAGGGCCCTCCGGGCTCCTCCATCTTGGAAGGAGTAAAGTGTACCACATCCAGCCAGGCCCCGGCACCCATGCACACACAGGGGCATGCTTGGCCAGAGCCATAGTTAAACGCCTCGCCCAATGCCGCTGGAGGCAGGGCCAGCGGATTCATTAAGTACTAGCTGCACGTCGGCCGTGTGCCCAAAGGACGGCGCAGACACAAGCCTGCCTGGAAGCGGGAGAGCCAGAATCCAAGCAACAGGGTGGGAAGCTGAGGCTGGAAAGTCACAAAGGAACCGGGGGCAGAGCAACCTCCCAGTCGAGGTCCTGCCCGCTCATGAGCCCTGCCCAGCAGGTGTGGGGTGCAGGCCTGCACTCCCAGCGCCAGGAGGACAGCAGGTTGGGGGACAGCCTCGGCAACTTAGTGAGACCCTGTTTCAAAAGAAAAATAGAGCCAGGCGTGGTGGCGCACGCTTGTATCTCAGCATCCGGAAGGCTGAGACCTGAGGATCGTGGTTCACAGACAGCCTCAGCTACTTAGTGAGGCCCTCTGCAACTCAGTGAGACCCTGTTAAAAAAAACAGGGCAGGGGGTGTAGCTCAGAGATCAAATGTCTCTGGGTTCCATCCCCAGACCTAGAAAAAAAAAGAAAGAAAAAGAAAACAGGGTTGGGAGTGCAGCTCAGAGGAAGAATGCCCCTGGGTTCGATCCCCAGTACCACACACACACATAAAGCCAACCCACGAGTTCCCTGTGGGCTTGGTGAAGACGGAAACCTTCTGGAACACCCAAAAGTGTCCTCCATGACCAGAGGTTGCCCTGCCGTGGCCCCTGGAGCCCGCCAGACGCACTCGCCATGGCTGCTGACTCACTTCACGGGCAACCTATGGACCTGTTCTCACAGAACACGGTGTCCCTGGCGGGAGGTCTGGCCCCACACCGAGGGGCTGGGGCGGGGAGCGCGTGGCCAGGCAGCCCCGAGGAGGGACGAGGAGGGTCTCTGGTTGAAGGTGGGCCCACTCCTGGACAAGGGGCTGCCTCTGAGTCTGGGGGCTGCTGCGAGAGGGACCAACAGCAATGGGCTTCCTGGCTTGGGACGTTCATTAATAATTACCCTCTAGGCCTGGGATCCGAGAGGGCACAAGTGTGAGGCCTCATGGGAGGACGGAGGAGTGCACCCGGCGGGCAGGGGAGCCATAGAGCAACAGGCTCAAAGAGACGCCACCCCGGGGCCAGGGCCAAAGGCCGGCCACAGTGACCTTCCTCCTGGGGACACCCTGCCCCAGGTAACCCTGAATACTCAATGCATGGTGATTCCCCCAACACCCCAAAGCCCCAGCAACCTCACAGGCAAAGGCTGTCTAATCTCCCCTCCTCTAGCACTGGGGATTGAGCGCAGGGTATTCTACAGCTGAGCCACATGAGACAAGACCCCCCAAAGTTGTGGAGGCTGGCCTGGGATTCTCAACCCTCCTGCCTCAGCCTCCCAAGTAACTGGGATTAAGGCATGAGCCACCAGCACCTGGCACTCCCTCGATTCCTACCACCCTTAAATCATCACCAGGCATACAGCTGGCACTCGGAGTTGTCCATTTCTGTTAAATACATCCAGTGCCAGGGGTGGTGGTGCTCATCTGTAACCCCGACACAGGGAGGCTCTGCTGGGCTTGGGAGGCTAAGAGAAGAGGGTCACAGGTCCAAGGCTAGTGTATGGTAACTTAGCAAGACCCTGTTTAAAAATAAAAATAAAAAGAGAGCTGGGGTGTAGATCAGAAGTAGAACGCCCCTGAGTTTGATCCTCAGTATTACAATATAAATAAGTAAGTACACTGGGCGAGATGGCACACATTTGTAATCCCAGTACTTGGGAGGCTGAGACAGGAGGATAGCACAGGTTCAAAGCCAGCCTCGGCTACTTAGTGAGGCTCTCAGTAACTTACTGAGATCGTTTTAAAATCAAGACTACAGCTGGGCGTGGTGTCGCACGCTTGTAATACCACTGCTTAGGAGGCTAAGACAGGCGGATAGCACAGGTTCAAAGCCAGCCTCAGCTACTTAGTGAAGCTCTCAGCAACTTACTGAGACCCTGTTTCCAAATAAAGTATAAAATAGGTCTGGGAGCATATAAAATAGCCTGGAGGTAGAAAAGTTTCTGGGTTCCACCCCCAGTACCACACATACAAAAAAAAAAAAAAAAAAGACTATAAAGCAGAAGTGTGGGATGTAGCATGGAGGTAGAATGCCCCTGGGTTCTATCCCCAGTATTATAAATAAATAAATACACCCACTGACAAATGTACAATTCAAGTAAGCACAGTACTCAGTATCTAACTATCTAACTGGCTGTAGTGAAGCAGCCCTGGGCTCAGGGTGGCGCAGTTACCTGCCTGGTCACACAGCAAGTCACCCAAGTGCAACTCAAGGGACACTCATTGAAGTGGTCAGCAGGGCTAGAGATATGGGAGCGGGGAGGCGGGTGTTGAGGAGCCATTTCCCGGGGCACCCTCCCCCACCTTTGGCGGGGGCAGAGGGGTGACAGACACTCCTGCCCCGCCTCCCCCTCACCCCCACCCCCTGGAGAGGCGCGAGGCCCTGCAGCTGGGAGCTGGGAGCAGGGATGCCGAGAAGAGAAGGGCACCCTTCCAAAGCCAACACTGGCAGGATGCATTCCACCATGGGCGGGGGGGGGGGGGGCAGGTGCATTTGAACAGAAGAGATGGGAAGTAGGGAGCCGAGGCTCTTTCTCCTGTGGAATCTGAGACAGGTGCTCAGCTCCACCCTGCACGGGGACTCCGGGAAGAGCGGGCGCCTCGCATTAGACACAAGAACACTCTGGCCAAAACAAGCATGCAGGGCAGGCTGCAGGAGAACCCAGCAGGCTCTAAAGCAGCCTACCTGAGGCTGGCGCCTGGAATCCCAATGCTCGGGAGGCTGAGACAGGAGCACCCCAAGTTCAAGGACAGCCTCAGCAACTTAAGGAGACCCTGATGCCAAATAAAAAAAAAAATAGGGCTGGGGGCATAGCTCAGAGGTAGAATGCCTCTGGATTCAATTCCCCGTACAAAAACAGAACAAAAACCATAGAACAACCCAGGAGAAAGGGTGACAAGGGAAGCCCCCTCCCCAAGTACAGACGGGCTCCTGCCAGGTCAGCCCAGGAAGCCCGGGTGCAGGATGAGTCCAAAGCGTGGGCTGCGAACACCACAGCCAGGAGGCACTTGGTTCCCCAGCTCCTTGCTTTTCTTTGGGACCCTCAGACTCAGGCTCTTCTGAACCCCAGACCTGCCAGGGGGCAGCAGAAGCAGCAAGGTAGGTGTGGGGCCCTGCTGCAAAGTCAGGACCCAGCTCTGCCCCACAACAGCCCCTCACATAACCTAGGCTCAAACTTTTTTTTTTTTTTTTTTTGGTGGTGGTACTGGGGTTCCTGGAAACCCTTCTACCTCCAGGCTACACTCCCAGACCTATTTTTATACTTTTTAAATTTGGAAACAGGGTCTCAAGCCAGTGCGTCTGGCTTCGAACCTGCGCGATCCTCCTGTCTCTGCCTCTCAAGTGCGGGGATTACAAGCGTGCGCCACCACGCCTGTTAGGCTCAAACCTCTCATGCTCAAATGGCAAACAGACGGCCAGGAAACTGGCCTTTGGTGTCCTGGGACTGAATGAGCAGAACCAGCAGGGGCCAGCAAGCAGGAAGCCACTGGGGTGCTTCTTCCCAGGTGCTGGGAGCATTTGCAGGAGCCAGCCTCGTGGAGTGGCTCTGGGCATTCAGTGCCCAGAGGAGAGGCCGGCTCAGAACCGCCAACTAGCCTCACGACCTTGACTACCTGATCTGACCTCTGCCTCAGTTGCCCTGCCTGCAATGCCCCCATCCGTGACTGCCCTGTGGGGCTGCGTCTCCCTCCTCGCCACTCCAAGTCATCTGTTATCAGTGGCAAGAAACCTCAAGCTCCTGGTGAAAGCTACTTGCGCCACTAGCAGGCCGGGTGGAGAATGCTTCTCCTCCCAGGTCCCCTTTGCAGAGGCCCACAAGCCCCTGCAAGAGTCCAGAGGCAGCGGCAGTCAGCCGAGGAGCAGGCCCAAGCCACTCCAGGCCCCACAGGACTCGGCTCAGTGCGCGAGGAGCCGCCCAAGGCCTTCGAGTTCGGGCCCCTGACCTGACCATCAGGACTCCTGGCCTGGGGACAGGTGCGGCAATGTGGTGGGCCATGCGTCCACGCGCCTCCCTTAATTGCCCACTGGGCTCTAATTGTTCCTTTATTGTACTTCTGCCCTGGGGTGGCCTGGGCCAGGTTGCATAATCTCCCCCATAGGCCCAGGCCTTGGCCCCAAGGCCAGAAGCCAGGCAAATAAAAACTCAGCCAGCTCTCACCTCATATTTTATGAGGTGCCACCAGGAGAGGTGTCCTGAGCACAGGCCACGCCCTGCAACCTCCAGGAGGGCTGGAGACTGGAGACGCAGGGTGCGCTGGTGGGGGTAGAACCCATGCCATGGCATGGCAGAAGCTCCCTGGGGAGCAGAGCCCTCAGTCAGATCTTTTCTGCCCCAGGCTCTAGTTGGCCCAGAAAAACATCCTCTTCCTGAGCCCACTGCTTACCAGGATTTCAGCTCCTGCCTCTTCTCCCAGAACTTACGCAGGAGGAGTGGCAGCACTTTAGATCAGAGTGTGCCAGGCAGGCTGGGGACCGAAGCAGGACAAACGGCTGGCACCAGTTGCTCTGCACCCCGAAAGATCAAGAAGCGTTTGATTTAAAGGCACTCTTACATTATTATTATTATTAGTAGTAGTAGTAGTAGTAGTAGTAGTAGTTATTTTTTGGTACTGGGGCATTCTACCTCCAAGCTCCATCCCCAATCCTTTTTATTTTGGAACAGGGTCTGGGTTGCTAAAAGTCTCTGATACAGCCTCCCAAGTACTGGGATTGGTGGCATGCACCACCACCACACACAGCTTAAAGGCAATTTTATTATTTATTCCCTTATATATGGTACTGAGGCTTGAACCGAGGAACATTCTATCCCTGAGCTAGACCAGCAGTCCCCACTAACTTTTTTTTTTTTTAAAACAGGGCCTCACTAAGTTGCTGGGGCTGGCCTCAAACCTACAATCCTTCCATCTCAGCCTCCTAATTGCTGGAATTATAGACGTGTGCCACCATGTCCGGCTTGCTTAAATGCTTTTTTTTTTTTTGGTGGTGGTGCTGGGGATTGAGCCCAGGGGCATTCTACCCCTGAGGTACACCCTATCCCTTTCCGGGTCACTTAGAGTCTCACCAAGTTGCTAAGACTGGTTTTGAATCAGTGGTCCTTCTCTCAGCCTCCCAAGTATGGGGATTACAAGTATGCGCCGATGTTCAACACTTACGGGCAAATTTAAAATTGGGTGGAAAACTGCTCAGCCGAGAACCCTTAGCCTGGGCCCCGAAAGCACCCCTGCTAGATTAGCCTGAGAGACGGGCCTGCCTCAGTTTAACCCCTCTTCGCTGCACGGCATCCATCTAAAAACACAGTAGCGCCCGCGTGGCCGCCCCCCAGGAGGGAGCCTTAAATGAATGGGTCTTGTAAGGACTGGTGGGCGTATGTGGGCACAACGCCTGGGCGCCTGCGAGCTTCCTGGAGGACTGGGCGGGGTCACCTAGGTGCTACAGAGAACACCCTGCAAGCCCTTGGATGGCTCCCTCTAGGGTGGGCCGAGGAGCCCCAGGGAGGCAGCGTATGGCCCCTCAGAGGCCAGCAGCTAGGTAACTGCCTTCTCCCTGGTGAGCGGTGAGTAGGAGGGCACAGGAAGGGGCTGTGTGGGGAAGGGGCTACGTGCCTCCTGCCCCAGCCCCTGTACTCCAGGCCTGAGGACATTCCCCGGGCCCACGCTCAGCGGTGTTTCGGAGGTGCTTAGGAAATACCAAGTTCTTTGAAAGCAGAGACCACAGCCCCTCCAGCACCCGGCAGGTGGAGGACCGGCACCTGCTGCACTGTGTCGGTGCAGCCTGGGTCGTTTTAGAAGCAGGAAAGAGTTGGGGGACACTTACAAGTGAAAGCATGGGGCGAGGGGCAGAGGAGGGGTCCTGGAGACAGAGAGACCCAGACAGAAGAGCGCCTGTCGTCCTCGCTTGCCCCTGAGCTGGTTTTTGGGGAAAGCAATGTGCTCAGGGTCTCACGATGTGGAAGCCCACAGGGAACTGGGGTTAAGCCCAGGTGGCCCTTGCACTCCTCGGGCACAGAAAGACAAATACCACGCGTCCTCAGTCCTGTGGAATGGAGACCATTCCTCTCTCACACAAGCGCGGGGAGTGGCGTCCCATGCCTGCGATCCCAGGTACTTGGAAGTCTGAGGCAGGAGAATGGCAAGCTGGAGGCCAGTAGTCTTAAAATTAAAAAGAAAATGGGCCGGGGAGGTAGCTTGGTGAGAGCACCTCTGGCCTCAGTTCCCGGCCCTGAGGAAGGGAAGGAAACGGGAGGGCGGTCACAGCGGTCAGTAGGAAGAGTAAGTTCTAGTGTTTGATGGTAGGCTGGCTATGTCTCATGGCATCTTATTACATATTTTATAAAGAACTATAAGAGTGGAGTAGCCAGGTGTGATGGCGCATGCTTATAATCCCAGTATTCGGAAGGCTAAGACAGGAGGATTGTAGGTTCGCAGACAGCCTCAACTACTAGTGAGCCCTGTTTCACAATAAAGAATAAGAAAAGAAAAAGTAGGGCTGGGGGTGTCACTCGGGGGTAGAATGTCCCTGGGCTCCATCCCCAGTACTGCAAAAAAAAAAAAAAAAGAGTGGAGCTTGAAGACTCCAAACACTGCTAAACGGTTAGAAGGAAGTGCTGATTGTCCTGATTCAGTCATTACGCACAGTACTCATGGACTGAATGACCACACCACAGCCCATAAATATGTAGAATTGCTTTATGCCAGTTAACAGAAAGCAAGCTTGCCCTCACCCAGCCCCATCTGATGTGGCTTGGTCATGGTCCCACCCTCTCCAGAGCTTGAAGGACCGAAGGCAGAGCCTGGGCCTGCTCACCTGCCCTCACCCACTCGGTCTTGACCCGGCTGGATTTCCAACCAGACCCAGCTCTGAGTCCCCTCCAACCGGGCCTAGCACATTGCACAACTCCTACGTACTGGGCGTCTCTCAAGAGCCGAGCCTGGGAGCACAGGTGCAGGGATGAGGAGATGGAGCTGCTGTCAGCACCAGCGACGGTGCGCGCCAGGCTCCCTGGCCTAGCTGATTTAACAGGTGCTCAGTCTCCTTCAGGACAGTCTGAGAGGCAGAACGTGGCCAGGGCCTCTCAGCACCCCACGGTACTCAGGAATCAGCTTTCCTCTGCACAACGGTTGGGGTGAGGAAGTCTCATCTCCAGCCCCTGGCCCGGGTCCGCACCGTCAACCCCCTAGACACAACCCCCTGGCAGCCCTCAGACCTGGGCCAAGCACCCACCTCACAGGAGGGGACTGGCTACACCGCTACAGCCAGATCACAGCGGACACAGGAGGGGTGACAACAGGAATACACAATCCTGCCTAAGCACTTCAGCAGGAAACCTGAAAATCTAGATGGAGGCCAGGAAAAATAATGCACTTTTTTTTTTTTTTTTTTTTTTTTTTTGCAGTAATGGGGATGGAACCCAAGGGCATTCTACCTCCAAGCTACAGCCCCAGCCCTTAGTGTTTTTGTTTTGAGAGTGTCACTATGTTGCTGAGGCTGGTCTTGAACCAGAGACTCCACTTCCCAAGTCCTGAGATTATAGGCATGGGCCACCAGGCCCAGCTAAGATGGCACATTTCCAAGCTAGTCAGTCCTGGTTACCAAGGGCACTCTGAGGGGGCAGGTGGTGTCGCCTGCTCTCAAGGACAGCCCAGCTCTGACCTCAGATCCTGCAAAGTCACCATCCTCCGGGGAGGTGGGGGTACTTGTGAGGCCACCCGGACCCAGGAAATCTCCAAAGGAAAAGGTTTAACCAGGGCTGAAAAGAACAGTTAAACTCCCTTATTTTTAGGAATTGATGGTAACTCTTTTGGGGGAACAGGTGCACATTAACTTGTGTTCTACGAGCAGGAACGCGGGTCTTATCGTCCTCCCTGCCCACCTCCCAGGTGAAGAGCGCAATGCTGGTGGGACCTGAAGGGAGGTGTCTCGTGCCAGGGTGAGGGCCGCGGGTGACATTCAGCCAACCACCCGCTCGCTACACGCACCAGATGCTCTAAGTCGTCTACATGGAGTCTGCGGGCAGCAGCAAGGGTCGGGCTCTTGTCCCATCTCAGAAATGAGGGCTTGTGCAAGGTGTCTCGGGCCGTGTCCTGAAAGCAGAGCCCTCTGCACCGGAGACCGGGTCACACGCAGCCTCTGTGCCTTCCTTACCTGGTCCCCCTCGACGCAGTCTCGTGTGGGGCAGAGGGCTCTAAGTGCGGCCTCTGGGTTCCAGTCTGGACTCTTCCTCATTCACCTAACTGTAAGGCCTTCGGCATGTTTATTTAACCTCTGGTCAATTCTGCTGCTCCTACTGTAAGGTCACAGGGTTGCTGCACAAGGACCCACGGGTTGCATGGCCCAAGGCCGGGAAGTACTGAGTAACTGAGTTGGCATCACCCTGCTCTCAGCCCCAGCCTGTCCAACCAGGGCTCTGGCTTTGCCTCCACCCACAGACAGGACTCGAAGGCTAAGCAGGAAAGGAAGGTTGACTCTCAGCCCTCCATCGCGCTGGGTGGACCAAGCCACATCACCCGAACACCACAGCCTCCTCACCCAAGACCTGGTTCAAGGAGACACGGGTATCGTGCCACCTGACGCCTGGCACAGGAGGCTCCACAGAGCACTCACACCTCCAGCCTCACACGCTTCACCTCGTTAAGTCCAGGGGTTAGAGCTGGGAGTGGTGGCGCACACCTTAATCCCAGGACCTGGAAGGCTGAGACAGAAGGACCACAGGCTCAAGGGTAGCCACAGCAAGTAATGAGACTCTCATCAACCTAGTGAGACTCTTTCCAAACAAAACCAGACAGGGCTGGGACATAGCCTGGAGGTAAATGTAATCCCAGGACTTAGAAGGCTAAGACAGGAGGACGGCGGGTTGGAGGCCAGCCTCAGCTACTTTGTGAAGTCCTTTGCAACTCAGTGAGACCCTGTTTTAAAATAAAGAATAAAAAATAGGGCTAGGGGTGTAGCTTGGAGGTAGAATGCCTCGGGGTTCCATCCCCAGTACTGCACGCGCGCACACACACACACACACACACACACACACACACACACAGAATAAAACACAGGGCTGGGAGTGTAGCTCAGAGATAGAATGTCCCTGGGTTCAATCCCCAGTTCTGCAATTAAAAAAAAAAAAAAAAGTCCAGGAGTTACAATCCCCAGATCCATGGTGTGCACTTGAGAATTACAGGTGCACTTATCAATGCCAGTCTTGTAATGGCTGCTTGCCCTTCCTCCTCCAATTCAGGGACTGCCCGAAAGCAGAGGCTGGGCTTGTTCAGGAGCCAGGTCCCCAAAGGCTGAGGGTTTTTCTACGGCCTCCAGGACACAGACGCGGAGCCTCGGAGGCCCTACGACCGACCCTTGCTGGTTTCTGTAGCTTAGCATCTGCGCGGGTCTCTCACTTCAAACTGTGGCCCAATGTCCTCTCCCCAGCGGGACTGAGCTCCAAGACGACCCCCCCACCCCACCCCACCCCTGGGGGAGGGGAGGGGCAACGGCCATTGCATCAGAAGGGAGAAGGAAGGAAGGGCCCTTATCAGAAGGCCCAAAAGGTGAAGGGACCAGGCCGCAGAAGTGCCGTTAATTTAGGGCGGTCTTCCACTGCTTTTAGGCTGCAGAGAGCTATGAGGAAGAGGGAACTTTCTGAACGCGTTATCCACTCCCATACTTGAAAAATGCAAAAACTTGGTGGAGTTCAAATTCCTTGGCTAAACCCAGAAGGGCTTCATCTGACCCTGCCCTCCCTGGCCTGGGCGCAGCCCGGGGGGACTACAGTGGACTATCACACCTCCCCCAGGCTGCGGGCACCAAGGGGCCACCACCCCTTCTTCTTCTAGCCGGTTACAACACGCAGTTGCTGCCAGGCCACACACCTGCCCATCACCCCACTACCCAAGAGGCTGAAGCAGAGGGCCCAAGTGCCAGGCAGCCCAGGGACACCGCCAGTCTCAAAATAAAACACGAAAAGGGCATAGCTCAGAGTTAGGGTGTCCCTGGGCTCAGCCCTAGTACTAGAAAAAAGTACTTTTTTTCAGCTAATACATACCTAGAAGTGAGACTGCTGTATCATATGGTAGTTCTATCTTTTTTGTTTCTTTGTAGTACTGGGGATTGAACCCATGAGGGTTATATCTCTGAGCTACACTTCCAGCGTGTGTGTGTGTGTGTGTGTGTGTGTGTGTGTGTGTGTGCGCGCGTGGTGCTGGGGATTGAGCCCAGAAGCAGTTTACCTCTGAGCGACACCCCCCCCCCAGCTCTTTTTATTTTTGTTTTTCTTTAAACAGGTCTAAGTTGCGGAGGGACTCACAACATTGCGGAGGCTGGCAGAGAACCTGCATTCCTCCAGTGTCAGCCTCGAAAGTGCTGGAAATACAGGTGTGCACCACCATGCACAGTTACAGCGGTTCTGTTTTTAACTGAGGAAGCGCTATACTGTTTTCCACGGTAATTGCTCCATTTTATACACAAAAGGACAAATAGTGACAGGCGTGGTGGTGCACGCCTGTAATCCCAGTACTTGGGATTACAGCTTTGGGATTATCAGTTATGGTAGTTCTATTTTTAACTGAGGAAGCTCTATACTGTTTTCCATGGTAATTGCTCCATTTTATACACAAAAAGACAAATATTGACAGGTGTGGTGGTGCACGCCTGTAATCCCAGTACTTGAGAGGCTGACAGGAAAGGAGGATCACAGGTTTAAGGACAGACTCACTAACTTAGTGAGACCTTCCCCCTGCTGAAGATAAAAAGGGCTGGGGGTGTAGCTTAGAGGTAGGATGTCTCTGGGTTCAATACTCAGCACCCAAAACAAGCCAACAAACAAAACGATAAGTACTGTATGATTCAACAGACAGGAGACATCTGAAGTAGCCCAAGCCAGAAACAAAAAGTAGAACAGATGTTGCCAGCAGCCCCGTGAAGGAAAAGGAGAACTGTTCAGAGGGTAGAGTTTCACTTCTGCAAGATGAAAAGGTTTGTTCTTTCTTCCCCCAGCCCTATTTTATTTTTAACTTTGAAACAGGGTCTCACTAAGTTGCTGAAGGAGGCCTCACTAAGTTGTCAGGGCTGGCCTCAAACCTGTGATCTTCCTGTCTGAGCCTCCCACGTACTAGGACCAAAGGTGCACGTCATCACGCCCGGCAAAAGGTTCTGTCCGGAGGTGTTTTAAAACACTTAAAACTAATCAAGACAGTAAACTTTGTTTTCTCAGGATAAAAATAATTCAGGGCACTGGGCACACTGGCTCATACTTGTAATCCTAGAACTTGGGAGGCTGAGACAAAAGCATCACAGCCTCGGCAACTTAGTAAGGCCCTCCACAACTTAGCAAGACCCTATTTCAAAATAAAAAAAAAAGTGGGGATGTAGCCCTGGGTACCACACTCCCCTCAAAAGAAAATTAGAGCTAGGACTGTAGCTCAGTGGTACAAGCACTTAACTGCCTGGGTTCCATCCCTAGCACTAGGAAGAACTAGGAAAGTCTTCCTGTCCTCTGCAAAACCATTCGCAGCCTTTACTGGATAGAGGAGCATCCCTATTCTGCAGATTCAAACCCCCAAACTCTCGAGTGCCAGCATCACATCACACGTGGGAAATCTCCCACCTGCCCCTCGTGTGTTGAGTTACAGGCAAACGACAGGTGTATTAAAAATACTGTATGACCTTTGGGCTGTGTGCGAGGACTGTGTGGAACCAATGGCCTTCACTGGTCTAAAGACCTGAGCCCATCTCCAAGCTGTCTTAGGATGTACATGCAAACATTCCAACATCTGAAAAAATCCCAAACCCTTCTGACCTCAAGCATTTTGGATAAAGGGAATCCAACCTCTGGGGCAGCCCATGCCTACCAGGGCAAACTGTGCCAATCACTGGTGTAAGCCAGCTGCGGGCGCTTCCTGGGCCTCGCGGCCCTCTGGCCCAGTGGGGAGCTTCAGCAGCAGCCAGGGCCCCGCAGTGGCGTTAGAAGCAAGAGCCCTGCCCTGGGCAGCTTGCCCTTTATCCCGTGGAGCCCTCTGCAAGGAAGACACAGGCCGGCTGCCCTTCCTCTGCCGTGTTCCAGGCACCGAGGGGGACTCCGAGCTCTCCAGCGACTTACCTCTACCCCCTCCACTCCCCAACAGGAACAAGAGTTGTGCTAGTTTTCAGGGGCTTTCTGATGTCCCTTCTCCTGCCACATGCCAATTCTGACCAACCAGCTCTTGTACCACTCAGTCATGGCATCCCAGTTGGTACAAACTCTCGTGGGGCTCTGTCTGGGGAGAGCCTGGCTCCTCTGCCCCCCAAAGTCTGGCACTTTCCGGCCCCCTCACCCCCGCCCCCGTCCCTTCACACGTAACTACACAGAGTTCAGAGGCTGAGCCCTATTTGACAGCAAACAGCCACACTGAAGATGAAAGTCTTTGGCCTGATGTCAGGGTCGGCCAAGTACAGCATCCAAAACTAGAGGATTGTGTTTCTTTTAAACACCAGACTATAAATAGGGCAAAACCCCAGGATAATGCTTAGAAGCAACAATCGTCACCTCCTTTAAGGCTCCTGCCCCACTGGAACCTTTCAACACTTGCAAATTTCCGCCCTCAGTAATTCCCTTCTCAATTACTGCTTACTGTGGTCTGTCCCTAATCATTCTACTGGCTACGCGCTCCCGTAAGACTCTCAAACGGTTTAATAAAAATCCACTTTGGTAAAGCTCTAATCAGGCGGTTAACTGAAGTGGACTTCCTAACTTGAAGGGTTCTTTTGGGGGTCAGCCCTCGATGTTGAAGAGGGCATAACTAAGAAAACAAGTCACTAGAAAGAAACCTCTCTCTTCCATGTTCTCTCACAAACCCAACTCACTGTCCACTTCTGCAGTCCTAGGTGGTGAGAATTCAAGCTGGAGCTAATGGTGTGGAGGCCTCCAAAATCCTTGAGAATCAAAAGATCCATTGTGCCCCCTTTACTTACAAAGGCAGTTAAGTGAACCAGTGAGTTTTACAATTTCCACCGGGGCTTGAAACAAAGGACGTTCACATCAACCCTCGGTTCACAGAAAAAAAATCATCCTGAGCATTCTGGCCAGATGGACTAATGCACGCTTTGCAGATTTACTTTTCAAATTTAGGGAGGAGGTTTGGTGCTACTGACCAGATGCAAAAACCTCAAAACTCGGAATTAACCTCACTCCTGCAGACTGCAATATGCTCCATCCCAAGGTTCACAAGGAAAATGTTGAACCAAGATAGTGCGCTGGGCACTGGGGAGAGAGAGAGGTTAGTGAGACCCAAAAGGCTTCCGGGAACCGGCCAGCGTGTGAGTGTTCAGGGAAACTCCTGTATTCAGGCAGGGGGTGCAGAGGTGGAGCCCAGGGGACCTACCCTAGCCCCAGGAGCGCGGATATCTCAGGAGTAGAGCAAAAAGCCCAAACTCCCTCCCTAGCAGGAGAAAGGGCCACCCTCACCTTGTTAGCACCCCACACACTCTTCTTTTCCCAACGAGGGCCTTCTAATTCCAAGACCCTACTCTGGGCCTGCGGTCATCCTGAGGGCCCTCCCTGGTCTTTCGGGCCAGACTGGGGATACCATATCAAGAGACCCTCCTGAACGCCTGTTGGGCACACACCCACGGTCCGTTCTGAGCTTCTTTCTGGAAGCTCAGAGCAGGGTCCAGTGCCTGACACACAGTAGGCCCTTCGTACATGCTGCGGACTAATCCCCGTGGCCCTGGGAGGCGAAACGGGGCTGTGTGGTACGATCCTCCAACTCACTCACGGCGTGGTCTTCCGGGATAAACTGAGAGTGCACATCAGCCAGGCTTGGTGGCACACGCCTGTCACCTGTAAGCCCACTGTGAACCCAGTGCTTGGGAGACTGAGACAGGAGGACTACAGGTTCAAGGCCAGCCTTGGCAAGGTAGTGAGACTCTCAGCTGCCTAGTGAGACCCTGTTTCAAAACAAAAATAAGTAAAAATAAAAGTGTAGCTTAGAGGTAGAACACCCTTGGGTTTGGTCTCCAGTACCCCCCAAAAAGTATGTATCAAATTCTTACTTAAAGTGGGCAGTGAGGACTTGGGCGGGGTGACTCAGGGGTTGGACACCTGCTTAGCACGTGCAAGATCCTGGGTTCAATCCCAAGCATGCCCCCCCAATAAGAAAATGTGACCTTTTCAAGTGTGGGGTGCACGGTGAGCTCTCAAACCCTTCCTGTTTATGATCACTGTAAACCAGAGGCAGATGGTCGGGAAGGGCTGTCATTCCTTTCCTCTTTTTTTTTTTTTTAATCTGTTTGTTTTTTGGGGAGAAGAAGAGGGCTTCCAGAAGGCAAAGGGCAGAGGAGCAAGCCGATGCCTCACCTCAGTAATGCAGGCTGTGCGGGTCAGGCCCACACCACCGGAGAAGCCGGCGAGCCAGTGCCTGTTCTAGAGGAAATAGAAAATAGAATTTCCCGGCAGATCAGTGTAGCTGAACCAATTTACTAAGCTCGCTCGCGTACAGAGCAACAATCCAACAGCTTCACGGGGAGGGCGGAGGCGGGCCGGGTGCGGGCTCCGAGTGCCTCTTGTGTCTTTGCGGCCACTTGAACTTCTCTGGGCGTCAGCGTCCTTATCTGAAGACCTAAGGTCGCTGTCAGAGTCCCTGCAATAACGCAGGTGAAGTGCCTGGCACAGTGCCTCGCTTCACCGGTGCAGGACGGAGGACAGCGTGGGCACCCTGTACAAGCCTCGCCCGGGTTTTTCCTTGGCGGGAGCCTCACCACGCGCTCATGCTTCAGAGGTGAGCTGAATGACCTGATGGAAACCCAGCTTCTGAGGTGATAATCCCACTCGCAATGCCCAGTGCGGAGGCGGTGTGCTGTGAACGCTAGCCCCCTGTAGGAGACTGCTGCAGAAAGGGGTGGTGCTGGGCCAAGAGGCCTGGGAGCCAGCTCTGAGGAAGGGTGAGACAGTTCCAAGGCAGGAAAGCGGGCAGCACACAAGCTCAGGGCGGGCGGGTGCTGAGCACTTGGACCTCAGCTCAACCCCAGGGTTGAGTGAGCAGGGGAGGAGGCACCTGACCTTTCTCTGGGGATTTCCAGAGAAAGGTGCTTCAGTCTCTTTCTCACGCATCAGAAAGTTCATACTCAGTTTGCAGCAGAAAAAACAAACCCCACCCTGAACCGCAGCCCCTCCCCTCCAACAGGCCTGGGTCCTCCCAGCTCCCACTCCAGGGGGTCCCAGTTAGGGCCTCAGCCACTAAGACCCAGCTTTGACCTGGAGCCCCCAAAAATGTCCCAGCTGCCAGAAGAGAGAAGATTTTTGAGTTTTCATTTTTCCTTAAACCTATTTCCTGAGGCCTAAGGCAGTGCCCCAAGTCTCAGTGAGAAAGCCAGGCAAGTCAGATTTCAGCCGATTAAAACCAATGCTGGCAAATGTTTCCACTGGCCCGGTCTCAGTCTCGTTTCTTGGTTTTTTCTACAAAGAAAGAGGACTCGCCCAGTTAGGGTTGCTGGGAGTCTTTGGGCTGGGCATGGGGATAGGGTCACCTTAGCTATCAGACTGCCCTGATGCCCAAATCCTCTTTCTAAAACCTACCTGGTCGCATTATTGATTCAACGGAACCTCAAAATAAGAGGCATCTGTTTGTTCAAACACCTTACGGAAGCTGTCTAGCCTCCAAAGTCACCACGACCAGCTGCACCCGGCCCCCTAGCCCCGGGACCCCCCTCCCCTTCTCCTTGTGTTTTGAAGTTTATTTTCCCACATTTAGCCTTGAATTCTTTCCTTCCTTCCCCTGCAGAGGCGGAGGAGCTGAGGAGGGGAGAGGGGAAACACTTCGAGGGCAGCTCCAGGCTTTATCTCCACTGACGCCCTCCTCCCCCTCTAAACAAAGCCCTGCAGCAAGTTAAACAAAAACTCTCCTCCAAGAGGAATTATTTCCTCAAGGGAAATCATAAAGCGACCCCCTCCCCGCAGGGCTCTCAGACAGGGCAAACACCCATCACAGGAAGGCTGAAAGGTCCCAGAACTCAAAGCTCCAGGCAGAAGCCTACGATGAAATGCAGGGCTGGGCCCTGAGCCTCCCGTTCCTCCAGCCTCCAAGGCCATCTTCTAGGCCGCCTGTGGGAATCTGTGTGCTCCCCGGTGTGAGGCCACGTGGAGAAAAACAGCAGGGACCACTGGCACGCCATCTTCAGACTCTCCTAAGGTTGGGGAGCTGAAGCTGGACTCCAGAGAGGCCTCAGGGGCCGGGGAGATGCTGGAGATGAAAGCTCCTCTCATCTCAGGGGAAACGCAGCGCCTCGGACAATCTGCCACGGGGTCCTCTTCCACTGAGGGAAGGCCTGGGTGGAGGCCAAAGGGGGTGGACAGTGAAGGCGGAGCCCTCCAGACTCTGGCGCAGAGGGACAGGGTGCCCAAGTTGGCCCAAGGTCCCAGCTAGGATGGTCTGCCCAGTTCACCCAAGTGCGGCCAGTGCCGTCCGTGGGGTGTGTGCACCTGAAGGCGAGTCCCCGGGCCAAGCCCAGGGGCGCTCCCCTCGCCCACTTCCCTCCTCCGAGAAGAGGGACAACCCGGGTTTTGTTCGCTGGTGTTTCGCGAAGTTTACCCCGAGCCCTCGGGAGAGGACTCCCCAGCCCGGCCCTCCGGGAAGCCTGCACGCACCCCAGCAAGGGTGCCGCCACCGCCCTCGGCCCGCGGCCTCGGCTGACTCCCCGCACCCCGCGGGGCCGGGGCTCGAGGCGAGGCGGCGGCCGGCACTGGCGCGGGAGCCGGGGGTGGAGACGAGGGGTGGCGCTCGGCCGGGCTCCCGGGCTCCGGGAGCGTCTCCCAGGGAAGATAAACGCCTTTATCCGCCCCACAGCCGGCCTCGGAGGAGGGACGCTCCCGACGCCCACACCGCGCCGGGTGCGCGCCCAGCCTCTCGGGCGGCCGGCGGGCGCGGGACCTGCCCGGGATGCGCGTCCGCCCCTCGGCCCCGGCCCCGGCCCCGGCCGGCCCGGCGCGCGGCTCACCTGCAGGATCTTGTCCAGGCCCTCCTGGCCCAGGCACGGGAACTCCTTGAGCAGGAGCAGCTTCTGCGTGTAGTAGTTTTTCTTGGCCTTCTTCCAGTGCGGCTCCTCCAGCACCTCGAAGATCGCCGCGCCGATGGCCAGGTAGAAGATGATGGCGGAGGTGAGCAGGGGGCCGCGGTCCACCATGGCTCCTGCTAGGGCGCGCTCGCCCGGGCGGCTCCGCGTCCCCGGGGCCCCGCCGCCTCTGCGAACAGCTGTTTGAATTTGGAGCTCCGCATGCGCAGTGCCCGGCCCCGCTCGGGGACGGAGCTGCCGGGCCGAGTTGGCGGGCTGAGCGCGGCCGCGGGACGGCGCCGCTCGGGGACACGTGTGCGGCCGCGGCGCGCCCTGCACTGGGCAGCCCGCCGCCTCCGCACGCCTCTTAGCCGCGCGGGCCGGACACCGCGGGGGCGGGGCTCCGGGCCACGCCCACCGCGGCCACGCCCACCGAGGCCACGCCCCGGCTGGCCACGCCCCGGCCCGGAGCCTCCACGAGGTGCGGCGGAGGGCGGCGCGGCGGGGCGCTGGGGGTCGCCCGCCGGGCGGCGGTCCGGGGGCCTCGCCGTTGGGCGTCGGCGGCAGTGCGATAACCATACTGAGGGTTCACCTTCGGACTGAGGCCGGGGATTGATTGCTGCTGTTATTTTTCTTGTAATTTAATTTATTCTTTTTTTTTTTTTTTTTTGCGGTGCTGGGGATGGAACCCAGGGGCATTCTACCTTCGAGCTACACCCCAGGCCCCATTTTTTATTCTTTATTTTTTGAAACAGGGTCTCACGGAGTTGCAAAGGGCCTCACTAAAGTAGCTGATCCTCCTGTCTCAGCCTCCCAAATGCTGGGATTACAAA
Organism: Muscardinus avellanarius; assembly: GCF_963383645.1. NCBI lineage: Eukaryota > Metazoa > Chordata > Mammalia > Rodentia > Gliridae > Muscardinus > Muscardinus avellanarius. Next base: position 458,112 of record NC_137794.1, read on the forward strand.
CACACGCGTGAGCCATCGCGCCCGGCGTAATTGAATTTTCATTGACTGATGTTTCTTCCAAGAAAGCTGGATTCTCGGTCTCTTCCAGGCTCTCACTTTCCTGAAAGCCAGAGGCGCGGTGGGGGTTGGGGGATTAGAAAGGGGCAGAGGCAGCAGCTGCCGGGAACCCAGGGTGGCAGTAGCGGAGCCAACCACTGCATGGCTCCTCCCTGCACCCGGCTCTCACTTGCCCCGCTGAGACCCTCCACATCTGGAAGAAGCCATCGTCCTGACCTTGAGGTCCCTCCTATGCCCAAGCCTTAGCTCCCCCCCACACACATACACAAAGGAAAAGGTCAGCCGAGAGGCCCCCTTCAGTGCTGGATGCAAACCCTGCGGTACTTGGAAAGCTGAGACAAGAGGATTGCAGGTCCCAGGACAGCCTCCTTGTTTCAAAATAAAAATAGGAGCCGGGCGTGGTGGCATGTGCTTGTAATCCCAGCATTTGGGAGGCTGAGACAGAAGGACTGCACAGTTTTGAAGCCAGCCTCTGCTACTTAATGAGGCCCTTTGCAACTGAGACCCTGTTTCAAAATAAAGAATTTTTAGAAGTAGAGCTGGAGGTGTTGCTGGGAGGTAGGATGCCCCTGGGTTCCATCCCCAGCACCGCAGTAAATGAATGGATAGATAATTATTTGAATAGACACTCGCTAAGCATGGGCAGTGAGGAGTGAATTTGTCAGGCGCACCGGATCCCGGCTGTTTCTTACTCGCCTGGCTGCCTTTCCCTAGTAAGCCCCAGGCGGAACTCCTTCCTTCCCTAGCATGTAGCAGGGCTGTCCTTAGCCCCACTTGCCCGCAGGGACACTGAAGATAAAGGGCTTGGGTAGTACCGTGTCTGCCAGCACCAGCCAGAAGGGGGGGGGGCATGCTCCAGGGACTCTGGCCCCTGCAGCCCAGCCTGCTGCTGTGCAGACCCAATTTTCCAGAATATATTTGTAGCCGCTGCTTCTTCTTCTTCTTCTTCTTCTTCTTCTTCTTCTTCTTCTTCTTCTTCTTCTCCTTCTCCTTCTCCTTCTTCTTCTTCTTTTTCTTCTTTCTCCTCCTCCTCCTCCTCCTCCTCCTCCTCCTCCTCCTCCTCTTCTTCTTCTTCTTCTTCTTCTTCTTCTTCTTCTTCTTCTTCTTCTTCTTCTTCTTCTAGCACTGGGGATGGAACCCAGGGGCATTCTACCTCTGAACTACACCCCCGGCCCTATTTTATTCTTTATCTTGAAACAAAGCCTCACTGAGCTGTACAGGGTCTTACTAAGCAGCCGAAGCTTTCCACGATCCTCCTGTCTCAGCCTCCCAAATGCTGGGATTCTAGATAGGTGTGTGCCACTATCCTGGGTTTTGTTTGTAGCTTCTTGAAGTGCCCCCGACCCCATGCTGGCTGAAGTGTCCGCACCCAAGCCTCTGTCAGTACTGTCAGACCCAAGGGTCTGCACAGCAGCAGGCTGGGCTACAAAGTCCCTGGCCACGGCCTTTTTTCTTTTGCTGCATGGGAAAGGGGTGGTCATTGTTCACCACCCAAGAATTAAGAGGAGGTTATCTGTGGATCTGTAAGCCTGCTGGAGCAAAAGGACTAGAGGTGCAGCGTGAAGGATTGATCTTCCTTTGAAAATTCTTCTGTCTTTCCTGCCTCCACGTGCAAGCCCAGAGGCGGAGGCGGAGGCCCAGGCGGCCAGGGCAGGAAGCTGGGAAGACCCAGGTTTCATAATTCTGCACCCCGGATGCCTGCAGTGTCTGTCTGCCCCAGCCCCGGCCACTCCCCAGCCAAGGCTCACTCTGGACAGGGCCATGGGGTGCTGTCTCTAGAGAGGGCCACCCTGAACAGATTTCTCTTCTCTAACCCTTGCTGCCCTCCCACCCACCCGGAGCCCCAGCTCTGGCCTGAACCCCATCTCCACAGTCTTACTCTCTGGTCCTCAGATGGATACGGAGGCCAGCCTTCTGCCCAGGACTGCCCCCTCTGAACCGCCTACACAAGGACAGAGGCTTGGGACAGAGGCTTTAGCCAGCATGGCAGTTTAAGAAGCTACAAAGGAAACCGGGCGTGGTGGGCACGCTTGTCATCCCAGCATTCAGGAGGCTGAGACAGGAGAATCACCGTTCGTGGACAGCCTCAGCTGCTTAGTGAGGCCCTTTGCACTCAGTGAGACTGTTTCAAAATAAAGAACAAAGCAGGCGTGGTGCACACGCTTGTAATCCCAGTATTTGGGAGGCTGAAACGGGAGGATCGTAGACAACCTCAGCTACTTAGTGAGACCCTGTTTCAAAATAAAGAATAAGAATAGGGCAGGGGGTGTGGCTCGGAGGCAAATGCCCCTGGGTTCCATCCCCAGACCCCCAAATAAATAAATAAATAAAGCTGGGGGTATAGCTCAGAGGTAGAATGTTCCTGGGTTCCATCCCCAGTACCACACACACACACACACACACACAAAAATGAAGCTACAAGTTCTGGAAAATTCTCTATCTCTCCTACTCAGAGCTGGGTTCTCTTCCTAAGAAAACAAACGGCTCTTCCTTCTTGCTGCCTCGCAACAAGAGTGCAGAACCAGGCTCAGGCACACATGTGCAATCCCGGTACTTGGGAGGCTGAAATAGGAGGATCCTAGGTTCGAGGCTAGCCTCAGCAACTTAGCAAGGCCCGCAGCAACTTAGTGAGACCTTGCTTTCAAATAAAAACTAGCCAGGCAGAGTGGTGCACTCCTGTAATCCCAGTACTTGGGAGGTTGAGACAGGAGGATAACTGGTTTGAGGCCAGCCTCAGCAATCTAGCCAGACTCTCAGCATCCTAGTAAAACCCTATTTTAAAACAAAAAACAAAAAGGGCTGGGTGTGTAACTCGAAGGTAGAATGTCCCTGGATTCCGTCCTCGGTACAAAAGAGAAGCATCCTTTTCGCGGAGTCCTTTGGGAACTTTTCATGCTTGTTACTTCTGCTAGTCTATCCTTTCTCTTTCTAGTTCTTGCTGTGTCCTCTCGCTCTCCCTCCATCCTCTCCAGTTGCCCATCTCTCCCTTCCTGTATCCTGCCTTGCCACCCCCCACCCCGGCCTGCTGCCTCCATCCCTCTCCTTGGTTTCCTTCCCAGGTGAACATTCTTCCCCTCTTCCAGCTCCCAACAAGCATTTGGATGAGGGCTTTCCCGAGAGGTCAAGAACACACAGAAGGCGCTGCGCGCTCTCATCCTCCTGGGGCCGGGGCTTTGGCAGATATAAACTATGAAACCAGTCCACCAATCACACGAGCTTGGGGATGGGAGGGAAATTTGGTCCACAAGGATGTGTATTTGCTTACACAGTGGATAAGTGAATCCATTCCAATAGCCATGTGTATTTCTCGTTCTTGTACCGATTTGTCATGGCTGATCGTCATTTCAGGGCCACCTTTTGAAAGGCAATCAACTTTGAGAATGGCTTTTTTGCTGTGCATGGTGGTGTACACCTGTAATCTCAGGCTGGGATAGCAGGTTTGAGGGCAGCCTCAGCCACTTAGTGAGACCCTGTTTTTTGTGTTTGTTTGTTTTGTGGCACTGGGGATGGAAACCAGAGGCATTCCACCTCCAAGCTACACCCCCCAGCCCTATTTTATTATTTTATTTTGAGACAGGGTCTTACTAAGTTGTGGAGGGCCTAAGTTGCTGAGGCTGGCCACAAACCTGCCATCCTCCTGTATCAGCCTCCCAAGTATAGGGATTACAAGCATGCACCACCATACCTGATTTTAGTGAGACCCCATTTCAAAATATAAAGTCAAAAGGACCAGGAAGATAGCTCCGAGGTAGAATGTCCCCTTGGTTTAATCTCCAGTTCCAAAAGAAAAAGAGAGAGAGGGGGAGAGCGTGCAAGCACGAGCCCAGGACCTTGTGCATACTAAGCTAGTGTTCTACCTCGGAGCTACCCACACACACAGGTTCATCTCTCTGTCTGTATCCTCCTGTGATACTGAGGATTGAACCCAGGGGTGTTCTACCTCCAAGCTACACCCCAGCCCTGTTTATTTATTTATTTTATTTTATTTTGAACAGGTCTCACTAAGTTGATGAGAGTCTCACTACTTGCCGAGGCCGTCCTCTAACCTGAGATCCCCCGTCTCAACTTCCGGAGTACCGGGATTACAGGCGTGCGCCACCATGTCCGGCTCCCAGCCTCATCTTACAGCAACAGATAATTAGGCTTACCTGAGTCACACCTGGAGAAGTTGGCAGAATTAATCAGTTGTTTTGCCCAAGGTCATTCACTGAACTCTGGTCAAAGAACCCAGCTCTACATCCAGTTCTGTTTCTTCCTCATTTCAGTCAGGTGAAGGGATTAACCTCTTGGCAAAATAAACACTTGATAATCCTTCCATAATGTGAAAACAGCTACTGTTCTGGGATGCTCCTGGACTTACAATGGAGTTGCCTAGGGATAAACCCAGAGGCTGAGCCATTGAGGCTGAATACATTTAAGGCACCTATCTCAGAACATTGTAACTGAGTACACTGTACACTGCTTCCCGGCCCTCATGCTGACCCGGAACTGTGGCTCCTGCGTACGTCCTCCCAGCCTCAGAGAAAAAGGGTCAAAATTCCAAATCTGAAGGGTAGTTGCTATGGAGTGCGTCTCCCTTTTGTACCACCGCCATGTCAAAAGCTGGTAAGTCTAACCATCAAGTTAGGTGCCACCTAGAGCTTAGGAATCTTCCTGTGTATATTCGTCCCACTCTGAAAACCACATCTGACCCAAGGACGTGTATAAAAAGCTATAAAGAACATAAAGTGGTTCAATAGTACAATCACTTGAAAACCCTATTTCCTTATTTTTAAAAACGCTCTCTAGCTCTCAACTTAAAAGGTCAATACGTTCTATTTTTATTTTTGTTCTTCTCATACTGCAACAATATTAAATGCCTTATGAAATCGCTTGCCATTTTTGCAATGTGCAGAACTTTCAGTTACTTTCTGCATTTGCTTTATTTCTGTTTAGAAAACATGAAGAAAAGCTCTGTTAAACAAAACCTCTGTTTTACCAACCAGAAATATTTCTGAGTGGTAAATTCAGTGTACGTGATAAGGCCACTTCTTGTTTTCTTGCATTACAAAAAAAGCACAGAGCAATAAAGTTATTTGTTTTCTTTTTAAAGTAGTGAAAAGCTGGGCTTTGGTGGAGGCTGGGACAGTAGAATACGGGACCCAGGTTAGTCTCAGCAAATTAGCAAAACCCTGTTTCAAAATAAAAAATTGGCCAGGTATGGTGGCGCACACTGTAATCCCCGGGCCTGGGAGGCTGAGTCAGGAAGATCGCACAGGTTCAATCAAAGCCAGCCTCGGCAACTTAGTGAGGCCCTGTTTCCAAATAAAATATAAAATAGGTCTGGGAGAATAGCCCGGAGGTAGAAAGCCCTTGGGTTTCATCTCTAGCACCACAAATAAATAAATAAATAAATAAATAAATAAATAAATAAATAAATAAGGCTGGGAGTATGGCTGGAAGGTAGAATACTCCTGGGTTCCATCACCAGTTCCAGAGAGAAAAAGACAGAGACAGAGAGAGAATTACCAGGAAATGGCATGTGGTTAAGTCACAATAATTAAATTAGGTAAGCGTGGCCTGTCAGAGTTCAGCTACTTTTCTTTACTTTTATGGCTGTCTTATGGTCTTACAGGCTCCTATCCCAGTGCAGTCAACAGTGATAGCGACACCCGCGCGCCCAGCACCCTCCTTTGGTGACTTCATATCAAAGCCCACACCCTTTGCTCCAGAGCCAATCAAGCTACCAAGAGATGTGCCCTTGGAGATTAACAGCTGAGCTCCAACTCCGATTCAGAATCTTTACCTAGGGCCATCTCAAAGTCTTTTCCTTAAACCAGGAATGTGGGAGTATCAGGATTTTACCGCTCTTTGCCAAATCGCCTCAAAAATACTTGGTGACAAGAGAGGCCGACTCTGACCAAGTCAGAAGTCACCTGCTCCAGGCAGCTCACACCAGTAATCCCGTTATGTGGGAGCCCGAGGACGGAGGATGGGGTTCAAGGCCAGCCCTGGCAACTTCGTGAGACCCTGTCTCACAACAAAAAATAAAAGCTGGGCGTGGTGGCACACGCTTGTAATCCCAGCACTTGGGAGGCTGAGACAGGAGGATCAAACAGGTGAAAGCCAGCCTCAGCTACTTAGTGAGGCTCCCAGCAACTTAGTGAGACCTTGTTTCCAAATAAAAAATAAAATAGGTCTGGGAGTGTAGCCCAGAGGTAGAAAGCCCCTGGGTTCCACCCCAGTACCACCAAAAAAAAAAAATTAATAATAATAATAATAAGAAGAAGAAGAAGAAGAAGAAGAAGCAGCTGGGGTGGTGGTACACACTTATAATCCCAGCATTCAGGAGGCTGAGACAGGAGGATCATGGTTTGTGGCCAGCCTCAGCTATTTAGTGAGGCTCTTTGCAACTCAGTGAGATTGTTTCAAAATAAAGAGTAAAATATAGGGCTAGGGGTGTAGCTTGGAAGTAGAATGCCCCTGGGTCCCATCCCCAGTACCACAAAAATAAATAAATAAATACTAAATAAGCTGGGGATGCAGCTCAAGAGAGCCCTCTGGGCTCTGTCCCCAGGAGTGGGGTAAGGGAGACCTCACCTGTAGCTATCCTTTATCTGGCCAATTTTAGGGTGCCGCAGCAGGGTGTGACTAGGATCCCAACCCAGATCTCTCTCCATCTGTTACTGATTCCTCAAATTCCAGCATCACAAGCGGGTTTATCAGTGTCTTTGCTCTAAGACCTGTTTTCTTCCTTCCTTCTTGTCTTTGATCTCCTCCCCTCCCCCTTTCGGCATTTGAGGTTGAACCCAGGGGCATTCTACCTCTGAGCTATACCCCAACTTTTTTTGTTTGTTGTTTTTGCAGTGCCGGGGATTGAACCCAGGAGCAATCTCCTTTGAACTACTTTACTTTGAAACAGGGTCTCACTATGTTGGGGAGATAAGAAGGTGAGGCTGAGTAGGAACCGGGGATCCTCGTTTCAGCCTCCCAAATACTGGGATTACAGCGTGTACCACCATGCCAGGATTTTGGTTTTTATTTGGAAACAGTAGCACGGAGTTACCAAGGATCTTTCTAAATTGCTAAGGATGGCTTAAAACCTGTGACTTTCCTAGATAACTTGTTGGTATTTTTTTTTTCCAGTACTGAGGATGGAACCGAGGGGGCGTTCTACTTCCGAGCTACACCCTCAGCCCTACTTTTTTTTTTTTTTTTTTTTTTTTTTTTTGTGTGTGTGTGTGTGTGTACTGGGAGTGGAACCCAGGGGTTTTCTACCTCTGGGCTATACTCCCAGGCTACTTTATGTTTTATTTGGAAAAAGGGTCTCACTAAGTTGCTGAGAGCCTCACTAAGTAGCTGAGGCTGGCTTTGAACCTGTGCGATCCTCCTGTTTTAGCCTCCCAAGCCCTGGAATTACAAGTGTGCACCATCACACCCAGCTTCCAGCCCTAGTTTTTATTCTTTATTTTGAAACAAGGTGTCCCTGAGTTGCAAAGGGCCTCACTAAGTAGCTGAGGCTGCCCGAACTTCAGGTATCTGCCTCCCAATGCTGGAATGACAAGCGTGCGCCACCACGCCCAGCTCCTTGTTGGTATCTTAATGTTATACTCCTTCATGAATTTGAAAATAAATTTAGATCCAGGCGTGGTGGCGCACGCTTGTCATCCCAGGATTCGGGAGGCTGAGACCAGAGGATCGCGGTTCGCAGACAGCCTCAGCTACTTAGTGAGGCCCTCCGTAACTTAGTGAGACCCTGTTTCAAAATAAAGAATACAAAACAAGGCAGGGGGTGTAGCTCGAAGGTAGAATGCCCCTGGGTTTCATCCCCAGACCCCCCCCCACAAAAATAAATATAAATAAATAAATAATAAATGTAGCCGGGTGTGGTGGCACACACTCTTAATCCCAGTACTTGGCAGGCTGAGACAGGAGGATTGCAGGTTCGAAGCCAGCCTCAGCGAGTCCGCATTCAGCACATATTCCTCTGTGGCCTGGGCTATCTCTTGGAGGGTGTGACTGTCCCCGTGGTCTTTTCCCTTTGGTGGACACCTACGGTGTGGATGGGCCTTTGGGCTCAGTAGACAAATTGCTTTTCACATGTAGAGTTGACAGAGCCCGCCAGTGCCTTTGGACAACTGTTTACAATGCCTTGTTTTTATACGTTTATTTAATTTTCCATTCATTCATTCATTCAATTTTTTTTCAGTACTGGGGATGGAACTCAGGGGCATTCTACCTCCTAGATATATCCCCCAGCTCTATTTTTTTTATTTTTTATTTTTTATTTTGAAACAGGGTCTCACTGAGTCGTAGAAGGCCTCACTAAGAAGCTGAGGCTGTCTGCAAACAGCCATCCTCCTGCCTCAGCCTCCCGAATGCTGGGATTACAAGTGTGTGTGTCACCATGCCCAGCCGCCATGTTATTCTTGCCCACTTGACTTTAGGGGCAACAGGATCCCTTTTTGCAAAAGGCAAAATTCGCCTCACGGAGCCACTTTCAAATATGCATGTGGTTTTTATTTTTTGTAGTATCATGGAAGTTTATTTCTAACAGGTAGGGCAGGAGGTGGTGGTTAGTGTGTTGGAAGGAAGAAGCCAGCCCCATGTGAGTAAAGTCAAGAATAACTTTAAAGAAGGCCACTTTCGCCGGGCGTGGTGGCGCACGCTTGTAATCCCCACGCTTGGGAGGCAGAGACAGGAGGATCGCGCAGGTTCGAAGCCAGCCGCGTGCGCTGGCTTAGGAGACCCTGTTTCCAAATAAAAATGTAAAAATAGGTCTGGGAGTGTAGCCTGGAGGTAGAAGGGCTTCCAGGAACCCCAGTACCACCAAAAATAAAGAAAGAAAGAAAGAAAGAAAGAAAGAAAGAAAGAAAGAAAAAAGAAGAAGGCCACTTTCACTGTTCTTCACATTCATCTTAAAAGCTGAACAAGAGGTTCAGTGGGCTGGATGTGGTGATGCACGCTTATAATCCCAACATTTGGGAGGCTGAGACAGGAGGATCATGACTCGAGGACGGCCTCATCTACTTAGTGAAGCCCTTTTTGGTGGTACTGGAGGTGGAACCCAGAGGCTTTCTACCTCCGGACTATACTCCCAGACCTTTTTTATATTTTATTTAGAAACAGGGTCTCACTAAGTTGCTGAGAGCCTCACTAAGTAGCTGAGGCTGGCTTCTAACCTACGCGATCCTCCTGTCTCAGCCTCCCAAGCGCAGGGATTACAAGCGTGCGCCACCACGCCCGGCAACCCTGTTTCAAAATAAAGAATAAAAAATAGGGCAGGGGTATTTTTCAGAGGTAGAATGAACTTGAGTTCCATTCCCAGTACAGAAAATAAATAAATTGTGCAGGGGTATAACTTGGAGGTAGAATGCCTTTGGGTTCAATCCTCAGGCTCCCCCAAGAAAGCAAGTGGAGATGGGCAGCCAGGGAGCCAGCACAGAGAAGGGTCCAGCCAGAAATCAGGCCTGGGAGGCACACAGAGGGTGGGCGGGGCGGGGCACACGCTGAGGGGCTCTAACTGCAGTCAGCCAGAGGTCCATGCCTAGAGTTTAGGGGCTTTATGGACTTGGATGCAAACATTTAAGGCAGTTATGAGCCAGGTGCAGCAGCACACACCTGGAACCCCAATATCCAGAGGCCAGACAGGACACAAAGCTCAAGGCCAGGCCCAGCAACTAACAGAGACCTTGCAACTTACAACAGAGAGCTGCTGTGTCCCTCCTCCCTGCTGGTCCAGCCTCCCCTGCTGCGACCCTCCTCCCCTGCTGCGGCACCCTGGACTCTCTTGCCGGCCTCCCCAGCCTCCTCTGCCCAGGGCTAGAGGAGCCAGCACCCCGGCAGGCCTTACTTAGACCCACTGTCCAAAGCCTGGGGCGACTTCAACCAGCCCCACAGCACCGCTCCTACAGGACATAAAGATCCCAGAGACAATTGGCCACTTGTCCAGCAAATGGGCAAGGGCCTCGGGATTGGCTGAGAGGGGGGTGGGGACGGGAGGAGAAGGAGGAGAATGCCAATGGGAAGGAGGAACTGGGATTCCTGGAATTTCTGCCTCTCGAGCCAAAGTCCAGGAGGGAGCGGGCCAGTAAACAGACGGGCACATGCAGGACTTTGGTTTTCCAGCCCCAGGACGCAGTTCAGGGTGTTCCAGGGTGATGGCTTATCAGGCTTGAGCTCATAACACAGACAATTTTACTCATTTACTATCACAAGAGCCTCCCTCAGGCCAGCCACCCAAACCCCAGCCCAAGGCCTGGGACCCAGTGGTCTGTTAAAAACCATCAATCAGGTTTCGGGTCAAGGACTTTCGGTTTTATGTGGTTTTTGTGTTTTGTTTTGTTTCTGCAGTACTTAGGATGAAACCCAGGGCCATTCTACCTCCGAGCTACACCCCAACCCTGTTTTTTATTCTTTATTTTGAAACAGGGTCTCACTGAGTTGCAAAGGGCCTCACTAAGTAGCTGAGGCTGTCTGCGAACCGCGATCCTCCAAATGCTGGGATTACAAGCATGCCCACCATGCCTGGGTCTTGTTTCTTTTTTTCTTTTTTTTTTTTTTATGGTACTGGGATTGACCCCAGAGATATTCTACCTCTGATCTACACAATATTTGGCTTGAAACAGGGTCTCCCTAGGTTGCTGACAGCAGGGGCAGGGACATCACAGGTGTGAGGTCACCCTCAGCAACTCATAGTAAGGCTCTGTTTCAAAATTAAAAATAAGCCAGGCATAGTGGCACATATCTATAAATTCACTACCTGAGAGGCTGAGACCGGAGGATCTCAGGTTCACGACCAGCCTCAGCTACTTAGCAAGGCCTTTTGTAACTCAGTGAGACCCTGTTTCAAAATAAAGAATAAAAAAAAAAAAATAGTCTGGGGGTATAGCTCAGAGGTAGAATGCCCCTGGATTCAATCCCCATTTGTTTTGCAAACAAACAAACAAACAAACAAACATGAAAAAGGGGGCTGAGGACATAGCTCAAATGTAGAACACCCCTGTGTTGAAGCCCCAGTCTCTCTGCCTCTGTCTGTCACACACACACACACACACACACACACACACACACACACACACACACTATTCCCAGTCTACACAAGGAGACTGAGGCCTGGGGTGATAAATTATCTGTCCCACGTGGCACCCAGGGAGGCCACAGCCTGAGGCCCAGGTTGGCCTGCTCCAGAGGCACTGGGAGAGGGCGGGGCCTCAGGGGCCTCCCTTCCCCCTCAAACACCAGCCCAGCCCTTGCAGGGCCCCTGCTGAGCCAGTTTTCTTCTGTGGAACCCACCAAAGGCCAACACTACTGAACAGGGAGCCCGGAGGAGGGGCCTCTATTAGCCAGGAGCAGTACCCTCTTGCCAGGAGGATGGTGGCAGTGAAGAGAAAAGGCCTGGGGCCACCTCTGCCCTCCCTCTGCTCCCCGCCAGTCAGTGCTCCCAGGGGAACAGCAGCTGCACCCACCTGAGCTTCAGCCTGCTCTCCCTTCTCCTCCGCTACCTAAGCACCGCGACCCCAGTGGACTAATGTCCTGGGGTGTCCATCAGTGGCCGTCAGCATCCCTAGAAGAGAGCCAAGGCAGGCATGTCCCTGAAGGAAATACAGATCTCAGGTTCAAAGCCAGCCTCGGCAACTTAGCAAGGCCCCCTGCAATTTAGAGAGGCCCTGTTTCCAAATAAGAAATAAAATTTGACTGGGGGTGTAGCTCAGAGGTAGAATATCCCTAGGTTCAATCCCAAGTATCACAAAAATAGAGAAGAAGAAGAAGAAGAAGAAGAAGAAGAAGAAGAAGAAGAAGGAGGAGGAGGAGGAGGAGGAGGAGGAGGAGGAGGAGGGGGGGGGAGGGGGAGGGGGGAGGAGGAGGAGGAGGAGGAGGAGGAGGAGGAGGAGAAACACTGTGCAGAAACCCACAGATTACAAGGGCCTTGCAAGCTGGCAATCATGTAGAGACATGTGAGAGACATAATTTGTCTCTTGGTCAAACAACAGCAAAAACCAAGAACTTGTACAGCTTAACACTGACATGAGACATTTGGAAATGTAAACCCTAAACCGGGCGTGGGGGCGCACGCTTGTCATCCCAGCATCCAGGAGGCTGAGACAGGAGGATCGCGGTTCATGGAGTGCCTCGGCTCCTTAGTGAGGGCCTCTGCAACTGAGACTCTGTTTCAAACTAAAGAATAAAAATAGGCCTAGGGATATAGCTCGAAGGTAGAATGCCCCTGAGTTCAATCCCCGATACAACAAACAAACAAACAAATAAGCAAGCCAGGATTTAGCGGGGTGTGGTGGTACACCCTGCAATGTCAGTACCTGGGAGGCTGAGACAGTGAATGGAGGGTTCAAAGCCAACCTCAACAACTTAGCAAGGCTCTCAGCAACTTAATGAGAACCTGTTTCCAAATAAAAAATAAATAGGTCTGAGACTGTAGCTTGGGGGTAGAAAGCCCCCGGTTCAATCCCCAGCACCACAAAAAAGAAAGCTGCCCCCACCCCAACGTCACCCCAGACTCTGTCACCCCCTCTGACTTCTCTCCCTTGGTTGAAGCCCCATGTGTCAAGGTCTGGATTCTACCTAACCCTCAAAGAGGAAAGGGAACTAAAAGGAATTTGCAACAAGTTCTGGCCACTGGGATGGGGAGGGGACATGGAGGCGGCCAGGAATTCACCCAAAGACAGGCCCCCTCGCAGTGAGATGCGGTGTGCAGGGGTGGATGGGCGGTGGTGGCCCTGGCTGCCCTGTGGGCGGCTCTGCTTCTTGGCCACAGCTGCAGTCTGCCTAAATCTTTGTTAATCGAATCCTCTTCTCCCGTGACTCATATGGCGGTTGCAGAGCGAGGATGCACCCGGAATGAGAAGTGGGTCTGCTGAGGAGTGAACTCCAGGGTGGCTTGTGGTCCAGGAGAAGCAAGACCTGAAACGGAGCTTGGGCCTGGCTCCTGGCCACTCTGCAGACGTCCACCTGGGCCTGGCTGGCGGCCGCCTGGCTTCCCTCCTCTGTCCTGAGGGGTAGTTCAGACCTCCCCAGCTCCAGTCAAGCCCTGGCCACTGTGTCTAGACTCCCCTGGGCCTGACTTGATTCTTTGGGGAACAGTGCTACAGGAGTGACCCTGCCCTAAACTAATCTTTTCAGATTCGGGAATCCCTGGTGGTTTGTCCTCACTACCCTTGAACATCTTTTCCCAGGTTTGGCAAGAACCCTTTACACTTAAAATACCCCCAGGAACCGGGCATGGTGACCGGCTTGTAATACCAGCGCTTGGGAGGCTGAGACAAGAGGATCACAGGTTCTCAGCCAGCCTCGGCCACTTAGTGCGGCCCTCTGCAACTCAGTGAGACCCTGTTTCAAAATAAAGAATAAGAATAGGGCTGGGGGTGTAGCTCAGAGGTAAAACACCTCTGGGTTTCATCCACAATACTGTAACAAAACAAAACAAAACACTTTAAGCAGGAGGTGGGATGGGGCGCACACCTGTAATCCCAGTACTTGGGAGGCTGAGACAGGAGGATCACAGGTTCCCTGCCAGCCTCAGGAATTTAGTGAGGCCCTCTACCACCTAGTGAGATCCTGTTTCAAAATAAATTAAAACGTAGGTGGCTGGGGGTGCAGTTCAGCAGTAGAATGCCCCTTGGTTCAATTCCCAGTAACACACACACACACACACACACACACACACACACACTAATAATGATGACTAAAAAATAAAAATTAAGCCAGGTGTGGTGGCGCACTCTTGTAATCCCAGCATTTGGGGGGCTGAGATAGAAGGATCGCACAGGTTCAAAGCCAGCCCCAGCAGCTTCATGAGGCCCTCAGAAACTTAGTGAGACTCTGTTTCCAAATAAAATATAAAATAGGTCTGGAGGTGTGGCTGGGAGTTAGGAAGCCTCGACATTCCATCCCCAGGAATACACAAACACAGACACACACACACACACACACACACACACACACACACACACACACACAATTTCTTTTCCCAGAACTGCTGATTGAACCCAGGGACACTCTACTACTGAACCATATTCTCCCTCTTCTAATTTTGCTTGCAGAGCCGAGGTCTAAGTTTTCCAGACTGGCCTCCTGCTGGCAATCCTCCCGCATCTCCAGGATGCTAGGCATGCATCACCACACCCCAGGATTTGGACTTTTAAAACTGATTATCATCTACTCTTCCAACAACAACAAAAATATCTTATAATAAAGATGGGAGATGGGAGAAAGGCCCGTACCTTTGATAACCAAAGTTCAGACACATGCTGGCCTCTAATCCCAGCACTGAGGAAGGAGGCAGGAGGATCCCAAGTTCAAGGCCAGCCTGAGCAATTTAGTGGACTCTGTCTATCTCAGTGGTAAAGCATTGCCTGGTACGCACAAGGCCCTGGATTCAATCCGCCGTGCTGAAAAACAAACAAAACAAAGTTTAGGGGCTCTGGTTAGGTGGGAAAAGGGTCAGATTAACTCAATAAATGTAGATGAAGCCCCCCCCCTTTTTTCCGTAATGGGGATGGAACTGAGGAGCATTCTACTTCCAAGCTATACCCCCAGCCCTATTTTTTATGCTTTATTTCGAAACAGGGTCTCACTGAGTTGCAAAGAGCCTCGCTAAGTAGCTGAGACTGTCCGCAAACCGTGATCCTCACGTATCTGACTCCCAAATGCTGGGATTGCAAGCGTGCGCCACCACGCTGGGCTATGGATGAAGCCATTTTAATGTGCTAAGCTTGGTGCCAGGCACGAGGGGAGATGTGGAGAACCATACACCGTTATTGCTCGTCAGCCTCCAAACAGTCCCTGGGCCCTTCCTGCTGGCCACTGGGAATATCTGCACACAGCTCAGATTTACTTTCTTCTGAGTCATGATTAGTGTGTACCTGGCTAATGCCCCGGTTAGCTGGAGCAATAAAACCCATTATAATCCGCCTGCTACTGCGTCTAAAGGTAATTGACAGCCCCATTGAAGGTTGCTGGCAGCAGGCCTGCGGCAGTCTTGGCTGTGGGAACAAAGGCGTTCTGAGTGCAAACAGTGCCCAGGTGTGGGGATGGGTCTCCATGCCTGGCCCTGCCCGACACATCCTTGGCATGCCCTTGAGACGGCCATGCTGAGTGGGGATGAGGCTAAAGTATTTGCTCAAAGCAGACCCCAAGCCAGGCGTGCAGGCACATGCCTGTAATCCCAGTACTTGGGAGGCTGAGACAGGAAGAGCACAGGTTCGCGGCCAGCCTCAGCAAATTAGCAGGACCCTGTTTCAAAATAGAAAGGGCTTGGCATGTAGCTCAGAGGTAGAACAGGCCTGGCTTCAATCCCCAGTACTAAAATGAAAGAAAATAAGACAAACGGCAGGTTTTCAGCAGGAGGTGAGCCACAGACGCACACGCCCTTGGAGACCTGGAAAAAGTGGGGCTTTCCATCTGGTGGCCTTGGGAGATGGTTTAACCTGAGCTTCATTTTCATTTTCTTTAGATAATGTGGTTTAAGATTAGCAGCTCAGATTAGATTAGCCATTAAGATTAGACCTCATAGGACCGTTGTGATCCTACAAGTCAGGTCTCAGAACACTGATGGGCTAGAGCTAGCCCCACTGAGTCGGTGAGTTCGCAGTGATGACGGTGATGACCGTGACGGCGGTGGTGGTCCAGCCAGCAGTGATGGCAATGGTGCGCACATCAACTTCCAGAGCTCCCTCCACAACCACAAAGGTACGCCTCTAAGTGTGTGTGTGTGTGTGGGGGGGGGGCGAGGCGTCTAGCTGGAGGTTACAGCAGGGTGGTGGATTTTTTTTTTCAGCACTAGGGATGGAACCCAGGGGCACTCTACCTCTGAGTTACACCCCAACCCTATTTTTTATTCTTTATATTGAAACGGTCTCACTGAGTTGCAGAGGGCCTCACTAAGTAGCTGAGGCTGGTCGGGAACCGCAATCCTCCTGTCTCAGCTTCCCAAATGCTGGGATTACAAGTGTGTGCCACCATGCCCAGCATTGTTTCCATTCTTCTGAGGATCCTCCACACTGTTTTCCAAAGGAATTGCACTAATTTGCAATCCCAGTAACACCCAGTCCTTTTTATTTATTTATTTATTTATTTATATTTTTATTTTTATTTTTTGGTGGTACTAGGGGTGGAACCGAGAGGCTTTCTACCTCCGGGCTATACTCCCAGACCTATTTTATTTTTATTTTTATTTATTTTTATTTTTTTATTTTTTTATTTTTTTTCATATTTATTTTTAATTGGTGCACTGTATTCATACATCATAGTGGGATACAAACTTTTGTAGACATACATGCACACATCGCCCAGTCAGCCCCCACCCAATCCCCACCCCGTTCTCTCCCTATCCCCCCCTCCTATGCTTGGCTTAGTAGTTGACATCTAGTATTATAGCAATTTATCCAAAATTAAAAATGATAATCTCACATAACAGTTTCATTTGTCTGATACCAAGCTTTTGATGACTTAAAGATAACATTTCAATATTTCTTTTTGCTTTCTTTCTTACCAGAGAATCTATTTTTTTCTATTTTTTAGGTGAAACTATCATATATTTATATATTTATTTTTCAGAAAAAAAATCTATCCTAATATGGAATATGGACTCTAGGTACCCACATCGATCTTGAAAAAGAACAAAGCTAGAAGATATATATTTTCTGATTTCAAACCATATAAAGCTACAATAATTGAAACAGTGTAGTACTATTCTAAAGGCAGATATATAAACCATTGGAGTTAAATAAAAGCCTAGACCTAAATTCTTCCCTATATTGTCGTTATTTTTGACAAGGTTTCCATGAACATTTGGTGGTGGTAGAAATAATAATCTTTTAACTAAATATTGTTGAAACATAATAATTACATGGAAAAGAATAAAGTTGGACCCTTACCTAATCCCATATACAAATATTAACTCAAAATAGATAAAAGACCTAAATATAAATCTTAAGACTATAAACTTTTAGGAGAAAATCTGGGTCATAAAACCTCACAACATTGAACTTGGCAGTGATTTCTTGGTTATGATTTCAATGGCACAGGCAACAGAAGAGTATACAAACTCCCTAAAAAATAAAAAACATATTGTATATCCAAAGACAATGTAAACAGAGTTAACAGTTACTAATAGAATGTGATAAAATATTTCCAAATGCTATATCTGAAGGTATATTAATATTCCAACTAGAAATCCTAAAAATTAACAACAATAAAGGCAAACAATACCCTTTAGAGATAGGTAACAGACTAACATAAATAATGAATCTCCACAGATAACCAATCATAGTTGTCTGTTGGATGGAAAATCTTGTTTCTCTAGTTCTGATGTGTGTTACCTATTTCTTCTTTGTAGTTAATCTCTTTGAGTATTTTCTCTAGTGCTGGTTTTGAAGACATAAATTCCTTCAGTTTCTGTTTGTCATGGAAGCTTCTTATTTCTCCATCTAATTTGATAGAAAGTTTTGCTGGGTAGGAAATTTTTGGCTGGAAGTTGTTTTCTTTCAGAGTTTGGAATATGTTACTCCAAGCCCTTCTGGCTCTCATGACTTGGTTTGGGAAGTCTGGAGTGATTCTAATTGGTTTGCCTCTGAATGTCACTTGGCCCTTTGCTTTTGTTGCCTTTAAGATTCTCTGCTTGGCTTCCACATTGGTCATTTTGACAATTATGTGGCGTGGGGATCCTCTTCTCCGATCCTGTCTAGAGGGAGTTCTATAAGTTTCCTGGACCTGCGTATCGACCTCTTGCTCTATGTCTGGAAAATTTTCTGCTATTACTTCCTTGAAGAGATTGTTGATCCCTTTAGTTTCACTTTCTTTTCCCTCCTCTATTCCAATTATTCTTAGGTTAGCTCTCTTAAAATGGGCCCATATTTCTTCAATATCAGATTCCTGCTGTCGGATATTTTTTCTTAGATTAGAAACTATGCGTTCATTTTTGGAATGATCATCTTCTAAGAGTGAGATTCTGTTCTCCATGTGTTCTAATCGGTTGTTTGTGCTTTGAATTGAGGCCTTTACTTCATTAATTGCATCCTTTATCTCTTTTTGGCTCTCTCTGAGTTCTTTTCGAAGCACCTCTATTATTTCTACAGTTATTTTCCTGATTTGATCTTCTAGAAATCTCTGATTTTCTGTTTTATCGGGTTCTGATGTTGTGGGGTTGTGGGCATTCATTGCTCCAGTATTATTCCTCTTTCCCATGATTTCGGAAGTTTGTGCCTTCTCTGGGTTCTTCCCTTGGGTCACTATGACTTCACTTAAGGTGCTCTGGATCTCGAGTCTGTGGTATCTCAGACCCCACTACTCCTTTACTGGGTTGTATCACAGAGTCTCCGACCCAGAGAGTCGATAGAGGCTGCTTTAGACCGTGGGGGTTGCCAGGTTGCACGTTCTCCTATGGTGTGATATCACTGCCACCGCCCCTCTCCCACTGGGTCAAGTCCCAGTGAGTACAGTACTGGGATTTCTCCGCTGTGGCCCGCAATTTGACTCACTGTTCTTGAGTACGCAGATGTAGCTGTAGTGAATTCGGTGTTGCTGCCGCCGGTGGCAATATGGCGCCGCTGCTACGCCCTCGGCTGTTGGGCTGGCGTTTTTTTTTTTTTTCTTGGTTTTGATTTCCACTCTGAATCCCTGCAGCGTGTGTTGAGCTCAGACACTGGGAGCTTTAGATGGCCTCTGCGCCGAGAAATCCCGCCTGGCTGTTCCGCAGCGGCTCCCCTCGGCTTGCTGTGGCCGTCCGTGAATTCGCTGGCAGTATGGCGCTGCTGCCGCGTCTGCCGCGTCCTCGGGCGTGAGGATCTCCTCTGTGGCTCTGTTCTCAGTCCGCTTTCTCTCTGGAGCCTGGTGATTTTTTTTTGTTTCTCTGGTGATGTTGTTTTCTGGCTTTGAAAGGCGCTGATTTTGTGGTAATGGATATTTGTTGTTAGCGGGGCTCTTAAGCCCCGCTTTTCTTGGTCGCCATCTTCCCGGAAGTCCCAGACCTATTTTATATTTTACTTAGAAACAGGGTCTCACTAAGTTGCCGAGAGCCTCACTAAGTAGCTGAGGCTGGCTTCGAACCTGCGCGATCCTCTTGTCTCAGCCTCCCAAGCACGGGGATTACACGCATGCGCCACCACGCTCGGCTCACCCAGTCCTTTTTAAACTTAAGTTTTTGTGGTACTTTAAATTGAGCCCAGGGTCACTCTATCACTTAGCTATGTTCACACCCCTTTTTATTTACTTAATTATTTATTTATATTTTATTTATTTATTTTTGGTGGTACTGGGGGTGGAACCCAGAGGCTTTCTACTTCCAGGCTATACTCCCAGACCCATTTTATATTTTTTTATTTGGAAACAGGGTCTCACTCAGTTGCCGAGAGCCTCACTAAGTAGCTGAGGCTGGCTTCGAACCTGCGCGATCCTCCTGTCTCAGCCTCCCAATCGCGGGGATTACAAGCGTGCGCCACCACGCCCGGCTAACACCCCTTTTTAAAGTTATTATTATTATTACTATTGTTATTATTATTATGACTGGGGAGAATAGTCATAATTATTATGGGGGACTCAGAAGTTGGTACTACTTTACGTGGCTTCCACACCTTGTGCCTGGTCTTTTTCTAGTAATTCATTGGGTTCTCTTTTTCTCTGGGTACGGAATCTAGATCTATTGTGAAACCAAATCTGGATTCTGGACTCAGGAACCCCGATTTCTTTGGCTTGGACTATCAAGTGGATTTCAGGATAAGGATAGTTGGTAACCGCCTGCAACTGGGTGGGCTGCAGCTGGTGCAGCTTCTTCTGACTTTACTTTGCATCTGTTCTTGACGGTCATCTTGAGATTCTGGAGCTTTTTAGGTTCTAGTTTTTTTTCTGGAATTGGTATCCAGATCTGGATTCTTGAGTCTTCCATGTCAAGACTGATTTCCATAGCAAGTTTTTGTTTAAAGAATAGCGTGGGTAAGGGGTTTGGTCAAAGGTGCTGATGAGCGTTTCCGATTGCTCTTCTGTGAATGGGGCGTGATTGTGCCACTTTCCTGAAGTGTCGTCCTGTGCCACGTTGGAGGGGAGTCCCAGTGTCTGAGCACGCATCGGTCAGGCCTATTCCTTATTTTGCTCTCCCTCAGTTTCAAAGGGCTTCACTAAGTCGCGGAGTCTGGCCACAGGACCTGCAATCTTCCTTACTCAGCCTTCCCGAGAGCTGGGCTCACACCATGCCTGCTGGCCGCTGCTCTTGAGAACGGGGCAGGGGATCTGTCAGAACCTCTCTTGCTGCTCAGAGTCCGTTGGCAATCATCTCAGTGCCCAACTTTTTTTTTTTTGTAGTGCTGCTGGGGATTGAACCCAGGAATATTCTACCTCTGAGCTATACCCCCAGTCCTTTTTATTTTATATTTTGAAACAGGATCTTACTAAGTTACTGCACACTGGTCTACAATCTTCCTGTCTCAGCCTCCCATGTACAGGCATCATAGGTGTGGGCTACCAGGCCCAGCTTAATCTCCCCTTTTCAACCCGACACAGGTCACACTGAATTAGGATCAGCTTCTCCCACTCCCTTTCTTCTGTCCTTCTGTCCTTCTGCTGGAGATGGCACCCAGGGTCCTGCACACCCCAGGAAGCTCTCCACAACTGAGCCACACCCCAGCTCAGGCTCACATTCTTGACAATCATTTGGGGGCTACTGGGGGTTGAACCCAGGGAATTCTACCACTCAGCGACATCCCCAGACCTTTTATTTCTTAAATATACTCTCACTAAATTGCCGAGGAACCTGCAATCCTACTGTTTTAGCCTTCCAAGTGCTGGGATTACAGGCTTGAGCCATCACACCTGGATTCTCTTGACCCAATCTCAACTCAAGGATTGGTAAGACTTTGTTTACAAATAAGGCCAAATCACATTCTGAGGCCTGTAAGTCTAATATTTGGGAGACAGAGACAAGAAGATCTCAGTTTCAAAGTCAGCCTCAGCACCTTAGTGAGACCCAGTTTCTAAATAAAAACGAAAATGGGCCGGGCGTGGTGGCATACTCTTGTAATTCCAGTACTTGGGAGGCTGAGACAGGAGGGTCGCAGGACCAAGGGCAGCCTTAGCTACTTAGTGATGCTGTCCCCAACTTAGGTAGACCCTGTTTAAAAAAAAAAAAGAATAAAATATAGGGCTTGGGGTATAACTCAGAGGTAGAAAGCAGCTGGGTTTCATCCCCAGTACCATATAAATAAATAAGTGAATAAATAAGTAAATAAATAAATAAATCCTCTAGTATTTGATTTCAGTCCTCCCAATCCCAAGATGGTTTTCCTTTTCTTTTTTTGGGGGGTGGTCTGGGGGTGGAATCTAGGGGCATTCAACCTCCAAGCTATACCCCCTGTCCTATTCTCTATTCTTTATTTTGAAACAGGGTCTCACTGAGTTGCAAAGGGCCTAAGTAGCTGAGGCTGGCCCCAAACCGCAATTCTCCTGTCTCGGTCTCCCAAATGCTGGGATTACAAGCATGCGCCACCATGCCCCATCCCAAACTAGTTTGCAGTTCTCTTCTGGGTTCCCCTCTCCCCTCTCCAGATCTCTGACAGAGGTCCACGTGGTGTGGGGGCAGTTAGTTAGCCAGGAAGGCAGGAAGCAAGTTCTTCCACTGTATGGCTATTCCCAAGGTCCTGAGCAGGCAGGGAAGGAGGCGCAGTGGTCTTCCAGGTCTCTGTATAAACAGACAGCAGGCAGAACTCACTTGCTGGGGTGGTAAGGCCTGGAGAGTCCTAGGAAGGCCAGGCTCCGCCTTTGTCCTGGCTGAGTGGGTTTGGTGTTTGCTCAGGTGCGGCCCCACCTCTGACGGCAACACTTGTTCCTCTAGAAAAGAAGGGGTTAAAGCAGGGGGTGGAAAATAAGTGCAGGCTCCTTGGCAACCTGTGCCCCACGCAGGCACGCCCTCTCCTGGGGTCCGCTCTCCTCTCTCCTTTTCTCTCTTCCCTTATCTTCCCTTCCTCCTCCTCCCCTCCTCCTCCTCCCCTCCTCCTCCTCCCCTCCTCCTCCTTCCCTCCTCCTCCCCTCCTCCTCCTCCCCTCCTCCTCCTCCTTCCCTCCTCCTCCCCTCCTCCTCCCCTCCTTCTCTTCCTCCCCTCCTCCTCCTCCTCCCCTCCTCCTCCTCCTCTCCTCCTCCCCCTCTTCATCTTCCTCCTCCTCCCCTCCTTCTCTTCCTCTCCTCCTCCTCCTCCTCCCCTCCTCCTCCTCCCCTCCTCCTCCTCCTCCCCTCCTCCTCCTCCCCTCCTCCTCCTTCCCTCCTCCTCCCCTCCTCCACCCCTCCTTCTCTTCCTCCCCTCCTCCTCCTCCTCCTCCTCCTCTTCATCTTCTTCTTCTTCTGCCTCTTTCTCTCACTTTCTCTCTCTTCTCTCTTTCTCTCTCCCCCCCTCTCCTCTCTCTTCTCCCCCTCTCTCATCTCACTCTTCTCTCTCTTTTACCAGGGATTGGATCCAGGGCCTTAGGCATACTAGGCAAAAGCTCTACCACTGAGCTCCAGCCCTGGACAGGATCTTGTTAAGTTGCCTAAAATGACTTCAAACTTGGGATCCTCCTGCCTTATCCTCAACATGTACATGTTTTGTAGTACTGGGGATTGAACCCAGGGGCATTCAACCTCTGAACCACACCCCCAGTCCTTTATTTATTTATTTATTTATTTATTTATGATACTGGGGATTGAACCCAGGGGCACTCTACCTCTGAACTACACCCCTAGCCCTATTTTATTTTGCAACAGTCTCACTGGGTTGATGAGAGTGCTACTTGCTGAAGCTGTCCTCAAACCTGTGATCCTCCTGTCTCAGCCTCCCTAGTACTGGGATGACAAGCATACACCACCACACCCGGCTGTAGTAAATTATCTTGAAATAATTTCCAACTTAACAGAAGCACTGCAAAGAGAAAAAAAAAAAAAGCGGCACAAAGAGCTCCTCTGCCCCCTTCACCCAGATAACCCACATATTTTAGTATTTCACCACATTTACTTCATCATTCTTCTCATATACACCCATTAGTCTTTTTCTGATTTTGACAGATGCAGATGTGATGTCTAGCAATAAAAGGACAATCTCACGTAGAAGTCCCCCACTGCTTTCCATGTAGGGAGCCGACGCTGGTTCTAGACGCCCGCCCAGTTTTATACCCTGTCCAAGTGGCCCCTACTGTCCCAGCAACATCTCCTTTCTTCTGCGGTTGCTATGGTTTGGATACAGTTCGAGTGTGTCCCCACGGGCTCATGTGTTGAAATCGAATCTCCATTGTGAGGCAGTAGGAGGGTGAAATTAATCAGACCGCAGTGGTGAGAGGTGGGGCCCTTGGCAGGTGATTAGGATTAGATAAGGTCATCCGGGTGGGGCTCCCATGACTGAATACTGGTGCTTTAAAAGGAGAGACCACAGGACACGCACGCACTTATGCTCCCTGCCCCTGCCACGTGATGCCTGTGCAGCCTTGGGACTCTGTCATCGAGAAGGCTCCAGATGCGTCCCCTCACCCACGGGCCAGAGCCTTCAGGCAAAATAGAGCTTCCTCCCTTTCTTTCTTTCTTTCTTTCTTATTTATTTTTAATACTGGGGATTGAACCCAGGGCATTATGCCTCTGGGCTACATCTCCCCAAACATTTTTTTGAGTCTTTTTTGAAATGGGGTCTCACTAGGTTTCTGAGAGTCTTTCTACTTTGCTGAGGCTGTCTTCAAACCTGCGATCCTCCTGTCTCAGCCTCCCAAGTGCTGGGATTACAGGAATGTACAACCTTGCCCAGCTGTAAATATATTTTATTTTATTTTAATTACTTTATCTATTTATTTTTTTATTTTTGCAGTATTGGGGATGGAGCCCAGGGGCATTCTTCCTTCATGCTCTACCCCCAGCCCTATTTCTTATCCTTTATTTGGAAACAGGATCCCACTGAGTTTTGGAGAGCCTCTCTGGAACTCAGGGGCATTATAACCCCAGCCCTATTTTTTTTTTTTATTCTTTATTTTGTTCTCTTTTTTTGTGTGTGGTACTGGGGATGGAACTCAGGGGCTTTCTATCTCTGAGCTACACCCCTAGCCCTACTTTTTATTCTTTATTTTGAAACAGGGTCTCACTGAGTTGCAAAGGGCTTACTAGGTACCTGAGGCTATCTGTGAACCGGGATTCTCCTGTCTCAGCTTCCCAAATGCTGGGATTACAGGGAACATTCTACTTCTGAGCTATACCCTCATCCCTATTTTTATTTTTATTTTTTTTTTTGACACAGGGTCTCACTAAGTTCTGAGATCTAAGTTGCTGAGGCTGGCCTTGAGTCTGCACTCCTTGTGTCTCAGCCTCCCAAGTACTGGGACCACAGGCATGCACTACTATACCCAGCTAAAGCCACATTTTTGTGTGTGTGTGGGTTTGGGGATGGAACCCAGGGGAGCTACACCCCCAGCCCTATATTTTATTCTATATTTTGAAACATGGTCTCACTAAGTTGCAGAAGGCTTAAGTAGCTGAGGCTGCTCGTGAACCGTGATCCTCCCATCTCAGCCTCCTAAATGCTGGGATTACAAGCGTGTGCCACCACGTCTGGCCTAAAGCCACATTTTTTTAAAGCTATTTTTTTTTTATTGTGGCAAATAGTGGAGCCATAATATTGACCATTCTAATGGTTTTTAGTTGGACACCGCAGCACTTTTAATTATATCTGCAGTAGTGTACAAACAGCACCACGGTCTGTTTCCAAACTTTTCATCATCTCCAACAGAAAGTCTACGCCCATTGAGCAACAACCCGCTCTCCCCGGTAACCTCTGGTCCACTCTGTTCTCTGGGCCGGACGCCCCTGCAGAGCTCGTGCGCGCACGACGGCCGGGCATGTCTCTTCCTGCGGTGCACTTAGCGCCCTCACGGCTCGTCCGCTCCAGGATGAGCCGGAGTTCCATCCCCTTTCCTTTTTTGCCCTTTTTTTGGAACTGAAGATTTAATCCAGAAACATTCTACCTCTAAGCTATACCACAGCCGATGTATCTAGTTATTTTTTTGTTTATATTTGTGTGTGTGTGTGTGTGTGTGTGTGTGTGTGTGTGTGTGTTACTAGGAATCGAACCCAGGGATATTCTACCTCTGAACCACAACCCTAGCTCTTTTTTTTCTTTTCTTTTTTTCAGAACTGGGGATGGAACCCAGGGACATTCTACCTCCGAGCTATACTCCAAGCCCTACTTTTTTCCTTCCTTCCTTCCTTCCTTCCTTCCTTCCTTCCTTTCTTTCTTCTTTCTTCCCGGATACTGGGGATGGAACCCAGGGGCATTCTACCTCCAAGCTACACCCCCAACCCTATTTTTTATTCTTTTTGAAACAGGGTCTCACTGAGTTGCAAAGGGCCTCACTTAGTAGCTGATTCTGTCTGCGAACCTCCATCCTCCTGTCTCAGCCTCCCAAATGCTGAGATTACAAGCGTGCCCACCACACCTGGCTTTAATTTTTCTTGTTGAAACATGGTCTTGCTAGGGTGCTAAGAGTCTTACTACCTGGCTGAGGCTGTCCTTGAATCTGTGTTCCTCCTATCTCAGCCTATACTGGGATTACAAGCATGTGCCACCATGCTGGGCTTATTCCATACATTTTGTTTCTTTTCTTTTTTGGTACTGTGTACTTTTTAGAAATGAATTTTAGGGAAGCCATAAAGAAGAACTCATGAAATCAAACACAACTAGCTTGGTATGGTGGCACACGCTTATAATCCCAGTATTTGGGAGGCTGAGATAGGAGGCTGGCTCAGAGCCAGCCTCAGCTACTTAGTGAGGCCCTCCACAACTTAGTGAGCCCAATTCAAAAAATAAAAAATAGGGCTGGGTGTATAGCTCAGAGGTCAAATGCCCCTGGGTTCCACTCCCAGAATCCCCCCTCCAAAAAAAGGATTAAAAAATAATCAAAAGCAACTCGGCAAGGCAGTTTACCTCTGCGCAGAAGGGCAAGCACCCCGGGGCCAGTCCGCTCGGCCTTTTATTCCCTAACGCGAAGGCCACCGCGCGCTCCCCATTGGTGGGGCATGGCTTTGCAGTCTGATCTAGTTGGCTAGTTTTCACTGGGTAAATTTAACAAAAGAGGAAGCAGGAAACCAGCATGTCAGGGAGTAGACACATACAGACCCAGGTACAAAGGTTGCCAATGAAGCCTGCCAGATTCTATGTGATCTTGTAACTTCAAAAGAAAAGATTGTTTTGAGCCAGGCGTGGCGATGCACGCTTGTGATCCCAGTACTTGGGAGGCTGACACAGGAGGAGCGCAGATTCATGGCCAGCCGCAGCAACTCAGTGAGACCCTGTTTCAAAATAAAGAATAAAATGGGGCTGAGGGTTAGCTTGGAGGTAGAATGTCCCCAGGTTCAATCCCCAGTACTACAAAAAAGAAAAAAGAAAAAAAGAAAAGAGAAGAAAAGATTGCTTTGCTTTCTTACAGATTGAACCCAGAGGCATTCTCCCTCCAAGTTACACCCCAGTCCTTTTTCCTTTTTATTTTGAAACAGCCCTGCTAACTTACTGAGGCCCTGGCTAAGTGCTGAGGATGGCTCTGAACGTGGGATCCTTCTGTCTCAGCCTCCCAAGAACTGGCATCACAATCGTGCGCCACCATGCCTGGCTAGAGACCCTATTTTTGTGTATGTCCGTGCATTTGGCAATTGGGATTGAGCCCAAGGACATTTTGCCTCTGAGCTACACCCTCAGCACTATTTTATTTTTATTTTGAAATGAGGTCTTGCTAGGTTGCTGAGAGTCTCATTACTTGCCGAGGCTGTCCTCCAAACTGTGACCCTCCTGTCTCAGCCTCCAAGTACTGGGATTATAAGTGTCCACTATGACGCTGGGTTTAGAGACTCAGTTTTTTTTTTTTTTTTTTTTTAAGTGGGGCTGAGGTTGTAGTGTGGAGGTAAAAATCCCCTAAGTACCAAAAAAAAAAAAAAATTATGGACTCTTTCAGCGCTAATATATAACATTGGGAATTAAAAATGTATTCTGAAAGATTATAATATTATAAAGGGGTTGGGGCTTTAGATCAGTGGCAAAGCACTTGTCTGGCATTTCCCCTGGGTTCCATCCTCACCCCTGGGGAAGAAAAAAAATGTTTATAATACTTATAATTAATTAAAAATAATTATTTGTAATGTGTAAAGACTAATTTTGAGGTTTTTTTCTAGTATAGCATATATATCTAAAAGAAAAACACAATAGATTGGGCTCCTGATGACAAGTCATGTCATGTTTAGATTAGAGATCAAATGCCTTGGAGGCTGAGACAGGAGGATCACAGGTGTCTTTGTTTGTTTGTTTGTTTATTTATTTATTTATTGGTGGTACTAGGGGTGGAACCCAGAGGCTTTCTACCTCCGGGCTATACTCCCAGACCTATTTTCTATTTTATTTGGAAACAGGTCTCACTAAGTTGCTGAGAGCCTCACTAAGTAGCTGAGGCTGGCTTTGAACCTGCGCGATCCTCCTGTCTCAGCCTCCCAAGCGCGGGGATTACAAGCGTGCGCCACCACGCCCGGCAGGGTCACAGGTTTAAAGCCAGCCTCAGCAACTTAATGAGACTGTTTCAAAATAAAAACAAAACAGGAAATAGGGCTGGGGCTGCAACTTGGAGGTAGACTGCCCCTGGGTACACACACACACACACGCACACACACACACACACACTCACACCTGGGTACACACGCACACACACACACACACACACACACACACACACACACACACACACACAGGATGGAGAGCCGGCATGGCGGTATGCATCTGTAATCTCAGGATTGGGGAGGCTGTAACAGGAGGATCATAAGTTTGAGACCAAGGAACAGTAACTTAGACTCTGTTTTAAAAGAAAAATGAAAGCTGGGTGTGGTGGCACACACCTGTACTCCTAGTACTTGGGAGGCTGAGACAGGAAGTTTGTAAGATCAAGGCCAATCTCAGCAACCTAGGGAGACCCTTTTTCAAAAACAAAACTAAACTAAACTAAAATAAAAAGGGTTAGGGCTGGAGTGTAGCGTGGGGGTAGAATGTCTGTGGGTTCAGTCCCCAACAAAGGGCTGGTGGGAGAGCTCAGAGGGGAAATAACCCTGGAGTACACAAAAGTTAGTTAATTAGTTAATTAACTTAATTAAAAATAAAATTAAAGTTTTAAAAAGGCTGGGGAATAAGCGCAGAGCCAGAACAGCCACCACACCGAGCTCCTTTTTATTTTGTATCTTGCTAAGTTGCTGATGGTCTCACTAAATTGATGAGGCTGGCCTCTCACCTGTCAGCACCCCAAGTACTGGGATTA
Organism: Muscardinus avellanarius; assembly: GCF_963383645.1. NCBI lineage: Eukaryota > Metazoa > Chordata > Mammalia > Rodentia > Gliridae > Muscardinus > Muscardinus avellanarius. Next base: position 486,437 of record NC_137794.1, read on the forward strand.
CAGTGTGCGCCCACCACACCCGGTACAGAACCTATCGGAAAGAATCAGTACTTTCTTGTTTCATTTACAATTTATGTATAGGAACTCAAGAGACCTTTGTGTTCTTTAAAACAATTCTGCTCAGAAGAATGTAAATTAGAGATGTGTGCTGAGCACCTGGGCCAAAGGTGGCCTGCTGGGCGCTGAACTTTGGGACCAGGCCTGTTCCTCCTTCTCATCGCTCCTCGGAAAATAAAGAACTTTATCTGTAAACGATCTAAAGTTGCTTAATGGGAAAAAGGAAAAAACAAAGCAAACAAAAAAGCAACACACACACACACACACACACACACACGCGCGCGCGCACACACACGCACACACCCCAGCTATGGAATGCAGCCAGGTAAGAAGCTGCTTCCTGGAGACGAGTCATAGCCAGGTGATGGCCCTCTCAGTAAAGCACTCGCGGTTCTCCAAGAGAAAGCGCTTACATTTCGTTGACCTTTTTCTTTTCCCTTTCTTCCTTTCTTGGATTGAGCCCAGGTGAGTTCTCCCTCCGAGCTACTTCCCCAGCCCCTTTTATCGTGAAACACAGGCTCACCAAGTTGCGGAGACTGGCCACGAACCTGCGACCTCCTGCCTCCGCTTCCCAAGTCTTGGGTTCCAGGTGTGCGCTGCCACGCTCGCTCGATCACCTGTGACTTCTAGAACTCCAGCCAAACTGTTCTCCAGACTGTTCCAGTTTACTCAGCAGAAATATCTGAGTATTGATTACGTTTTTGCCAACGCAGTGTACTGACAGTCTTTTTTGCACATCTGACAAGTAGAAATGGCAAGTCAGTGCTGGCTTAAATATGTAATGTGCGTACTGCAGGTGAAGCTGGTCATCTCTTGAAATATCCAAAAGCCCTTTGGGGTGCTTGGGATGTGGCTTGGTGGTGAAGACTTGCCGGGCATGAGTTTGAGCTCCAGCACGGAAAAAACAATGGGACATTTTAATTCATCTTTTATTTTTGTATTTTTTTGTGAAGTGTCTGTTTCTGTCCTTTGCTTACATTTTCCTCTTGAAGACTGTGAGTCTCGTACTGGGGATGGAACCCAGGGGCATTCTATCTCTGAGCTAGACCTCCAGCCTACTTTATTTTTACTTTGAAACAGGACTAGCTAGGTCTATGAGAGTCTCACTAATTGCTGAGGCTGGCCCTGAACCTGCGATCCTCCTGTCTCAGCCTTGCAAGTACTGGGATTACAGATATGTGCTGCCACACCCAGCTTTACACACATTTTGAGTGGAAAAAAAAGGCAGGCTCCCCAAAGAACATGTGCTGTTAAAGTAGGGATAAAGGAAATAAAAGAAATAGGTAGAAGGAGACAGGGTGACGCACGCCTGTGACCCAGTACTTGGGGGGCTGAGACAGGAGGATCGCAGGTCTGAGGATCACCTCCTGATAGCACGAGACTCAGCGAAACAAGAAATCAAAAGGGCTGGGAGTGTAGCTGGGAGGTCCAGTGCCCTGGGCGTAATCCCCAGTAAAACGGACACACACACACACACACACACACACACACACACACACACGGAGCCATAAAGGAAGGAGAAGGAAATAAAAGTTACACCCTTACATTTTCCAAGTCTGTTGCTCTAACTCATTTCTCTCTCCCTCTCCTCTCCTCTCCTCTCCTCTCCTCTCCTCTCCTCTCCATCACTTCCAATTTTGGGGAGAGGTCTGTAAATCTTAAAGTTAACCCCCCAAATCCACTCACTTACGATAATTATCTGGTGTACCATTAACCAGCCTTCCCAGTGAGGAGTTTAAGTAAGAGATATGCCATCTTGAGAAACCTGCGATGGGGGACTTTCTGGTCTTATCTATTGATCTGAACATAGAGGCCGCATCACAGAAGCAGAAGATGACCGTGGCCATCTTGCGATGAGTGGGTGGAGGGGTCCTCAGAGATCTTCCATACCCACCCCTCGACCATCCTCCTTAAGTTGATATATATATATATATATATATATATATATATATATATACATACACACACACATATATATGATATGTATTTAATGTAATATATGTTTATATATTAATATAACTTTAAATATTGTATTGTTAAATATTAAATATATATTTAATAGTATATGATGTTATATGTCATATCCTATATAAGTATATAAAGGTTGAATCTAGCAGGGGCATTCTTTTTTTTTTTTTTTTTTTTTTTTTTGCGGGTCTGGGGATGGAACCCAGGGGCATTCCACCTCCAAGCTACATCCCCTGCCCTATTTTTTTATTCTTTATTTTGAAACAGGGTCTCACTGAGTTGTGGAGGGCCTAAGTAGCTGAGGCTGTCCGTGAACCGTGATCCTTCGGTCTCAGCCTCCCAAATGCTGGGATAGCAAGCGTGCGCCCCACGCCCGGCTTTAGCAGGGGTGTTCTGTCTCTGAACCGTATCTCCAATCTCCAGTCCTTTTTATTTTAAACAAGGTCTTGCTAAGTTGCTGAGGCTCCCACTAGGTTTCTGAGGTTGGTTCCAGGCTCCAGCGTCCCTCTAGGCCGGCTCTCCTCCACTCCGGGTTCTCAAGGAAGCGCTCTTTCCTCCCCGGCCCAGGACTGCAGGGCCTTCCTCCAGTCACGGCCACCAGGTCTCCCTTTCCCTTCCGACGCCCGGGCCGGGCCTGCCGCAGCCCCGTCTTCCCTTTTCATTTTTCTTGTTTTCCTTCTGAACCTGCATCTCCTTGCAGACTTCCCAGTCCATCAGGAACCCCTTGATTCCAAGGGCAGCGTGGACTTTGGCGCACACCAGAGCAGGAGGTCTGCCCGCCGGGCGCCCTCCCTCTCTCCTGTCCTCCCCGTGCTTGGGAGGCTGAGACAGGGGGATCTCAGGTTCGAGGTTGGAGGCCGGCCTCAACAAGGTAGCAAGTCTCTGTTTCAAAATAAAAAGGGCTGGGGTGTAGCTCAGAGGTAGAATGAATGTCCGTGGGCTCAATGCCCAGGTGCTTCTCCCTCTCTCTCTCTCTCTCTCTCTCTCTCTCTCTCTCTCTCTCTCTCCCTCTCTCTCTCTTACACACACACACACACACACACTCTCTTACACACACACCAAACACAAACTTAGGTCAGAAGGGCCTTTTTCTTTTATTCTCTCATCTGATTTTCACCCTAATCCTGTGGTTACCTGGGCCAGAGGCCCAGCAGCTTTTATTTGCCTTTAAAGCTGGGCTCAGATAAGCCCGTCTCCAGGAAACTTTCCTCTTTCTTTCTCTCTTTCTTCTCTCTCTCTCTCTCTCTCTCTCTCTCTCTCTCTCTCTCTCCCTCTTTCCCTCCCTCCCTTCTTTCCTTCCTTGCTTCCATTCTTTTTTTTTTTTTGTAGTACTGGAGATTGAACCTCTGAGCTACACCCTTAGTCCTATTTTTATTCTTAATTTTTTTTCTTTTTGCATTACTAGGGATGGGACCCTAGGGCATTCTACCTCTGAGCTATACCTCCTTTCTTTCTTTCTTTCTTTCTTTCTTTCTTTCTTTCTTTCTTTCTTTCTTTGTGGTACTAGGGGTGGAACCCAGGGGTTTTCTACTTCCGAGCTATACTCCCAGACCTATTTTATATTTTATTTGGAAACAGGGCTCACTAAATTGCTGTTAAGTAGCTAAGGCTGGCTTTGAACCCGTGCGATCCTCCAGTCTCAGCCTCCCAAGTGCGGGGCTTTCAAGTGTGTGCCACCCTGTTTTATTATTATTATTATTATTGTTCTGGGGCTGGAACCAGAGAGTTGCTACCTCTGGGCTGAACTCCCAGACCTATTTTATATTTTATTTGGAAACAGGGTCTCACTAAGTTGCTGAGAGCCTCATTAAGTAGCTGAGGCTGGCTTCGAGCCTGTGCGATCCTCCTGTCTCAGCCTCCCAAGCGCTGGGATTACAAGCGTGCGCCACCACGCCCGGCTTGTTTCTTTATTTTGAAACAGCATCTCACTGAGTTGCAAAGGGCCTCACTAAGAAGCTGAGGATGGCCGTGACCACAGGAGTCTCAGCCTCCCGAATGCTGGGATTGCAAGTGTGCGCCACCACGAATGGCTCTATATTCTTCAACTTAAAACAGGGTCTCACTAAGTTGCAGAGGGTCTCACTAAGTAGCGGGGCTGTCTGTGGACTGCGATCCTCCCGTCTCAGCCTCCCAAGTCCTGGGATTACAAACCCGTGCCACCAAGTCCTGCTTCCAGGAGACCTTTGGGGCCCCTCCCTGGGTTGGCGGCCAGGACCTGAGCCCTGACGCCCCTCCACCTCCCATCTTGCACCCAGGGCTCTGACCCCTCTTCCTCCCTTGATGCTCAGGGCTGCGACCCTGGAAGAAGGGTTTCGCAGGCTGCTCCTGGAGCACTGAACACCAGCTGACCCTTCACGGCGAGACCTGGATTCTGTCTCCCACCCTGCCGCCGGCTGGGAAAGTCAGCAGAGGGCCTCTGTGCCTCCATGGTGGTCTATGGAAAACGTGCACAGGAAGGATCAAAGGCTGGGCATGGCGACTCAAACACCACCGGCCCAGAGGCGTCACCGCGCCAGCCCAGAGCTGCTGCCCAGTCGGTGCTTCCTCGTTCCTGGCCCAGTGTTGGCTCCTGTCCCTCAGTCCTCCCTGGAGGTGACCCAGGCCAAGGGGAAACTGTAAGGTGGGCTGTCCCCCACCCGCGGCACCTGCAGCACCTGTGATCACCGGCGGGCCTGTCTCGGGCACCGTGCTGAGTCACTGCGGTGACCATGAAGCTGGTGATTTGGAGCGGGCGGGCTCAGCGCCACCACGCTGGCATCACACCTGGGCAAGTCACCAGCTTCTCAGGGACCCACTGTCTTCATCTTGTAGACAGGGACATTAACAGCCGCCACCTCATTTGATTACAAAACAGGTTCCTTCCTTCCTCCCTCCCTTCCTTCCTTCCTTCCTTCCTTCCTTCCTTCCTTCTCCTTTCTTTCTTTCTTTCTTTCTTTCTTTCTTTCTTTCTTTCTTTCTTTCTTTCATCTCTCTCTCTCTTTCTTTTTTCTTCTTTCTTCCTTCCTTTGTGGTTCTGTGGATAGAACCCAGGGGTCTTCTATCTCCAGGGTATACCCCAGACCTACTTTTTAATTTAGAAACAGGATCTTGCTAGGTTGCCGAGGGCCTCACTGAGTTGCTGAGGCTGGCTGAGAACCTGTGACCCTCCTGTCTCAGCCTTCTAAGTACTGGGATTACAAGCATGCACCACCATACCCAGCTTGTAGGAATGTTAAGTGAGCCTGGGTTCAGGGGCGCACACCTGCTATCCCAGTATTTGGGGGCTGAGGCAGGAGGATCACAGGTTCAAGGACAACCTCAGCTACATAGTTTGACTCTCAGAACCTAGTTAGACACTGTTTCAAAACAAAAACAAACAGGCCTGGGAGTATCTCAGAGGTAGAGTGCGCCTAGGTTCAGTCTCCAGTCACTCCCTCCCCCACCAACAAGGGGAAAAAGAAAAGAAAGATAAAAGGAGAAGGTTAAGTGAGGAAAATATTAGTCAAGTGCCAGGCAGGGTAATCAGGATTTTTTTGTGTGTGTGTGCTGGGGATTGAGCCAGGGGTGTTCTACCTCTGAGTTACATCCTCAGCTCGATTTTATTTTTTAATTTGAAACAGGGCCTCCCTAAGTTGCCGAAGCTGGCCTTGAACCTGTGACCCTCCTATCTCAGCCCCCAAGTACTGAGAATAGGGGGAACATCATCTCGCTTGGCTCAGGGGTAATCCATATGTGATCCCTCACCAACACTTGCCATAGGTGGGGGTGGCAGGGAACCTGGCAGGGCCCCACCAGCACCTCCACCCACAGGGGGCCCAGGAGCTGGCTTGGCAGCAGCAGGGGCCGCAGGCAGTGCCCGCCGGGCCCGGGCCGAGCTCACACAGGGATGGGGAGCCAGGTGGCTGTGTGTTTGCACAGCACAGCTTTTCCCAGGCCTGGCCAGCTCCGCGGTGATGAAATGTGCCCACCCTGGGCGGAGCTGTCCCGCCCTGCTGGCAAAAGACAGCGTGTCTCCCTCCGGCCCTCAGCCTGGCCCGGCGCCCAGCACCCAGGGTGGAGAGCCAGGCAGAGGGAGAGGCTCACGGGAGCCGGCTCTGCCTGGCTGGGGTCGCCTCAGACAGCCCCCCCCCCCTGGAGGGCCTCCTCTTCAGGTGGCTTCTGCAGCCCTCTGAGTGTGCAGGGCATTCCCTGGGCCCCACTCTGTGAACTCTAGCAAGAAAAATGGAAGTTTGGTTCCTGTCCTTCCTCCCCCCATCCCTCTCTTTCTTATACTGAGTATTGAACTCAGGGCTGTTCTTTCTCTGAGCTACAGCTTCAGCCCTATTTTATTTTTATTTTGAAACAGAGTCTCACTAGACTGATGAGCGTCTCGTAACTTGCTGAGGCTGAACTCCAATCTGTGATCCTCCTGTCTCAGCCTCCCATTTACCCGAATTACAGGTGTGTACCACCATGCCTGGCTCTTGTATGTTTTATTAAACCTAGGTCAGCCGGGTCGTGGGGCGCACACTTGTAATCCCAGCGCTTAAGAGGCTGAGACAGGAGGATAACACAGGTTCGAGGCCAGCCTCAGCTGCTTAGTGGGGCTCTCAGCAACTTAGTGAGACCCCGTTTCCAAATAAAATAGAAAATAGGGCTAGGGGTGCAGCCCAGAGGTAGAAAAGCCCCTGGGTTTCACCCCTAGTACCACAAAAAATAAACAAATTAAAAAATTAAAAATGAAACTAGGTCTGTTGCAGGCAGCATCTGTTGTTTTTTCCCTCTGGTTGTTTTCAGTACTGGGGATGGAACCCAGGGACTCTTTCCAGCTGAGCTCCAGCTCCAGCCATCTTTTTTATTTATTTTATTTTATTTTATTTTATCTTTTTTTGTGATCTGAGGAATGAACCCAGAGGCATTCTACGTTTGAGCTATACTCCCAGCCTGGTTTTATTTATTTGGAAACGGTCTCACTCGGTTGATGAGAGCTCACTATTTGCTGGGGCTGTCCTCGAACCTGTGGTCCTCCTGTCTCAGCCTCCCAAGTATTGGGATTACAGGCGTGCAGCACCATGCTCAGCTATCTCCAGCCCTCTTTAGGTTTTATTTTGAGACAGGGTCTCAACTAAATGCCCAGGCTGACATGGAGCTGTTTTGTATGTGTGTTATACTGAGGGTTGAACTAGGGTGCTCTTCCTCTTAGCTGCACTTCACTGGCCCCCTAGAAACAGGATCTCCCTGGTTATGGAGAATCTTGCTGTATTGCTGAGGTTGTCCTTGAACCTGAGATCCTCTAGTCTCAGGCTCTCAAGTGCTGGGATTGCAGGTGTGCACCACCACGCCCGGCTCACACCTGTTCTTGAGGGTTCAAGGTCCTGGTAAGAGCAGAAGACAAAAGCCCACAGGTGTCCTGAACAGGCAGGGACAGCGAATGTGCGAATGTGCGTCCTCACAAACTCTGAGGAGGCCTGGGGCAGGGCGTCCTCACTGGAGGGGAGGGCGTTCTGGCGACACTGCAGGAGCCACGAAGGGGACCAGACAGCAGTCACCGAGACCGGCCTGCACGTGCCCACCGCACGCGGCTCCTGCCCAGGTGAGGCCAGCGTGCGGTGCCCTCGGGTAGCTTCAGTGGCTGTGGCCTTAGCGGGCTCAGCGCCCTGTGCCGAGCAGGTGCCGCGGTGTGGCGGCCTCCCTAACACCCTCACTTTCACTCTCCCAGGGCTGAGTCACCCTGAGGAGGGCAATAGAGGAGGTGATTAAACATTCCTGGGAGCCGGGCATGGTGGTGCACACTTGTAATCCCAGCACTTGGGAGCCTGAGACAGGAGGATCATGGTTCGCTGACAGCCTCAGCTACTTATGTCCTTTGCAACTCAGTGTGACCCTGTTTCAAAATAAAGAATAAAAAATAGGACTGAGGGTGTAGCTCGGAGGTAGAATGCTCCTGGGTTCCATCCCCAGTTCTGAAAACAAAATATTTCTGGGAGCTGGGCATGGTGGTACACTCTTGTAATCCCAGCACTTGGGAGGCTGAGGCAGGAGGATCACAGATTCACCTTCAGCCTCAGCTACTTAGGCCTTGTTTCAAAATTAAAAATAAGAAATAGGGCTGGGGGGTGTAGCTTAGAGAGCTCCATCCCCAGAACCACACACACACTCACTCACAGGTTCCTGGGATTTCTCATCCCTGTTTATAGGAATTGAGAGCACAGAAGTATCTGTGGGGCACGAGGCCCTAAGGAGACCCCTCCCCGCTCCAGACGGAGGTCCCTCAGGGCTCGGCCAGGACCAACCAGTGGGACTCCGAGGAGGGGGCGGGTCTCCCTCACACTGGGGTCCCTGAGGAGGGAGCATCTCCCTAGACCCGGCCTCCTGGAGGGGTGGTCTGCCTCCGGGCAGTGAAGGACACTGGAAGAGGGCCAGTGGCTTGGCTTCCCTGGAGGAGATGGCAGTCCAGAGTCCCCATCGCTCCCGCGCTCCCCTCCCTCCCGTGGCCTTTGTCTCCACCCCGCCCACAGCCCCACACTGTGCCCTGTTCTGACCTGAGCCATTCTGCACTCACTGACCAGGGGAAAAAGGTGGCAGATTTGGACTCTGCCAGCAAAACCGGAGCCAAACCCGAGCCTCCCAGCCCACCGCTCCTGCTCATGAGGACCAAGTCCAGCGAGCCTGGCTCCTGCAGCGGAGACCGGGCCCCACTGAGAGGGCCGGCTCATGCACCGAGGGGCTGGGGCCGGGGCCGGCCGCAGCCTGGCCAGCCGCAGTCTCCTGTCTCATGGGGGCAACTCGGGGGAGACTCCTGCAGCCCCCAGCCCCATCCACACACGGCAGCCTCTGTCCGCAGTGTCCTTGGGACTTCTGGTGTTAAAGAACTCTGGGAGGCAAGGCGTGGTTGCGCACGCCTGTGATTCCATCCCCGGGAGACTGAGACAGGAGGACCACAGGTTAGAAGCCAGCCTCAGTAAGCTGGTGAGGCTCTCAGCAGCGTAGACCCTGCTTCCTTCCCTTCCTTCTTTTCTTCTTTCCTTCCTTCCTGATTGAGCCTAGGGGCATTCTACCTCGGATCTATACCTCCAGTCCTATTTTTTCTTTCTTTTCTCTCCTTCCTTCCTTCCTTCCTTCCTTCCTTCCTTCCTTCCTTCCTTCCTTTCGCACTGGGGATGGAACCCAGGGGCATTCTACCTACAAGCTACACCCCAGCCCTATTTTTTATTCTTTATTTTGAAACAAGATCTCACTAGGTTGCAGAGGGCCTCACTAAGTAGCTGAGGCTGGCCTCGAACCTATGATCCTCCTGTCTCAGCCTCCTAGTGGATTACAAGCATGCGCCACCATGCTGGCTTCAAGGCTTCCTTTTAATCATACCTCACTTTCCTAAATAAACCTCTTATATTCCCCTATTGGTATTTTCTGCTTGAAATCTTTCCTTTGAGAAGTCGGGGCTGAGGAAGAAGCCACCATTATATATACAACATATATTTCTAGAGAGATTCTCTTCCTATAACACTGCTCAGTATAAAATAATATGATTTATTTCACATTTTCTGAACCAAGGCTGCTCCAGGAAGACGGGCATGCTTACTCGCTCTGAGTGATTATACCACAATTTATTTACTTATTGTGGTAGAGGGGTGTTCTACCTCTGAGCTGCATCCCCGGCCCTATTTTATTTTTATTTTATTTTACTTGTTTGTGGTATTGAGTATTGAATCCAGGGGCATTGTACCTCAGAGTTACACTTCCATACCCAGTCTATTTATTTATTTATTTATTTATTTATTTATTTATTTATTGCGGGTCTGGGGATAGAACCTAGAGGCATTTGACCTTTGAGCTACACCCCCTGTCCAATTTTTTATTCTTTATTTTGAAACAGGGTCTCACTAATGCAGAGGGCCTCACTGAGTAGCTGAGGCTATCTGTGAACCATGATCCTCCAGTCTCAGCCTCTCAAATGCTGGGATTACAAGCGTGCACCACCATGCCCGGCTCCAGTCCTTTTATTTTTTGTGTGTTGAAAGAAAAAGCAGCCGCCATGTTGTGAGGAACCCCAGCCACTTGAGGAGGCCACGGAGACATGTGCTGAGGTCTCAACCAATAGCCACCATCAAACACCAGACACGGGTGCCAGCCAGTGTCCAGAGGATTCCATGCTTCAGCACAAAGGAGGTGGGGAGCAGGCACAGTCCCTCTGAGCCCTGGCTGAGTACAGGTTTATGAGCAAAATGCACGTTATCTGAAGCCCTTAAGTTCTGGAGAATTTTGTTCCATAACCTCTGTTGCATTCTGTCACAGAGAGGTAGCTACTGAACTGCCCCTCCCCCTCACCCGTCCTCCACTTGAAAAATAATCTTCTGTACTAGAAGGAGGAAGGAACTGAAATAAGATGGGGGAAGAAGCGATAACAGACCCATTCTCCTTCATACCTTTGAGGCAGCCCTTGACAGAGGGGTTGCAGTACTAAGAAATAAAGAATATTGTCACACATAGTGGTGTATGGCAGTAATCCTAGCACTTGGAAGGCTGAGACAGGAGGATTGCAGGCTGGAGGCCAGCCTTAGCAACTTAGCGAGACCCTGTTTCAAAATAAACAATAAAATAGGGCTGGGGATGTAGCTTGGAGGTAGAATGCCCCTGGGCTCAATCCCTAGTACCAGATAGATAGATAGATAGATAGATGATAGAATATTATAGTTTTGAGAACTGAAGAGATGGAGTAAACCCTTTCACACACAGAACTGGGATTGTCTATGTGCTTGTGTCCTTGACCCCGCCCCTGTGTCCTTGACCCCGTCTCTGTGTCCGTGGGTCTGCAGCCCTAGAACAGGTCTGTGGCAGAGACGCTCCATGACCATATTGGCAATGAAGGAACAGACCCAAGTTCAGCCCTCATGGGCTTCACACAAAGGTCAGTGACTTGAATATTTATTCAAAGTTGAGCTGAAAGACTTACTCTTTCAGGGAAGAAGAGATGATTCCAAGAAAGATCTGAGAAGCTCCCCACGGGGGAGAGATGGGCACGCCGCTCGGACTGCGGGCTCCGTGGCTCCGTGAGGGAGTTTCAGCACAGGCCAGTCAGACACGTAGACAGAGACTTAGGAAAGCTCCAGCCGACTTCCTGGGAGAGCATGGCCGTTCCAGAGGGGCCACACTTTTCACTGGTCTGTTTCCCCTCTCTCTCTCTCTCTCTCTCTCTCTCTCTCTCTCTCTCTCTCTCTCTCTCTCTCTCCGTGTTTGGTATTGGGAATTGAACCCAGGAGACTTCTACCACCAAGCTACATCCCCAGCCCAATTTTATTTTTATTTTGAAACAGGATCTCACTAGGTTGACAAGAGTCTTACTACTTGCTGAGGCTGTCCTCAAATCTGTCTCGGCCTCCTAAATACTGGGATTAAATGCATGGGCCACTGTGCCTGACTCATTACCTCAGTATTTATTTATTTATATATGGGGGTACTGGGGACTGAATCCAGGGGCATTTTGTCTCCGAGAGGCAGCTTCAGCCCTTTTTATTTATTATTTTGAAATACGGTCTCACTAAATTGCCAAGGCTGGCCTTGAACTCGCAATCCTCCTATCTCAGTTTCCCAGGGCATGTGCCACTGAGCCTGGCTTCATCAGTTCCATATGCTGCCGTGCATTTTGTCACCTAGCTGAAAGGTTACCTTTCCCCATTTTCCCTGAAGTGGGATGCGACCACGTGTCTATCTTCTAGTCAATGAAATGTATGAAATGTGCTGCCTGGCTGATTAAGACATCTTAAAATGGAGCCATGAGACGATGTAGGAGTTGATGATTCTTAGTACTTAGTTGCAGGAAGAAGAAACAGGGTCCATAAAAGGGGCTCTGGCAGCTAGGGTGCTCTGTAGTGGGCAGGCCCGTGGTTGCCTCAGGCTGGTGGTGAGGGGAGGAGGGTAGAAGGGGAGGTGATCGCTGCAGATGCGGCACTTCCTTGCAAGCTGATGAAAGCTTGTGGCTTAGTAGTGCAAACTTGAGCCTTCGGCCTGTGGTTGGCTGTTGAAATTTGGGCAAACACTTTATGTAGAATGAAAAAAGATGGCCCAAGGCTGAGTCCTTCTTTGTTGTTGTTTTCAAACAGGGTTTCACTAGGTGGCTGAGTCTCCCTAAATTGCGGAGGCTGGCCATGAACCCGTGATCCTTGTCTCAGACACCTGAGTACTGGGATTCCAGGCTCGCACAGCAGACAGGCCTGGCTGAGTCTCGAGCTGACATTGAGTGTGGACAGAAGCGGAGCTGGCAGTGGAGCTGGCAGTGGAGTGTGGCGCAGAGGCTCGGTCTCTGGAGCGCACTAATCTGTGATGACCAACATGCCCAGGGGCTGGCTCAGCTCCCCAGGGTAGGGTCCAGTGTAAGCACTGGGGCCAGAGAGAACTGGAGCCGGAGGCCCACGTCCGTCTGCCACCTCCAGCCCAGGCCCCTGCTGGTTGCTGGTGCAGTGCACCCCTCTTCCCCAGTAGCTCAGGGTGCAGGCCACCGCCTCCCCAAGCTCGGAGCAAGGCCCCCAGTTGCCCTGTCCACGGTAACTCAATGTTCTCCAGAGATGACCCTTTGCTCTACAGAGAAGGTGGGTTATCCTCCACGTTAGGAAGAAAGGAGAAAAGGGGAGGAGGAGGAAGGAAGGAAGAAAAAAAGAGGAAAGTATAAAAGAGGGAGAGGGAGAGGGAGAGGGAGAGGGCGAGGACAAGTCCAGACCCACAGCGTTCCGGAGTCTGTGTGCGTCTCACAGCACACGTTTATAGTGCACAGAGCTCTCTGCACATTCAGAGCAATCACTATTAAAGCTCCACAGGTTTTTTTTTTCTTTTTCTTTTTTATTGCTGTACTGGAGATGGAACCCAGGGCATTTTACCCCGAGCTACATCCCCAGCCCTATCTTTTACTCTTTATTTTGAAACAGGGTCTCACTGATTTGCAAAGGGCTCACTAGGTAGCTGAGGCCGTCCTCAAACTACCATACTCCTGTTTCAGCCTCCCAATGCTGGGATTACAAGCATGCACCACCATTCCCGGTTTAGATTTTTAAAATTTATTTATTTATTTATTTATTTATTTATTTATTTATTTATTTATTTTGTGGGTCTGGGGGTAGAACCCAGAGGCATTTGACCTCTGAGCTACCCCTCCTGCCCTATTTTTTTTATTCTTTATTTTGAAACCGGGTCTCACTGAGTTCATTCCCCAATAAAAATCAATAAATTTAGCCAGGCATGGTGGTTCATGCTTGTAATCCCAGCATTCGGGAGGCTGACTGGAGGATCGCGGTTCATGGACAGCCTCAGCTACTTAGTAAGGTCCTCTGCAACTTAGTGAGACCCTGTTTCAAAATAGAGAATAAAAAATAGGGCAGGGAGTGTAGCTCGGTGGTAGAATGCCCCTGGGTTCCATCCCTAGTACTGCAAAAAAGGGGGCTGGGGATGTAGCTTGGAGGTATTATGTCCCTGGGATCAATTCCTTCCTTCCAGAGAGAGAGAGAGAGAGAGAGAGAGAGAGAGAGGTGGGAGACTGTCCACGGCCACACAGCTCCTACAAGTAGGGCTGGAGTTTGGACAGGTCCGCCGTCTCTCTCCTCCACAGCCGCTCTCTAAGCCGTGCTCCGTGGACTACCAGCGTGGCAGGAGAACTTGCTGGCAGCCGACCCTTCCGGAATTCAGCCGCTCTGGGGCCAGGGCCGGCAGTCTGTTGAAGCAAACCGTCCAGGGGCCGTGGACGTCCAGTTGAGATCCACCGCACCCAGCCAGACCCGGACAGGACGCTTGCCCTCGCCTCTTCTCCCCTGAGAAACCCGACCAGTCCACGCTGGCAGGCCCCGCCGGCCCCACGCTGGTGGCCACTGCTGCTAGTTTATCGTGCCCAGGTGGTGGTGGTGATGGCGAGGAGGCCGCTGAGTCGCAGCTTCTGCTCTGAGTCGGAGGGTTCCCCGAGCTCTTTACACACACAGTCCATTCCATCTTCACAGCCCTGTGAGGGAGGTACTGTTGTCCTCACACGATTTCCTTGAAGCCCAGAAGAGGTCTACAGTGAGCCTGCTGCCACACAGCCAGCGAGGCGGCTCCGGCATCCAAGTGCCCGGCTGCTGAGCTGTTCAGCCAGTACGTGACAGGAGACATTTTATGGGCTTTTTAATTTTTATTATATTTTTCATGATTGTATCAGGGACTGAACCTAGGGGAATTCTACCCCTGAGCTACACCCCCAGCCCTAGGTTTCCGAGAGTCTCCCTAAGTTGCTGAGGCAGGCCTTGAACCTGCGATCCTCCTGTCTCAGCCTCCCAAGTACTGGGATCCCAGACGTGTGCCACCACTCCTGGCTTGGGCTTTTCATACCCTAGGCACTGCTGTCTGCTCTCTCTCCATCACAACACAGGATGTTTTTGCCGTCCCGACAAGCTAGGTGTTTGCAGCTGACCCTGGCGTGGGCAGCCGGAGCGCTAGTGGCTTGGGGGTGTTTCAGTGGCTGCGGTTGTGTGCACACGCCTGCCCAGAGTGGGTAGGGCGAGGCCAGAAGCTGCTGCTCCTCGAGGTGTCCTGTGTTCCAAAACGAACTTGCACACCACGCCTGTGGCTCCTGGGAAAGAAAATAAAGCAATCCCACCACCAGTCAAAACAACAATATTTGCACCGCTCGGGCACTAACCGCCGGAGCCTCCCTCCTCCTGGCCGGCTGACAGCACCTGGCTGGGGCTCGCCTGTGCCGCCAGGGCCCCCGCTGCCTTCTTCCCATGAAGCTCCTGTTCCTGGCTCAGAGCGGCCTCCTGGAGCCTCTGGATCTCTGAGTGCTGCTTGGGCGGACTCAGCCCTCAGCAGTGCAGACTCTGCAGCCCTTCCCTCAACCCCAGGGTACAGCTTGTGTGCTGGCCTGCCTTGTGGGGCTGAGGGTGAGACCCAGGCTCCTGCTGCCTGCTGGGTAGACTCTCCCAGGCTCGTGCTGCATGCTGGGTAAATGCTCCCAGGCTCCTGCTGCATGCTGGGTAGACTCTCCCAGGCTTGTGCTGCATGCTGGGTAGATGTTCTTAAGCTTGTGCTGCATGCTGGGTAGATGCTCCCAGGCTCCTGCTGCATGCTGGGTAGATGCTCCCAGGTTCCTGCTGCATGCTGGGTAGATGTTCCCAGATTCCTGCTGCATGCTGGGTACATGCTCCCAGGCTCATGCTGCATGCTGGGTAGATGCTCCCAGATTCCTGCTGCATGCTGGGTATATGTTCCCAGACTTGTGCTGCATGCTGGGTAGATGATCCCAGGTACCTGCTGCATGCTGGGTAGATGCTCCCAGGCTCGTGCTGCATGCTGGGTAGATGATCCCAGGTACCTGCTGCATGCTGGGTAGACTCTCCCAGGCTTGTGCTGCATGCTGGGTAGATGTTCTTAAGCTTGTGCTGCATGCTGGGTAGACGTTCCCAGGTTCCTGCTGCATGCTGGGTAGACGCTCCCAGGTTCCTGCTGCATGCTGGGTAGATGCTCCCAGATTCCTGCTACATGCTGGGTAGATGCTCCCAGATTCCTGCTGCATGCTGGGTAGATGCTCCCAGATTCCTGCTGCATGCTGGGTAGATGCTCCCAGGCTTGTGCTGCATGCTGAGTAGATGTTCCCAGGGTCGTGCTGCATGCTGGGTAGATGTTCCCAGGCTTGTGCTGCATGCTGGGTAGATGCTCTCAGGTTCCTGCTGCATGCTGGGTAGATGCTCCCAGGCTTGTGCTGCATGCTGGGTAGATGCTCTCAGGTCCTTGCTGCATGCTGGGTAGATGCTCCCAGGCTTGTGCTGCATGCTGGGTAGATGCTCCCAGGTTCCTGCTGCATGCTGGGTAGATGCTCCCAGGTTCCTGCTGCATGCTGGGTAGATGCTCCCAGGGTCATGCTGCATGCTGGCTAGATGCTCTCAGGCATGTGTTGCATGCTGGGTATATGTTCTCCCACCCAGCAACACGCAGCCCTGGCATAGAGTTCTTGGTCTCTTTTTCTCTGCCCCCAAGTTCAATTCTCCTTCCCTTCGCTCTCCTCCCCTTTTTTCCTTCCCTTTCCTCTCACCTGGCCTCTCCTCCCCTTCTCTCCTCTTCTCTTCTCTATCCCTTTCCCTTTGGTGGCACTCTTTTCTCCCTCGCCTGCCCTGCTCCTAGGCTCAGCCCTCAGGGTCATCTTCTGTCTCATCTGCTGACCAGCAGCTGATCTTGCCCCAGATGTTCCTGATGCCTCCAGGCTGCATTCCATCCTGGACATCTTTGGGGGGCACTGAGGGTTGAACCCAGGGGCGTTCTACCTCCGAGCTACACCTGCGGCCCTTTTTATTTTGAAAGAGTCTTCCTGAGTTGCTGAGGGTTTTACCTTGCTGAGGCTGGCTTCAAACCTTCCATTGCCAGCATGCCCGGCTTGCCTCCCCCTCGTCTCAGGGCCCGCAGCTCTGTTTATTGTGTGCCCAGCACGGGCAAGACCTGCCTCGTCCTTTGCCTGGAAAACTCCTATTCATCCTCCAAAGCTCACCCACACCTGAGCTCCCCCTGCGTCCTGGAGATCATAAGGAAGCTTGACTTGCGAGGGCAGGGTGGGCGCGCCTGCCTGCGCTGCTCTGAGTTCTGGAGCGCTCTCAGGTGGGGAGAAGTGGACAGCCCTCGCTGGCTCCCCGAGGGCTGTGGGGCATGCTGCGCCCAGCTCCTTCTGCTCCCGAGTTGCTTTCCTTTTCTGCCCGCCCTTTGCTTCTTGGAATCCTGCCCCGCACACGCTGCTTGCAGCCAAGTCCCGTTTCAGGCTCGCTTTGGGGGAACGCGGAAGAGAAGGCAAGTGGTTCGCCAGGGCCCGGATTTGCACAAACTCACTGCCTGAGTGGCGGCGGCCTCCTGCAACCTGCAGACCTGCTGCTAGCGTGTCCAGTTGACGCAGGGGAAATTCAGGCATGGGGAGGTCAAGCAGGGGGACAACTGTCTGTTCCTCCTGGGACTCGGGGCGAGGAGTCCTCGGATCCGGCACCTTCCCAATACAGCAGCAGAAAAAAGCGCTGGGTCCAAGGCACCCAGCCCATGTTGCTCCCCTGGGAGAGGAACCTGGATGACGCAGTGGCTGTGCAGACCAGGGCCTGCAGGGTGAGAAATAGAGCGCCCTTATCTGCCGGAGCATGTTCCAAGACCCTCAGTGGGAACCTGAAATTGCGGATAGTATCTCAGAGAGTGAAGGTAATATAGACAGCGTGGATACACCGCAGAGGGACAATTCGCAGCCCAGGGGGTTGGAGAAAGGGGCACAAGATCAGAACAGTACACAGTGTGACCCTGATGAATTCTCCGGAAGTTTCCCTCTGATGTTTTGGAGTCATTGTTAAGCTCAGATGACTGAAGCCACGAGAAAGGAAACCACAGGTAAAGGGGGCAGTAGCTGGGCGTGGTGGCGCATGCTTGTAATCCCAGTGCTTGGGAGGCTGAGACAGGAGGATTGTGGTTCACGGACAGCCTCAGCTGCTTAGTGAGGTCCTTCACAACTCAGACCCTGTCTCAAAAATTTAAAAAGGCTAAAAAAATAGGCGTGGGGGCATAGTTCAAAGGGGCTAGGTGCAGTGCAGTGGGACATGCCTATTATTCCAGTACTTGGGAGACTGAGACAGGAAGATCATGGGTTGGAGGCTAGTCTTTGGTAATTTAGGAAGACCCTATTTTATTTTTTAATTTAATTTAATTTTATTTGCGGTACTAGCGATTGAAACCAGGGCATTCTAACTCAGAGCCACACACCCAGCCCTATTTGTTATTCTTTATTTTTAAACAGGGTCTCATTGAGTTGCAAAGGGCCTCCCTAAGTAGCTGAGGCTGGCTGGATGTGGGCGCAAGCTTGTAATCCCAGCATTTGGGAGGCTGAGACCAGAGGATCACGGTTCGCGGACAGCTCAGCTACTTAGTGAGGCCCTCTGCAACTCAGTGAGACCCTGTTTCAACATAAAGAATAAAAAATTGGGTAGGGGGAGTAGCTTGGAGGTCAAATGCCTCTGGATTCCATCCCCAGACCCGAAAAATAAATAAATAAATAAATAAATAAATAAATAATTAAAAATAGGAATGGGGGTGTCTCTCAGAGGTAGAATGGCCCTTGTATTCCATCCCCAGTACCACACACACACACACACACACACACACAGAATAAAAAGTAGGGCTGGGGGTGTAGCTCTGAGGTAGAATGTCCTTGGGTTCCATCCCCAGTACTGCAAGCTAACTAACTAAATACAAATAAATGATAGATAAAATAAATTATAGTGTGCTGCTGGCCTGGAACCTGCGATCCTCCTACCTCAGCCTCCCAAGTGCTGGGATCACAGTCCTGCACCACGGGGCCCAGAAGACCACACAGGGCTTAAAGAAAGCCCCCCTTTCTTTGGGGCTGCAGACACTCATTCCTGGGGCCGAGATAGCACCACTTCCATTTTCTTCCCCATCAGAAAAGAACATTAATGACAACAGTTCTTATCTGTTGAGTAAGGACTTAGAACAGAGGTTAGAATAGGGCCAGGTCCCTCATAAGTACCCACCAATGTTGAACAATAATAGCTGGGCTGGCGTGTGGCTGAGGGGCGGCTCCTGGCAGCCACAGGGGCAGGACTTTCTGATTCTTGCCTGAGGCTCCCGGTGAGTCTGGGCCATGGCGGTAGCAGTCTGGGGGGCCCCTGCCGCGGCTTGGGGCGTCGGCAGCCTGCTGTGTGCCGCCTTCCAATCTCCCTCCCTGTCCTGTCCCTTCTCAGATACAGATCTCTCCAGGGGGCTCTGACTCCATGACTTTCCCTCCCCCCTCAGGGTCCTTCCTACTTTTGCTTTTTTGTGTGTGTGGTACTGGGGATGGAACCCAGGGGCTATCTACCTCTAGGCTACACTCCAGACCTATTTTATATTTTGTTTGGAAACAGGGTCTCATTAAGTAGTTGAGGCTGGCTTTGAACCTGCGCAATCCTCCTGTCTCAGCCTCGCAAGTACTGGGATTACAAGTGTGCGCCACCACGCCCAGCTCCTACTTTTTTTTTTTTTTTTTAAGTACTGGGGATTGAACCTAGGAGGATTCCACCTCCAGCCCAGTTTTAAATTTTTTTTTTGTGTTTGCCTCGCTAGGTTGTTGTGAGTTTCCCTCAATTGTTGAAGCTGAGCCAGGTGTGGTGGTGCACGCTTATAATCCCAGTGCTTGCAGGATCGCAGATTTGCAGCCAGCCTCAGCTACTTAGTAAGGCTCTCCACAACTTAGTGAGAGCCTGTTTCCAAATAAAGAATAAAAAATGGGGCTGAGGGTATATGGGTTCAATTCCCAGTACTAAAAAAAAAAAAAGTTGCTGAGGCTGGTCTTGAACCTGTGATCCTCCTGTCTCAGCCTCCTAACTACTGGGATTACAGGTGGTGTGCCACTGTACTCAGTGCTCTGCCCACTTTCTACTTTTTTTTTTTTTTTTTTTTTTGCGGTACTGGGGATGGAACCCAGGGGCATTCGACCTCCAAGCTACACCCCCTGCCCTATTTTTTATTCTTTATTTTGAAACAGGGTCTCACTGAGTTGCAGAGGGCCTCACTAAGTAGCTGAGGCTGTCCCTGAACTGTGATCCTCCTGTCTCAGCCTCCCAAGTACTGGGATTACAAGTGTGCCCACCACGCTGGCTGCCTACTTTTGAACTTGAGGATTCCAGACACTTCTCACTGGCTGTGGAGCAGACATCTGCAACGACCTGGCCACTTGGAGCTTCCCCAGCACCCTAGTCTGTTTCCTCTGGGCCAAACACTTCTCAGCATGAGTGAGTGTGTGTGTGTGTGTGTGTGTGTGTGTGTGTGTGTGTGTGTGTGTGTGTGTGTGAATCAATGGAGGAGAGAGGGACTGGCCCAGGGATACCGGGCATGAGGGGAAAGGGGGTCCCAGGCAAGATGGAGATGGAGCAAGGACCTCGGTGGCCAGCCCAGCGCCTGGCCTGGCCTGTCTGTGTTGTATGCTAGGTACAAAGACGCCCAGAAATCTCTTGCACAGCTTCTCCCCTCTGCTCAGTTTGCAGGCTGTAGGAAGTGGGCCTGGCCCTGGCGGTTATCTCTGGTGCAGGCTCGCCCACATGGCCAGATCAGATGGCGCAGGAGGATGGAGTGACCGCCTTCACTGTTTTCTTGGCCAACAGGCTCTTCTGACCCACTCCCAGGAGGCCTGGGGCTTTTCTTTTCTTTCTTTTTTTCCTTTATGGAACCCAGGGACATTCTGCCTCTGAGCTACACCCCCTGCCCTATTTTTTATTCTTTATTTTGAAACAGGGTCTCACTGAATTGCAAAGGAGCTGAGTAGCTGAGGCTGTCCGTGAACCGCGATCCTCCTGTCTCAGCCTCCTGAATGCTGGGAGTACAAGCGTGTGCCACCACGCCCGGTTCAGGCCTGGGGCTTTGTCTGTGAAGTTCCCTGAGTCCCTGGGCCACCCCCTGCAGGAAGGTTGGAGGGTGGAGTCATTGGCATCTCCTGAGTGATGGGGACTGAGACTGTACTGATTGCCAATAAGGGCAGTATCAATTGCTAATAACAAGTTTTCATACCTAGGCAATAAAACCATTTTCTCTGTCTCTGTCAGCCAAGCGCTGCAGCCAGGGTTGACCTTGGTCAGCTCAAAGTTGGCTGTTAGCCCAGCTAAACACTGAATGTTCAAACACAGATACTGACACTTAGAAAAAGAATTACATAGACTCTCACAGCAGGTTAGACTAAAGATAAAAGATGAAAAAGCAAGCTATATTAACCCAGGATTAGTTACTAATAACACAAAATAGTTACAGCCCAAACCTCTATACTTTAAAAGACTATATTCCTGTGTTCTTTTCTTTATTATAAAACAAATTTTCAATATAGTAAGTAACTTCCAGCAGACAGAGATAAAGAAAAGCTGGGAACTCACCAAGGACACAGGTGGACAGTGCATGCTTTAAACTTTAAGAATTAAAAATAAAACAACAACAACAACAACAAAGCGGGCTTCTACCCTGGCGCCCCTGACCCTGCTAACCAAGTAACACATTTTGACCAGCGCTGTCAGACCTGTGTGTCCCTGTGAGGGTGGCAAAGGAGGCCAACAGAACAGGCTCACCCAGCAGAGACGGCTGGCGGGCCTGCACCTGCCTGGGTGGAAAAGGGGACCATTGGCTCAGCAGGACGGGAGGAAGGAGATGATGGATTATTATGAGAATGTCAAGTGCTCAGAGGCCTCCGTGTCTTACTTTAAGGCGCCCCACTGCGCCCCTCTGACGTGGTGCTTGACTGTCTGTCCCTTCTTCCTACCTTAGTAATAGTAAAGCTTGGCTTAAGCTTGCAGCCGTGCAGTTCTGGATATCTTTCTAAACTAGCTAAGAACAAGAAGCCACGGTGACATCCCAAACCGTTACAGTGAGGCATGACCCTCGGGGCTGGCTGGTGCTGCAGGCTCCTGGCCTGGTCTCTGGCCCTGGGTGTGTGTGGGCCACTGTGGATGAGCGAGGCAGAGCTGCTCAGGTGAGATGCCGTACAGATGCAGTGGCTTCCTCCGGCCGGCCTGGGCTCTCCCGTGCTGGTCCCCCCCTCCCCCCCGGCAGTGCAGGAGGACTTGCCCCTGGCTTCTCTGTGGTGTGGGTGAGTTATGGCGCTGGGATCCAGCCGCTGAGCTGGGCAGACCTGCTAGCTGTCTCAGCTCCAGGGGTTAGCTGGAGGGTCTGAGGTGTAGGGGGGCACACAGCCCTCCCGCCATTCCCTCCCCTGGTTCTGGGCAAACACATCTGGGGAAGGAGTGGTTTTCCTCTGTGTGGGCTCCAGTCTCCTCTGCTGTCTCTGGGTGTGTGTGTTCATTAGAACTAGCTCGTGAGTGACAGGAAAACCCAAGTCGTAGTTTTAAATAGGACATTTATTTGTCTCTCCCATCGATGAAGTGGAGTGGTGCTCGGTCCAGATTTGTTCTGATGGCTCTGTGATCACCAGGGATCCAGGCCCCCTCTGATACGTGGTCTCTGCCTCATGCAGCAATGTGGCTGCCACGACTCCAGCCGCCCATCAAGAAGGCAGAGGGGGAAAGGGACATACTCTCCCCAAAGTCACACCCCATAACTGACACAGGATCCTCTCCGTATATTGCGGGGTGGAATTCAATCATACAGCTGCACCTAACCTCATGAAAGGTCAGGAAGCACCGTCTCTGGTGTGGGTAGTTAGGTGGCACGCTGAGACCCAGGGGTCTCGTGCCTGAGGAGGAAGAGCCAGCAGGCTGGAGTGTGACTAGTCCTTGCCACTCGGTGCGGCTTGCGTGGAAGGTTCCAGATGCTGTGTGATGCTCCCGGGCCCCTCCGGGGAGCAGCATGGAGGGGGGCTCGTCGTCCTTGTGACAGCCCTCTCTGCTGCACAAGTTTTTCTTCGTGGTTCGTCGTCCTTGGGGCCACGCCGGTGGCAGGTGCAGGCGCCCCCTGGCGTCTCCAGCAGGGACAGGATTAACTTGATGATCAGGGCCAGCCAGGCCATCCCAAAGAGGATCCACAGGGACACTATATTCTTGTACCACAGTGGGTAGGAGCGGGAGGGGTCCATCCCTGGAGAAGAGGTGCGCTCAGAGGAGGAAGAGGCTGGGGAAACTGGGACACGAGGGGCCCACGGGGCAGGTTATGTGAGTCCCGGCTGGCCTGGACGCCGGGCTGGAGGTCACCACCTAGGGTCCCAGGGAGCCTCCAGGATTGGCGGCGGGGTGTGGAGGCTAAGATTCCTCTTGGTCTTTCTGAAAGACTCTGTCTGCGTCTTAGCCTACTGCTGCTCAGAGCGTGGCCTCCAGACAGGCCTGGCACGGCCTGAGAGCTCACTAGAAATTCAAGTGGCCAGCTGTGTACTTGGGAGGCTGAGACAGGAAGATCACAGATTTGCGGCCAGCCAGCCTCGGCAACTCAGTGAGGCCCTCTGTAACTTAGGGAGGTCCGTTTCAAAATAAAAAATAAAAGCCAGGCATAGTGGTGCACACCGGTAATCCCACTACTTGGGATGCCGAGCTGAGAGGGTCACAGGGCTGAGGTCAGCCTCAGCAACTCAGTGAAACCCTGATTCATAATAAGAAGGGCTGGGCCTGCCTGGAGCAGACGTAGAATGTCCCTGGCTTCATTCACCGGCGCCAAATGAATGATTGAATAGATGATAGATAGGTAGATAATGATGGAGGGATGGATAGGGCTGGAGTGGAAGTAGAGTGTGCCTGGATTCAATCCTCAGCAACACACACACACACGCATGCATGCACGCACGCACGCACGCACGCACGCACATTGGGCAGCTGAAACCTATTGACTAGAAATTCTGGGGTGGCCCACCAGCCTGTTTTCCCTATTTTGCAGTACTAGGGGTGCACTCAGGGGCGTTCTACTACTGAGCTCCACCCCAGCCCTTTTCATTTCTTCATTTTGAGACAGGGCAGCCCTGAGCCTGGCCTGGAATCTGCCTCCTGCCTCCCAAGGCGCTGCACCTCCACCCCTCCTGGCGGGGTTGACTCCGTCCTCACTCCCAGCTGGGACGAGCCCCATCCCTGGGCTGCGCTCTCCTGTCCTATTCAGTGCCTTTGCTGGGCAGGTGGCTTCCGGCCCAGGAACGAGTGCCCCTCCTAGGACTGCTTGAGTCCGGGGCTAATGTGGCTCTGGTGTCTGTGGCTGCCTGGCCGTCTGCCCACCATTGGCTGCCCCGACAGGCTTGGTATGGGGCAAGTGACCGCTGGGGTCGCTGGAGACTCGGCAAACTCCCACCAAGGGCTGCTCCAGCCCGCCCCCCTCGGCCTGTCCTGCTTCCCGCTCAGGCTGGGACCCCATCCAGGGTGGCCCTTTCTGTCTCAGCCCTTGTCCACCCCCCTCCATCCTGCTGGCCCTAGACTGCCCAGGGTGCCTAGGCCCGGCCCCTCCTGCGCCCCTGAAGGCCCTCGCTGCTGCCAGGAGCTGGGATTGGATTAGGCTGACTGCGTTGGGGCCCCAAATGAGATCAGCACTCAGGCGGGGGCTCTGCTCGGCGGCCCTGCCCCCACCACTCCTCTCCTGGCCCCAGAGGAGGAGACACTCGTCCCCTTTTTTATTTCATTTCTTTTTTAAAGCTAAAATCAGAAGTAGCAGGAGACCCGGCAGCTGGCAAGGCGCTAGTCTGAGCTGCAAATACCGCTGGGAGCCCGGGCCGGGCCGGGAGGAGGGGAAGAGACTGGTGCCGTCCCCGGCGGACACACATAGCTGAGACGGGGAGGTGTAGAAGATTCTGGAACACCTGTGACAGCGGAGTCTAACCTTGATTTGCTCCGCCTTGCCGGTCTAAGGCCTAAACTGCCTCCCTGCCCTGTGCGGGTCCCAGTTTCCCATCTCTACAGGGAAGCACTGGGCAGCCCACTGTGGTCACTTGTACCAGGCACTGAGCCCTGCAGAGGGGCCAGGCTGGGCGACAGACCTCCAGAGGTAGAAGGGCAGCTCCTC
Source organism: Muscardinus avellanarius (assembly GCF_963383645.1). Taxonomy (NCBI): domain Eukaryota; kingdom Metazoa; phylum Chordata; class Mammalia; order Rodentia; family Gliridae; genus Muscardinus; species Muscardinus avellanarius. Next base: position 510,851 of record NC_137794.1, read on the forward strand.
CTCGACTCTGCTCCTGCCGTGGCCACAGGTCTACCCCAGAGATGCCCATCAGCCCCGGCGGCTCCTGAGGCGGCTGCAGGACCCTCTGATCACAAAGTCCCTGGGAGATTCTGGACTCTGTCCTCAGACTATGAGAAACACTAAAGGGGGTTGTTGTTGTTGTTGTTATTGTTATTATTATTATTATTATTGGTACTGGAGATAGAACCTAGAGGCATTCTACCTCTGACTCACACCTTTAGCCCTTTTAATTCTGAAACAAGGTCTCGCTTGGTCACTGAAGGTCTTGCTAAGCTTTGTAGGCTGGCCTCAGACCTGCCATCCTCCTACCTCAGCCTCCCAGTGTGCCACCGTGCCTAGCACACTGAAGGTTTTCGGAGGAGCTGAACAGGTGACAGAAGTCACTTTATATTCTAAAGGTTACAAGACTGAGGAGGTGTGGGGCGAGGATCCAGGCTATAACTCCACAACACCACCCAACTGTGCTCTGTGTGAGTGAAGGCAGCCCTTTAGGCTGTGTGGTCCCAGCCTGTGCAGTGGCGCCCAGAAGTCCTGTTTGAGCTGGGGCGATAGAGACGGCAGAGTCGAGCCCACTCTCTGGGCTGCAAGGCCGCAGGGTGGCCCTCGGAGCTGCCAAGCTGCCGGGCTCAGCTCTCCTAGGCGCGACTTTTGCTCCTTGTTAGGGGCACACCTTCAGAGTTAAAGCGTGGTTCTCAGGAGGGGAGACCAGGCAGGGGCAGCATCACGAGGTTTCCTGGGGAGGAGGTGCTCAAGGAAGGGCCTGAGTCCTAGAGAGGGGCTTTGAGGCTGTCTAGAAAACCATGAGTTTTAGATAAACGAGAATTTGTGTCTCAGTGTGTCCTCAGACAGGTCTCTTTTGCCTCTCTGAGCTTCCGCCCCCTCAGGGAAGAGCTGTGTGTGTGAGCTTGTTACCAGGTTGGGGTCTGCCTGGGGGGGTCTCACTCCAGGGCCACGGATCCAGCAGGGCAGCGCCCTGGGGGCATTGGGGGGGGGGTAGTGCCAGTGACCTTCCGATGGAGGCCTCAGGGCAGGGGAGGGGCAGGCTCACTGGTCCGCCCTGTTGCTGCGGGGACTGTCCTCTACTGCCACCTGGCGGGCACCTGCCTCTGCTTCATGGGGCCTGCCTGTGGCTGGGGTCTTTGGCCTCGCAGGGTCCTGCCCACGATGGTATCCCGTTGGCCCTCTGGCCGGTGGGCCTCCTTGCTGGCTCTCAGTTTGGCTGCCAACCATTTTCCAGCAGGGACCTTGGTTTCACAAGCCCCAGACTCTTCTGCCTGAGTCTGGGGGCTCAGGAAGGTGCACTGGGGCGGGCGGTGGGCGGTGGGGAGGGTCGGGCCCAGAGGGTTGAACCAGCCTAGGCCCATGCCTCGGCTGCGGCCCGCCCCACGCGTGGCCAGGCGCGGGTGCACTCCGGGCTCTCACCAATCACGTAGTCGCCGAAGCCCACGGTGCTGAGGGTGATGAAGGCGAAGTAGAAGCTCTCCAGGTAGCTCCAGCCCTCCATGTGGGAGAAAAGCAATGGCGGCAGCAGCAGGAAAAGCATCAGGCCCCAGAGGAGCGCCACGGAGCCCGCCAGCCACCTGGCCGGGGCTGGGTCCTGGTGCACACAGCACAGCACCGCCTGTGGCTCTGCCCAGGCAGGGGCAGGGCCAGGGCGACTGCCCCGGCGAAAGCGGTAGCCGGGGGCCTCTGCTCTCGGCTTTGTGATGTCCAGGCTTCCAGCCAGGGCCCAGGCCTGAGGGGCAGGGTGTCCTTCCTGTCCGCTAGGGCCCAGCCCCTCCCTGCCTCTTTGTCACCAAACACCCCATTCTGGGCAGCGACTCCCCAGTCTGCCTCCTCCCCGGCAGTCACCTCTGCTCCACCCCTCGCCACAGAAGACCCCATTCCCACCACGCCCTCATCCAGGAAGGGAGCCCCCGGCCAGTGGCCCCTCACCTGCTGGGCGCCCCCCAGCCTGCGGGCGCAGCGGTGGACTCCCCGCTGCATGAGGTGGCCCAGTCGGCTGAGCACCACAAGGTTGAGCGGGATCCCCCCCAGCGCAAAGAAGATGCAGAAGAGGCGGGCGGCCATGGTCTGGGGGCTCAGGTTGCCGTAGCCTGAGGCAGGAGGGGCACCTCAGGACCCCTTCTGGGGTCCTCATGGAATGAGTGGCCTCATTCCATGGCCACTGCAGCTGTGGGCAGCGGCGCTGGCCAAGGGGCCCCTCAACTCATCCCAAGCCTCCCTTCCAAATCCGAAGTATGCCCCGCCATTTGCAGATCCGGGGATCGTAGTGTGCGGGACTCAAACACACCCAGCATGGTGGGGTCTCATCCCTCCGCCTCCCCTGCAGCAGGTCTCAGGACCCCAGTACAGTCTGCGATCATCCCTGGGCCCTTGGAGCAGTTTTCCTCACGTCTACTGCACACCTGGCTTCCCAAAGTGGGACAGAGGGGCCGGGAGCAGATGGAGAGCTGACCTCAGGAAGTGGCCCCTCTGGTTATGAAGGTCAGGAGAGGCGGAGGCCAGGGGAGGATGGGGCTTCACATAAGGACTCCATCTTCCTGGACATTCTTTTCTCCTCCTTGGTCTGAAACTGGTGTGTGTGTGTGTGTGTGTGTGTGTATGTGTGTGTGTTCGTTCTACCTTTGAGCTACACCCCCAGCACCTCTGCTTCCAGGTCTGCTCCCCCTGCACCAGGAGCGCCTCAGTCACAGGCCCGTTAAGACCATGTTTATGTTGGTGCCCTGTGAATGAGTGAGGGGCAGGAGCAGGAAGAGGCCAGGCCAGGAAGATAGCTGGGAACTCTGAGCTGGGAGGGAGGGCCAGGGTCACAGGCCCGGGGTAGAGGGTGGGGATTCAGAGACTACTGACCCCACACCCCTGGCTCCTGGCCGCCTTCCTTCACGTCCCCTGCTTCTCTGCAGCTCAAAGCCTGCTGCTCGGATGCACAGTGGGTGGGAGTCCTGGCTGCCACATGCCGGGTCTTGTCCTAGACCCTGGGGATGTGAAGACCCAGAGATGCCAGCCTGGCTCGTCCTTCCAGGGGCTCAGGACATGAAGCCCCAGAGCCTCCCAAGTTCTCAAGGACGGCCCGTGTTCCCGTGTAGCCCCGAGATCTGCCTCCAACAAGCACTGGCTTATTTGAGGCTAGAAGGAGATGCCCCTGTGAGCTTTGCCCAGCCCACTCTGGGGAGGACAGGCTGGCCGCAGGTCTTGGAGAGAGGGTCCTGGCCTAGCTGGGGTGGGAGGTGGCCAAGACCCAAGTCACTGGTGGCATCTGCCTGCCACCTGGTGGTCGGTGCGGCATCCTGCAGGGCGAAGCTCAGGCTGGGTGAGCTGGGGGCACCCGGCCCGAAATTTCCTGGGTTTCAGAGCTATGGGGATCCAGGGCTTCACTTTGCAGCCCCCAGGCGCCGTCCAGGAAAGGTTCATCACCTTTTCTACAGGTTAGGGCCATCCCAAAGGGAAGAGAGGGGACTGGAGCAGACAGTGATGGGATGGGGTGTTAGTGTGTGAGGAGAGGCTCTGGGGATGGAGGGCCCTGTCTGTGGGCACAGGGCATGGCCGCCTTCCCCAGGCAGGCACTGGGGTCTCCCAGATCTCTCCTGGGTTTCTTTCTTCCCTCCCCCGGCTCAGTGTTGGGATGGCTCAGCTGGAGAGACAGGACACTCCAGGTGCCCAGAGGCGTCTCCCCTCTCCTGAGAGGCTGTGGAGGACAACCGTGCCCTTGGGGCAATACTCTTCCAACGCCAGCATCTCCTGCAGACTGCTGGGGTGGTGGGCCCTGCTCAGCCGACAGCTCAGAGGAGAGGAGCGCTAGGTAGCACTTCCCCATTGCCCGTGGGGAAGGCGCTGTGCCGCCCTTACCAATGGTGGTGACGGTGGACACGGAGAAGAAGAAGGAGCCCACGAACTCCCAGCGACCCATGCTGGTGGTGTTGCCCAGCAGGTGGCCACCATCTTTGTATGCTCGGATGATGTCCTGGGGGAGAGGCTGCGTGAACGGCGGGCTCTGCAGGCAGCCGGGCCCCTGCACCCTGACTTTCTCTCTCTCATTCATGGTCCTCACCATCACTCCTTAATCCTGGCCTGGCCAGGACAAGGAGTCTCATTCAGCCGGGAGCTCCCCAGAGGCAGGGAGCACCTTGCCCTCTCTTACCCCCAGCCCAGGTCCAGGGGGTGCTGTGATAGCTCACGGGTGGGTGGGGCAGCCATTCCTCTGCGCTGTGCTCCCTCCCCTGCCAAAAGAGCATCTTTGGGGCATCCAGAGGCGAGAGACCTGACCTCAGCCCACCAGTCACGGTGGGGTGGGTGGCACTAACTCTGGGTGGGGATGAAGGAGGCGGGGCAGCCGCTCCATGCTGTCACGCCACCACAGTCCACCTGGGCAGCCTTGCGGGGGCTCTCCACCTCTGCGAGGAGGGTGTGGGCAGCCGGCCGCAGGGCTGGCGGTGGCCGCCTCTGCTGAAGCATGCAGGTGTGCATGGAGTCTGCAAGCGAAGGCAGCTTAGCAGAAGGTCCTTAGCAGACAGTCCTCGCCTCCCTAGCGCCAGCTCCTGCCCACTGCGAGGGCTCAGAACTCCACACCGCTTAGTGCTTGGTCGCGCCCCACCCCGCAGTTTCCTGCTACCCTCCTGAGGTCTGGTTTCTGGCTGGAGACTCGGGCATAGGGCCTGCCCTCCTGTGTGGAGGAACCACTGGATTATAGAGTTTGGGCTGGGTAGGTCTGGCACTGGGCTCTCAGCGGAAGGGTATGGGGCGAAGCCAGAGCTCTGATGTCAATGCAGCCACCAAGCAGAGGCATGTTAGTCTGCCTGGCAGTGTTAGTCGCTGCCTGGCAGTGACTTCAAAAAGAGCTCCAAGGGTGAGAATGCCCCACCTGGGGACCCGTGCCCTGCCTCCCTTGACGGCAGGGTCCCCGTCCTCTGAGCAGTGTCTGCCCCTCCACACCCCATTTCAGCCCTTCTCGGCATTCTTAGCTGGGGCTTGTCTGTAGCCTTTAGCATCCGAAGGCTCTAAACCCAGACTGTGCACTTCCAGTCCCTCTTGGCTGCCCCTGCCCCACAAGCCTGTCTCAGGCTCCGGCAGCGGTGCCCCTTTCCCCACAGGTTCTTAGGGTGGAGACCCTGGCCAGCGCCCCCTGAACTCCTTGCTCCCAATCTGCATATTTGCACCCAGGTTCTCTCTTCCCACCCTCAGTCCAACCCTGACCAGTGCCGTGCGCCACGCTCTGACCCATCTGGATGGCCCTGATGGCTTGTGACCCAGGGAAGCACGCCCTCCGTTGTCCCCACCCCCACATGCAGACCTCTGGGCCATGGTGTGTCTCCCGACAGGGCCAGTCCTGCCCTCTGGTCCCCTCAAAGAAGGCTCCGAGCACCCCACGCTGCAGGACGATCTGGCCAGAGCCGGGTCCATCCTGCGGCTAGCACTCTAGCCTAGCCCCCTGCTCCCACCCCAACCGCGCAGCCCTGTAGTGGGCGCTGACCTGCCCCACCTCTCTTTCCTGGCGTTTCCCATCCTGGGCTCCTGCATCCCGCACTCCCCCACCCCATCCTGCTGCGCCCCGCAGTCCCCCTCGCCCCTGACCCGGATCAGCAGGTCCAGCGCCGGCCCGTCCAGACACGTGAAGTTCTGCAACAGCGCCCACTTGTCGCGCTGGAAGCTGAGGCTGGAGTCCTGAGCCGCGCGGCCCTCCAGCGCCCAGAACACGCAAGTGCCCAGCACCAGGTAAGCCAGGTAGGCCAGCAGCAGGAGCAGGGTACCTGGCAGCGGCACGGCGCAGCAGCCTCGGGACCTGCATTCCTGGACCGCGTGGGCTTGCAGTAGGTGCATGGCGAGAGAGGCCGGGAGCGTGGATGGAGACTGAAGCTAGGGCCAGACCGCCAGGAGGGATGTGCTGCCTGACGGCCTCACCTTCCCACCGAAACCCAGGGACAAAAGGAGGCTCTGAGCCCTGGACACGTGGCCCCGCCCCAGGAGTATGTGGAGTGTCCACCCCAGATCTGGGGCAGGGAGCCGGGAGGGCTGAGGGCAGCTGCAGGCAGCCTGTGGGAGGGAAGCCCCCCCCCCCAGCATTTCCTGCGGCCTGTGGTGGGAGGGGCTTCTGGAAACCACTCAAGGGGAAGAGCAAGCAGAAGCCAAGTTTATTGTCTGGGGCTCCTGCCCAAGTCCTCGGGCCCTGGGACGTCTCCAAGGGCTCCCAAGTGCCAAGTTCTTCTTGACCTCCCACACCACCATGCGCAAAGGAGAGGGACCCCAACTGGTCGCCGTGTGTCTGAGCTTGGGCAGCAAGGGGACCTGGACAGGAGACCCCGCTGTCCCAGCTTCTGAGGAGGTGCCCCAGTCCTTCCTCCGCCCAGAGCGGGGAGGGTTCAGGGTGTGTAGAGGCCGCAGGGTCTTCTGGTTCCCAGGCCTCTCTTGGGTGCAAGCTGGGTCACCCATTGCTGTGACTCCGCCCTGGGTCTTCCCGCCACCCCCCGCCCCCCTCCCCCGCTGCCCAGAGGACCCAGACATGGGCCTGCTTGCTTTTGGGGTGGGGAGGTAGGGGCTGGGGTATGGTCTTTGGTGAGACTGGGCGTTGGATGGGCTGGTCCAAATCTCTCCTCTCTTAGGGACCATGATGCTGTGTTTGGGCAGGAGAAGGCCCAGCTGGAGAGCACATCCCATGGAGGCAAGGCGTCCACGGAGCTCTTTCCCCAGAAGGCTCCTGGACTCTGCTGGCCCTTCATCTCTGGGAAGGCTTGGAAGAAAACAGGGCACTCAAGGGTGTGGTGAGCTCAGGGAAGGTCATGTCCAGGGAAGGGGTAGGACCCCATAGAGGCCCTAAGCCTTGTTCAGGAATGTTCCTGGCCTCTGGAGAGGGGGGCTGGCGAGCTTTGAGAGGTAGCGGGGAGCTTTCTGAGCACGGCTTCCTGTTAGCGCTAAGATTGTTCTAGAGTGTCCCCCCTCTGTGGGGACTGCTCCAGTCAGGATGGTTGGGGCAGCCTCTGTTCATCTGGTCCCACTAGGGAAGCATCGCTGTTGCACCCCCAAAGCCTGGTGAAGGCACAGAGGGGGACCGGGCGCCTGCCACATGAGGCCACCAAGCTGCTTTTTGGCTGCTGCCTGAGGTCTGGGGGATGGGGGCAGGGGTGTCTGGCTACAACTATCCATGCTGGGTTTGGCTTTTCCCCAGGAGAGGCAGCCACGAAGGCTCTGGGACCAGGGACACATCTCTCTCTACTCTATGCACATCTTTGACTCTGTCCCTACATCTCCTCTCTGTCATTTTCAGGGACACATTTGTCTCCTTCCTCTTTCTGGAGAGCTCAGGACCAACCCCTAGCTGGAAGGCATGGGTTGGGAGAGGAGGGGCAGGGCAGATGGCATCCTCGGGTGGGAGGGGAGGTTGGAAGGGGTTGCTGGGATGAGCTGCTGGGACACTAGGGGCTCATGCAGAGATGGGGACCTTCTGGGGCCGCGGGAGCCCATCAGGGTCGGGGGCTGCCTGGTCCTTGAGGCTGAGCCCCCTGCGGAGGAGCCGGAGCTGGGAGCACCTGTGCAGGAGCAGGGGGCCCAGGGAGAGGGTCAGTGCCATCCAGGCCAGGCCCAGGAGGATCCAGATGGCTGCCAGGCTCCGGTACACAGAGATGTAACGCTTGCTGGGGTCTCTGCCTGCAGGGGAGGGGGTGGCGGGCATCTGAGGACACAGCCCTCCCAGGTTCTGCATCCCTGCCCCCAGCCAGGACGCCTTCCTGATATCAAGAATTGGCAGTGAGGTCCCTGGTGGATGTGTCCATCACCGGCGACTTCTGAGGATCAGACTGTCCTCTGCCGATAGTGTCCCCTCCCACGAGTCTTGGGAGGCCCCCCACCTAGAGATACATGACCACCCTGTTCTCACCAACAACAAAGTCCCCGAAGCCGATGGTGCTGAGGGTGATGAAGGCGAAGTAGAGGCCCTCGCTGAAGCTCCAGTCCTCCACGTGGCTGAAGAGCATGGGTGGAGCGATGAGGACGGCCAGCGTGCCCAGGATCAGGAACAGAGCCAGGCCCAGGACCTGCAGAGTGGAGCGGGTGGGCCAGGCCACTCACTGACCCTGACCTGACCCTCACCCTGCAAAGCCTGGCAGGCTGTGTCCCTGACTGGGTGCCCAGGCCAGGAAGGTGGGGGAGCTGTGTTAGCCGGCCACAGAGGGACTTGGGGACCCTTCAGGCTTGATGGTGGGGAGAGGAGGGGAGCGCTCACCTGGGAGAGCCTGGGCTGGTCCTCCCACCTTGCCAGGGTAGTCAGGTGGGCTCGCAGCCCTGTGCCCAGGTGGTCCAGGAAGACCACGTTGAGAGGGATGCCCACTAGGGCATAGAAGACACAGAAGACCCGGCCGGCCTCCGTGCTGGGTGCCAGGTTCCCGTATCCTGCAGCGGGAAGAGATTGTGCAGATACAGGAAGGAGAGAGTTTAGGTGCCTTCCACCACCCACGCCCGGACTCCATCTCCGCTGGTGCTAGTGGGGAAGCTCCCTGGTTCTGTATTTACAGAGGATCCTTCTGTGTCAAAGGTGTGATTCCTGCAGGTGCCTCGGCCATTCCCAGCAGATGATCTACTCTTCCTTACTTTATTGTATTTACCCCTGGCTACTGGGTGGGAGGATTTTGAGTCCTGAGGCCACCAGCTCGAGCCCAAGTGTGTGCCTCGGCCCTGCTCACTGTGCCACCTGGACTTGCAGGGAATTGTACTTCATTGAGTGCACAGGGAGACCTGCTCAGAGAGGCCCGGGCGTTCCTGGGGCCCGGTAGAAGCAGGCTTCTGGCTAAGGTGCACAGAGGGGCCTGTTCTTGGGACACTCAGGATGTCACCTTCACTTTGGGGCCAGTTTCCATATGCAAATGACCTCTCTCCTCAAGTCCGCATCTCTACCCAAGAGAACTTTCTGGCCTGGGGTGTGTTTGGTCTATGGGTAGGTCCCAGACATGGAGAGTTGACACATGGGACTAGCTGTCTCCTAGGCAGGCTGGAGCTGGGGGATCAGTTTGCCCCCGTTTGGCCCCCATGGGCCGTTCAGAGGATGGGGTCTGCATAGCCCGCAGGAGGTCTAAGGGGAATGAGCCAGCCACCGACCATCAGACCATCACACTGGGCTGCCTTTCTCTTCCACTCATCCCTGCCCCTTGCCCAAACCCCTGTGTGTGCATCCTGAACTGTGTCCTGCATAGACCACATCCTCCCCTCAGCGTCTGCTCTGGGAAGGGGAGCCCGCCCTGAGACCTCTGGGAAGGCCTCTGGGAAGCCCTTCTCTGCCGCGGCCCTTTACCTATGGTGGTGATGACCGTGCCTGCAAAGAAGAAGCTGCTGCCGAAGTCCCAGTTGCTGGGGCTGCTGGAGTTGCCTTTGGGGTTCACGCCTTTGACCCAGGCTTCCACAATGACCTGCATGGGGCGGGAGGGGGCAGCTGACTTCACGAGCACCGAGCTCTCGGCAGGCTTTTGTGGAGTCCCAGGCAGTAAAATCCTAGATCATAAGGTCCTCGCTTTCCAGAGGGGAGACGAAGGAAGGCTCTGAGTGGCCAAGCAACTCGGCCACGGTGGGGGGGTGGGTTGGACTGCAAGTCCAGGCTTGTTGCCCGTCCAAGGCTGGCAGAGGGGAGGGCTGTGGCCTGGGTCAGCAGAGAGGGACCGCCTAAGCAGATGAGGTGGGTGATGCTGTAGGAGGGGTCCAGGTGGGGGCCATGGTGGCCAACAGTGCTGTGCACTGGGTTGCTAGGGGGATGGAGCTTTTAGGTTGAACTTCTTGGAGGGTCTGCTAGGACACAGGAGGCCCCGGGGCTGCCCTCTCCTGGAGCTGATGTTGGGGTGGCGGTGAACTCTGTGCTCTGAGCGTGGCCCATGTCTACCCATGTCTACTGGAGGAAGGCATCAGGGACCCACACAAGGGGTGTGCGTGTACGTGTATGGGTGTGACGTGCTGTATGCATGGGTACTGCATGTTGCGTGTGGGCCTTTGCAGGCTCCAGCCCGAGGCACTCTGCCCCTGCCAGCCCTCTCCCTTTAGCTGTGAGCCCTCCGGGGCGACAGTACAGCCCTGTCACCTGGTAGAGCCAGTCAGGGTGGGGCGCGGGGGGTGTGGCAGCTCTGGCCCTCCTTCTGTTCCTGTGGGAACCGGCGTCCCGCGGGCTGGTGAGGCGCTTTGGCTGGGATGCAGGGTCCCTGGAGGCTGGGCCAGTCTGGACGTTCTGCTCCTGGCCGTATCTGCTTCTCCTCACTCTGGCAGGGACGGGCCTCTTATGCTGTGGACTCTGGCCTCACTCCCTCCCCCACATTCCTGAGAACTCCACTCCCTGGAGACCCTGCCCATGGGGGCAGACTCTCCCTAGTCCCCGGCTCTCCATCCCTGAGAAGGGACCCGGCCTCCTGGGTGAACTAAGTGCGTGCGTGTGCGTGTGTGTGTGCGTGCGTGCATGCGTGTGCGCGCGCGCGCGTGCGCGTGTGTGTGTGTGCTGGTGGCTATGAGTCACCGGTGGTGGGGAAAGGGGAGGATTTGGTGCTGTGAGCTGGGTAATCCTTGTTCTGATGTGGAGCAGGGTAGCTATACCCTAGCCCTTTTCATTTTTGATTTTTTTTTTTTTTTTTGCAGTACTAAGAATGGAACTCAGGGCCATTTTACCTTTGAGCTATACCCTCAGCCCTATTTTTGATTCTGTATTTTGAAAGAGGGTTTCACTGGGTTGCAAAGGGCCTCACTAAGTAGTAGCTGAGGCTGTCCAAGAACCGGGATCTTCCTGTCTCAGGTCCCAAAGTTAGGATTACAAGCGTGTGTGACCATGCCTGGCTTTCATTTTTATTTGAGTCAGCATCAACTTTCCCCGCTTTGGAGCCTTGAATTTACTCTTCCTGCCCGGCCTCCCAAGTACTAGGATCACAGGCTTGCAGCACCTGGCTCAGGTGAGTCGTGTGTGTGTGTGTGTGTGTGTGTGTGTGTGTGTGCGCGCGCACTAGGGACTGAACCCAGGGTGTTTTCCCGCTGAGCTCCCTACCCCTGGCCTTCTTATTTTTTGTTTTGAGACAGGGTTTCACTAAGTTTGCACCACTGACCTCTACTTATGATCCTTCGGTCTCAGCCTTTCAAATATGGATTTGTGCCACTGCGTCTGGCTGGAATAATTTTTTAATTTTACTTCTTTTGTACTGGGGATTGAATCCAGGGTTTTGCACATGTAAGATGCGTGCTTTACTGCTGCGCTATATCCCCTCTGTAATCGTGTGTGTGTGTGTGTGTGTGTGTGTGTGTGTGTGTGTGTGTTAGGGATTGAACGCAGGGCATTCTACCTTTGCGTTACATCCCCAGTTCTATTTTACTTATTTTTTGAAACAAGGTCTCACTAAGTTGCCGAGGTAGGCTGTGAACCTGCGACCCTCTTGGCCTTCCCAGTGCTGGGATTACAGGCGAGGGCCACCACCCCGGTTTGGAATCAAGTTTTAATTCTTTACTTACTACCATTTATGGCTGTGCTGAGAGTTCAGCAGTGACGTGTGCTTTCCCAGAACTATCCCTGTGAACTTTTGTCTCTCAACTGATTCCCCTGGCAAGTAAGGGTCTGCTCTGGGCCCAGGGCTCTGCCCTGGGAACACCCTGGGGGCTCACCAGCCGTCCCGCGGCAGCCAGGCCTCAGCCCCTCCTGGTTCACAGGGCCAGTCAGAGCCCACTCCCCGACCTCAGGCCGAGGGCGCCGAGGTCTCTGCGTCTCTGGGGCTTACTCCCTAGGTGTGGGTGAGCTCCTGGACCCCTCGCAGTCCTGACATGCGTCCCATCCACCCTGTCCACCAGGGAGCATTTCTAGGCAGAGCGGGGCGGGACTCTCAGGGCTCTGGAGAGTTCTTCCTGATCGTCCGTCTGTGAATCATCTTGTGGGACAGCTCTTCTCGGTCTCCAGGGACCCTCAGCACCCCCAGGGGATGTGGACACCTAACCTGCTGGCCCTAGGCCTCCTGGTCTGGGTGTGGCCTGCACTGGCCTTTCTCCCGAGCTCTCTGGTGCTGGATGTGCCAGGCTGTGGCTCTGGCCGGTCCTGGGCCGGCACGTGGGATAAGCTGCGTGGTGAGAGCAAGTTCTGCCTCGACCTGAGCCTGTGCAGCTCCGGCCGACACACTCCACCTCTCTGTCTCCATTCCCATTTATTGATTTTTGAGTTAATGTTTTTGGTCCTGGGGATCAAATCCGGGGCATTCCACTTGAGCTATACCCTACGCCATTTATTTATTTATTTATTTATTTATTTATTTATTTATTTTGAAATAGGGTTTCAAGCCGGGCATAATCCCAGTACTTGAGAGGCTAGGACAGGAGGATTGTAGGTTCTCGGCCAGCCTCAGCTACTTAGTGAGGCCCTCTGCAACTTAGTGAGACCCTGTTTCAAAATTAAGAATAAAAAATAGGGCTGGGGGTATAGTTCAGAGGTAGAATGCCCCTGGGTTCCATCCCCAGTACCGTCAAAAGAAAAACAAGAATAAGAAAAGAATAAAAAAGAAAAGGAAAAAAAAAAGAATAGGGTCTTATTAGGCTGCTGAGGGTTTTAATACACTTCTGAGGCTATCCTTAAACCTGTGGTCCTCCTGTCGTAGACTAAGTACTGGGATTCCAGGTGTGCACCACCACACCCAGCTCTCCTGGACCACATATAAGCTGGAGACAGAGATAGTAACAGGTAATTTGAGAAAATGCCTGTAAGATGCTCGGCACCAGGGTCGTGATTAGACCAAGCCCCGTTTCTCACTGCATTCTAAAAGCGACCTTAAGCCTGGTGTGGTGGCGCATGCTTGTAATCCCCAGTACTGGGGAGGCTGAGACAGGAGGATTGCAGGTTTTGTGGCCAGCCTCAGCTACTTAGTGAGGCTCTCTGCAACTTAGTGAGACCCTGTTTCAAAATAAAAAAAAATACCAATTGTCTCTCTAGGATGGATCTGCACTTGGTCTGCGTCTCTGCAGCTAGGATGGCGCTGCCTGGTCTCCCTGGTCTTCAAGGCACTCACCTTCCCCTACAGACCCACTCTTGCCTTGTTTCTGGGTCTGTTGCAGGGTGACCCTGTGTGGTACCTGTGTGTGCCGCTGGCACAGCTGGCAAAGCTCAACATCTGGCCAGTGGCCGCCATGCCCGGCTCCAGTGTGTTGAGGCAGGAGAGCCAGCATGTGCCTGCTCTGTCCTGCACCTGCACCTCCACCCTGGGTGAGAGCCAGGAGCACGGGAACGGCCCTGACTGGGCAGGGGAGGCGCTGAAACCTGGGAGAAGGGTGTGGCTGGGGCATCTGCAGCGGTGCCAGCTTGAAGGGGCTTTCAGTGCCCCGGCATCTGTAGATGGGTGGCTGCTTCTCACCTTACGGGTGAGGGCTTCCGGGCCCAGAGAGGTTAAACCACTTTCCCAGGGTTGCTCCGTGAGCAGTTGTGGACCTGGGCCCAGGATCCAGGCTCAGAACTCACCAGGCCCTCTGCTCCTATTACCTCTGCTCCTGTATAGGCTACCAAGGGCCGGAGATGTGGCTGAATGGCAGCGCGCTTGCCTAGCATGCGGAGGCCCCGGGTGCCACCCCAGCACAGGGGTTACAAAGAGGCTCCCTAAGGGGGCGGCCTGCGTGGGTGGCCCAGTTCCACTCGTGACCCCCCCTCCCTTCACCTGCAGGAACTGCTCCAGGGCCCACTGGTCCAGGCAGGTGTAATTCTCCAGAAAGCGCAGCTTCTCCACCTGAAACTGGTCCCGGGACTGCACCTCGGCCTGCTTCTCCAGCAGCTGGAAGACCGTGGCGCCCAGCAGCAGGTAGCTGATGTGGGCCAGCAGGAGGGGCAGCAGCTGGCTGCAGAGCCCAGCGCGGGCCATGGTGCGGCCCTGCCGGGGCTGTGGTGGGCTACTGGGCAGCGCGGGAGGCAGGGAGGGTGATGCCCGGGATTGAGCTCCTGCTCAGCACAGGTGTCTGCAGGCGGGAGTCTGTTTGAACAGTGTGGCTCTGCTGGGCCGCAGTAACTGCTGAGTGCAAACAGCCCCCAGCCCCGCCTTTCTTCTGTGGGTAGCGAGCGGCCAGTCACGTGCACTCCTTGGAGAGTCCGACTGGCGTCTCTTCTGCTCACCTGCTCACCCTCTACCTCTAGAAGGACTGGGTGTCCAGGCCCAGGGGCTCCCCCAGCTGGGAAGCTGCCAGCCCCCAAGCAGAGGCATGGGGGAAATGGCCAGGCCACCTTCTGCTCATCACCTTGGCCACAGAGTGGGCCAGGAGAGCTGAACTGCTTGCTGCCAGGCCCCCGAGGATGAGGAAACCCCTGACAAGCCAGGGGAGGTGAAGGGGCAAGGGACTGTCTTGCCGGGAGCGTGTCAGCTGGTGCCGTCCTGAGCCGGGTGCTCTGCGCCATTGCTTTTGCTGATAATCAGTCTTGTATGAACCCCATGAGCAGGTCACCTGCAGAGGAAAACAGCCTAGCGAGGTGTGTGTGTGTGTGTGTGTGTGTGTGTGTGTGTGTGTGTGTGTGACACAGCTATGTTGAGACACAACCCATGACCTGGACCATTAACACATTTAGCGAGTATAACTCAGTGGTCTGTAGCATATTCATGGAGTCACGCAACTATCAACACAACCAACTTTTATTACTTCAAAGAGAAACCCACTCAGTCTTTAGGATATCAGCCCCTATTGTCCAAGCTGGCCCGTGGCCTCTGGCAACCACTAATCTGCTTTCTGTCTCTGCGGGTTTCTGTATTTGGGATGTTTCACATAATGAAATCATACTGGACAGGCAGATCCACCCCAGCCTCAGCCTGGCTCCTGGGGAGCTCTGGCGGCTCAGGTGTCCCGTTAGTCCCAAGAGGAGCCCCAGGTGCAGGCCAGGCAACTAGAAGAAAACCCCGCTGAATGCTGGGAAGGAGAGCCGAGTGCTGACGCTGCCCCTCCCGCCTTCCAGGCTCCCTTGCATCCAGGTGGCCATGGATGCAGTTCTGCCCTTTAGCTGCAGGCAGAGTTGTCTGTGGAAGTTGAAGGGACGTTGTTTTGTCCTGACAAAAGGTTGAGCTGCATCTTCCCACCTTCGTCCCTCTCTCTGGACTGCACAGGAGACTGGACCTGCTGGATCACTCTGCATCTATGGGGAATGCTTGAGAAATAGCTAGATGCTCCAATGATTCCCGCACACTCCAAACCTCTAGATTTCATTTTTGTCAGAAATATAAACTATTTATTTATTTGCTTATTTATTTTATTTTTTGGTACTAGGGATTGAACCTAGTTATTCTACCTCCAAGCTGTGCCCTCAGCTCAGTTTTATTTCTTTATTGGGGACAGGGTCTCACTAGGCTTCTGAGCGCCTCCTTGTGTTGCTGAGACTGGCTCTGAATCTTCCATCCTCTTGTCTCAGCCTCCCAAGTGCTTGGATTACAAGCATGCACCACCACACCCGGCTAAACTATTCATTTAAGCCACTATTGGTATTCTGTGACTTCTCAAGGATTACATGATTTGAAAAAAGTACTCAAGGTTTATTTGAATTGGAAGGGAATAGGAATAGACTCCAGTTATCTCAAGTAATTGAGAAAGTTGTTATAGGAACCCAGGAACAGCCAGGGTCTGGACCAACTGACCTCCGGCCACTAGCCTGGCCTGACCTCCCTCAGCCGCGCCCTCTCCCCAGTCCCCACCTCTGTGCCGCCTGCTCCAGGCCCCTCCTGGTGTTTGGTTAGCGGCCCTTGCTCTCTACTTCTTCTCCTTGCTATCCCCAGGCTCAGATCCCAGGCAGGAGCTGAGCGTCCAGGTGGAGCACACACAGGGTGGATGGCTGTGCCCCATGGGTCAACGCCAACATCCGCTGAGCATGCCTGTCGTTGTACTTGGAAGGGGCGGCACTACACACTACACACTACAGCCAGGACAAGCACTTTTTTAAATTTTTACTGTAACGAGAGCATACACACACCTGAGAGAGAGACACCAGAAAATAAACGCAACTGCCGGGCGTGGTGGGCACGCTTGTAATCCCCGCGCTTGGGAGGCGGAGACAGGAGGATGGCGCTGGTTTGAAGCCAGCCTCGCTGGCTTAAGAGACCCTGTTTCGAAATTTAAAAAATATATAAAATAGGTCTGGGAGTGTAGCCCATAAGTAGAAGGGTTTCCAGGAACCTCAGTACCACCAAAAACAAAAACAAAAAATACCCTGCCGCCATTTTCTGAGCTCGGCGGTTCCCAGCCTCACATGGACTGGGCCTCAGGAGACCCTGCCCAACATGCCCATGTAGACCTCACTGTACCGTGAGCGCGGGACGGGTGCAGACGTGATTTATGGTCCCTTCAGGGAATTATTGCTGCTAATGGGCAGAGCCAGTGTGTGTTTCCCAAGGCGGGAGGGCAGAATCGATGAATGGAGAGTCTTGCCTGGCCGCAGGCCTTCTGGCCTCACATCCGGAGGAGATAAGGGGCTTCCTGAGGCTGAACTAATCGGGAGATTGGAGGAAAAAGAAGAATAACAAACTGCCCCAGATCGATTTCTGGGAAGAAATAAAGGGAAGAGTAAAGAGGGCCGCAGCGAGGGGGTTCTCCCGCACGAGTGAGCCGGGAGAAGGAAGGGCCAGGCTGCCCGCCTCCACCCAGAGGTGATCAGGACAGCCGCCCGAGATACACATCTGCCGAGGCACATGGACGCTCTTGGAGCGAAGACAAGGCCAGCCTGCCCTCGAGGGTGGCGGGCCGGCCCCGCATTCCCTGCGGGCCCAGGCTCCAGCCTTGGGGGAGGCCAGAGGAGGACCCCGCTTCCAGACCTGGCTGCCCCGAACCCCTCCCAGAGACAGCAGCCAGTGGCTGAAGCTGAAGCTTGGACGTGGGCACCGGGCCCGGGAGGCCTCCTCCAGGGCAAGGCTAAGCGTGGGAGCTTGCGGTGCAGGGCTGCAGGTGACACAGGTTTGCAGGTCTTTATCTCTGTTGGGGACCAGAGAGTCTGAACTGTAGGCCTCGAGGCGGCCCAGCTGTGAGGACGGGGAAGCTGAGGGTGATTCCGGGGACAGCGCAGAGCCAGCAGGAGCACAGGCCTGTGACTGATCTTGTCCAGTGGTGGCCACGCTTTATTTATTTTTGGAAGGAGTAGGGTTCCTTTCTCATATGAAGTCTTTCCCTGAGCCTCAATCTGAAGCTAGGTTGAGAGAGGGCTCTGGTGGGGTTTGGTGGAGCCTGCCTGTAATCCTAGCACCGGAGAGGCTGAGAAAGGAAAATCCCAGGTTTGAGGCCAGCCTCAGCAACTTAGTGAGGCCCTCAACAACTTAAAGAGACCCTGTTCAAAATTAAAAAATAAAAATATAATAGGGCTGGAGGTGTAGCTAGGAAGTAGAAAGCCCCTGGATTCAATTTCTAGTTTTGTGACCCCCGAAGAGAGGGCTCTGCTTGAGGGGAGGGCTCCCATTCCCCTTCTCTCCAGCCCCAAGACCTTGATTTTAAGAGCTGCTCTTCAACAGCACCCCAGGCCCATCCTGTCCCTCGCAGCCGCCTTAAAGATATTAAAAAATGCATCCTGACACAGCCTCTGGCTGAGTTGCCCAGTGCAGGTCTGGTGGCTTCTTCCCGCCCTGTGGCTTCGTCACATAGGCAGATCTGCGGTCAGCTGGGGATTCAAGTCTCCAGAGCATGCTCTCTGTCTCTGTCTGTCTCTGTGAGCTTGCTAATGGAAACTAGCTTGGCCTCCCTGGGCTCCTGGTGCATGTCCTGCACTCAGGGAACGCTCCGGGCCCCTCCTGGTCCCTCCTGGCCTCCCCAACCCCGAGCTGCAGCCTGGCCAGGCTGTATATGCAGCTCGGTGGAGCAGCCCCAGGGCTCAGCTCCGTTCCTCTTCTCGTGGGGATCAGTAGCCTGTATTGTCTACTACTGTCTAAAAACTGTTATTCTACATCTAAAGCAGGAGAGTAACTCAGGTCCCTGGTGCTCCATCCTGGCTTCTAGGAGCAGACTCACATACTCTAAGATACCTCTCAACAGGCAGCGAGAAGGGACAGGGGAATTCCGGATTTGGCTGTTTATTTTTCCTGGGTTTTAATTTCTGTACCAGTTGACCATTATTGTTAATGCTTGGTAACAAAACAAACCGCCCTGAATCGCAGTGGTTTATGACAAGAAGCACTTATGTTCATGGCTATAGCTAGGTCTTTGGGTCAGCCACGGTTCTGCTGGCCTGGACTGGGCTTGACTGGGGACCGCTCCAGCCTGGAGCAGGCTCATGTTTGTTCTCTGTAAGTTCCAAGACACAGGCAGAAGGTGAGGCAGCTACCCAAGATACGCTCATCTCAAGACTTCACGGGAGGAAAAAGGCAGGCCCTACCACGCGGTGTGCTCCAGGCCTCTGCCGTGTTTCACTGAACGTCATGCCCCATTGGTCAAAGCAAACCACAGGCCAGGCACCAAACTGCAGGGCAGGGACATGTGCCAACCCACGAGACCCAGCAGAGCTTTGGGTGTGCACTTGATTCCAGATGGTGAAGAACTAAGACTTGCCATTCATGGGCCAGTTTCCCTATCCGCTCTCTGAAAACCCCTTTCTGCTAGATCTGCTAGATCTGAGAAAGCCTCCCTGTGCACGTCCTGTCAAGGGAAAGGTAGCGCTGTCTGGACTCTGGCTGGACTGGGCTGGAGTGACCCTCCAGGCTGCTTTCCAGAAAACATTTAGAAGATGCTCCGTCTGGGCCGGGGTGAACTCAGAGCCTCTCGCTCCCGCGGCTCCTAGAGCCCCGTGCCTGGCCGGAGGCCCTTCGGCGTGCGCCTTGGTTCCTCTGCTTTGCCGAGGCAGCTGGGCTTGGGGAAGGCACACACCAGAGGCCCAGCTGCCCCTGGAAGGTGTGTGTGAACTGGAAGCTTCCTCACCGGTTGCGGCACACACCCTGCTGGTGACCTGCTGAGCAGGTCACGGTGGCCCCATCACTGGCTGTCTGGTTTTCTCCCTTCTCCATTTCCTCTTGTGCCCAGAGACTGCTCCTGCCGGCCTCACACCCTGCGTGGCTCCATAGCACACATGTCCGTCAATAAGGCCTTTGGGTCCGGGAGATAAGGTCTCAGTGAGATGTGAAGTCAATAGACTCTATGTTGCTCTGGAGGGCCCAGGGCACTAGGCGTGCCAGGATCACAGGTGCACCATCTTCAGGATGTGCGTGTGCATGCGTGTGTGTGCGCGCGCGTGTGTGTGTGGAGCCTTCTGGAGCCAGGTGATAAGGGCTGTTTGTTCTTCCCCCAGTTCTACAGAGTTTCCAGATGAAGAAATAAAACAATAGTGGGGGAGAGCGACTCGGAGGTTATTCTAGGCGGGTGCAGGGCGTGAACAGCCCCCACCCTGAGAGGGGACGCTGGCTGCTAACCAGCTGGTAGCAGCCAGCCACAGTTTGCTGCTTTTTACGAGGGGGTTGAACTGGGGACTGAAGCCGGGGGTGTGCCCAGCCTGAGCTACAGCCCCAGCCCTATCTTAGGTTCTCTAAGGGCATAAACCTGGGTGTGGGCTAGGGGGCTTTGTGGGCCTGCCTCGTTTTGAGATTGAATGATTTCATCTCTCTGCATGACTCTTTTACCTAGTCCAAAAGAAAAAAGCCCAAATAAGCCAGTTATGCTCTGTGACCTCCCTGCACTCCCTCCGGGGTCACAGGTCCTATGTCTATAAGACAGAGCCACGAGGAGCACTGGCGGGCCCTTTATTCAGTGAGCCTCATCTCCAGGGGCCATCTCTCTCTCTCCCTGCCCAGCAGCTCTGGTGACCTCAGAGTGACGTCACCACCAGCCCCAGCCCAGTCTCTCTGGGGGCCTCTAGGACCCAGCCTCAAAGAACACAGCTTCTAAGCTGGGCGTGGTGGCACAGGCTTGTAATCCCTGGAACCTGCAATCCTCCTGTCTCAGCCTCCCAAGAACTGGGTTACAGGTGTGCCCCACCACGCCTGGCTGAAGACAGCTTTTCAGTAAAGGCCCCCAGGAAGGGTTAGCCTCATTTCCTCCATCACAGAACTCCTGGGCAGTGGGAAGTGGCAGCTTTGGCTCCAAGGATGGCGAGCGGTCCTTTAGGGGAGTATATACTGTCTGCACGGTCCCGGGGCAGGAAGTTAGTGTTCCAGTGTGTTCCCCGAATCCTAAATCAGGCCAATGCATCCTGGCCCTTGGCGGAGCCCAGGCGCAGCAAGTGGACTGAGGCTTAGGCAGCCTCTCTGGGCTCCCGCTCCCAGCAACAGCCAGATTCCTGTACTGAGCACTGCAGGAGGAGCCGGAGAGGCCGCACACTAAACAGGGGAGCCCAGAAGTGCAGGAGGAGCTACACCACAGTCCTGAACCCACAGTCCTATTTTTAAAAATTTATTTTGAAATAGGGCCTCACTAAGTAGCTGAGGATGGTGGCCAAGCTGAGATCCTCCTGTTTCAGCCTCCCAAGTGCTGAGATTACAAGCATGTGCCACCACACCTGACTAAATTTCTTTATTGCGGTGCCTAACCTCGGGCATTTTGTTGGACGCTTACAGACACCGAAAGGGCAGGAAGCTTTTGTCCCAGGAAGGCACTGGTAGGCCTGTCTAGTAGCCTTGAGACTGCGGGGATAAGGCCAAGACTGGGCCCAGGCCTAGGATGGCCCCTGTGGGGTCTGGGCGACGGATGCGGAAGAGCCTGTGCGCGGCGAATGGGAGAGGGTCGCTGCCAAGAGGAAGGGCGGGCGGTGAGGAGGCGGAAGACCGCTCCTGGCCTTCCTGCTGTCCGCCACCCGCATGCACGCACTCGCTCGGTGATGGATGCGGCTCTTCGGGCCTGGGCCTCGAGCGGCGCTCACACCCCAGCTTCTTGGCAAGAGCCACGCTCCAAGGGAGGGCGAGCTTCCTCACTGGGAGTCCACAAATCACCCATTCTCACTCAGCCTCTTCCTGTTTAGAGAAGGCTGGGCAAGAGAGAGAGAGAGCGAGAGAGAGCGCCTTGGGACCGATAACAAGGGACTGGGGGGCTGGACGGAGGGAAGGGGAGCTCTGCAGGCCAGCAGGATCCCGGAGCCTCCTGCCCCCAGGCCTCCCTCCCTCAGGAGGCGGAGGCCGCTCACCTCACCTCCTGGCGGCTCCAGCCTCCCCCTCTGCTCCCTCCCGGGTGTCAGCCAGCCAGCAGACCCGGGGCGCACCCAGAGGGACTCACGTTTCCTCTGCAGAATGCTCTGCCTGGCCTTGATGAACGCCAGGATGTCAGAGTCCGTCTGGCTGTCCCCGGTGAGGGGGATGGACGAAGTAGGCCTCTCAGGGGTGCTGGGGACAAGGACAGGCCACACGTTACTCTACCCTCGCGTGGAACCCAGAGCTCATCCTCCCCAAGCGCCTTTCCAGTCTGAGTGGCTGCATCTCACCCGGGGGGCTGCCAGCAGCTTCTTCTGTTGTCCCCGCTGTCTGAAATGAAAGGATCCACAGGGCCATGGCACTCCCTGCCCTAAGCCTCTCATCACACTTGGAGTAAAGCTCAGCTCTGCTGGGCTCACACGTGCAATCCCAGTACTTGGGAAGTGGAGACAGGAGGATTGCAGGTATGAGGACAGCCTCAGTAATTTAGTGAGACCCTGTGCAATGTAGTGAGACCCTGTCTCAAAATAAAAATAAAACAGGGCTGGGAGTGTAGCTTGGAGGGGGCCAGGCCAGCGATGGGGGCTGGAAAGGACCCGTGGTCCTGGTTCAATCCCCAGTCACCACCACACACACACAGAAGTGAATAGAAAGGGCTGGGAGGAGCTCGCAGGCACAGTGACCGGCACCCAGACAAGAGCAGGAAACTGTCCTGGCCAGCATGGTCCTGTGGCGCTGACCGGCTCACTACCCTGGGGTCGCCCTGACTTTCTTGAATATCCCAAGCTCCGCCACACCCCCGGCCTCTGCTCAGCCAGCTCCTCACCATCTCCCCAGCCCTACCTTCCCACCAACTGTTTCCCCATCTCTCCCTCTGCACCGTCTTTATGTGACCCCTCTGCCCGCAGAGGTTGTTCTTCTGTCTCCCCTTCAAAATGGAACCATCCTTAGCTTGCATTGCCACAACTTAATAAACAGAAGCCACACCTCCCAGCCTCCTTTGCAGCTCCATGTGGCGATGAGATTTGAAAGTGGAAGTACAGTGTGGGATTCCCAGGAAACCCCTCATAAAGGGATGGGTGTGTGGACCCCCCTGCCCCCGAGTCTTCCCAAAACTCAGAGCAGCGCGCCTGGCTTTGTGGACCCTGGCCTCAGGCCTGTGGTGCTGCCTCAGAGGCCTGAGCTCGGATGACTGGGTGTGAGGAGGCCGGCCTTGCTGGAGCTGGGCTCAGGGACAGGGCTTCTGGGATCCGGTGGGGGGAGGAGTCAGGCCCTGGAGCCCAGCACAACCGCCCTCGCGCTCAAGGACAGGCCATCAAGCTGTCCCGCAGGGGCTGGGGCCTCGGTGGAGCCACCTGGCCTGGATCTTCTCTCCTGTTACTTAAGTAATTCACAACAAGGAGCCCTAGAATTAAGTGCCGGGTGGGGACCCACTGCCCTGGGAGAAATCCCAGTTTTAAGAGTCAGGGCAGCATCCAGCCACCAGAAGGACACTGTGAGGGACCCAGGGGTTCCTGGGTCAGGCAGCGGCTGACCTGGGCTTTGGCTAGCCCCAGGCTGCTGGACAGGGCTCCTTGGCTTGTGTAGGGAGCAGAATGGCGACTCCAGGGCGCACTCTGCCACTCGTGGGCTGTCCCCAAGGGAGCACAGACCTGCCTGGCGGCTGGACGCTGCCCTGCTCCTGGCTGCGCGGGCGGGGGTAGGGCGAGGGCAGGATTCTCCTGGCATTCACATCCCTGCAGAAACAAACCCACAGAGGCAAAAGGTACGGGAGGTCTGCAGCAGAGAAAGCCAGGGTTTGTGCTCAGTGGCTTCATGGGCTGGCTCTGTCCCCCCGGGATCCAGATGTCAGGCCCTAAACACCAAGTCCTGGTATTTGGAGGTTAGGAGAGTGGGCCCTCCTGAGGGTTCGGGTCCTCAGAGGAAGAGGAGAGGAACCACAGGGGCGGGGTCTCTGCAAGGCAGGCGGGAGCCGGGAGGGTGGCCTGGGAGATGGGGTCTTTGGACAAAGCCCTCAGGGATGGAAGGGGACCCTCTAAGGAAACACCAGGGAGCACCCCATCCCCACTGTGTGGGGGTGCAGCCAGAAGAGGGGACTCTTACCAGACGCCGCCTCCAGCTCCGCCAGCACCCTGACCTTGGACTTCCCAGCCTGGAGAACTGCGGAAAGAAACGTCTGTCGAGGAAAGGGCAGCAGCCACTCTGCCAGCGTTCTTCCGGCAGCCTGGGCAGCTGGCGGAGGGCGGAGAGCCCGCCTTGGACGGCGTGCACAGGAGTCCTCTGTGGGAGCAAAGTCTGTGTCGCGGGAAGAGTGGAATAACTGAGGGCCATAACCGTCACGGATGGACTGCTACACAGCAGGCCCACAACAGCGCTGCAAAACATTGTGCCATTTATCCTCTACCCTGAAGGGAAGGAAGGCAGCACCCCATTTTATAGCTGAGGAAACTGAGAAGAGATTCTGATGAGACCGAATCCAGCCTCCTTAGGGCCGTGATCCAGGCCGTGCTCTCAGCCACAAGTTTCCTGCCCCTGAGCATGCACGTCCTTGGCTCGCCAGATGTCTCGGGTCAGGTCGCAGGGCTGTCTGTGTGTGACTTGCCTTGGGCTGCGGCTGAGGACGTTGGGCCCCGCGGTGCCCCCGGGGAGGAGGAAGGCGGGATGCTGTCTAGCCGGCCTCTGACGCCAGTCCCTACTCTGAGCTGTACCGGGAGCTCTCAGGGACGGAGCCCCTTCCTTGCTCTGGGACGGTCCTGCGCAGATGTTGAGTTGGAAGAGCCCTAAGAAGCCCCTGGCCAGAGCCTCCTTCTACCGCTGGGGAGCTCAGGCCATCAAGCCGGACAACTGGCCTTGCCCCCTCCGCATCTCTGCAGCATCCCTCTAAAAAACTCCAGGCCCGGCCGCCAGCTGGTCCGGCCTCTTCCCTGGGTTCAGAACAGTGGGTCAAACAGGAGGGGAAATCAGAGCCTCCCTTGCCCCAGGCCCTTTTCCTAGCCATCTAGAATCTTTCCAGGTGCCTGGGCAGGCTCAGGACCTTGGTGCGGTCAGCGGGGCTGCTGTAGGACCAGAGGTGGCCACCAGGTGGCGGGCTTGGCACGCATTTCTCTGGAGCACTGCGGCCACTTCTCAGGGATTCTAAGGGGGCTCCTGGCACAGGCCTGGCAGAAGGGCAGGAGAAAGGCCTCCGGTACTGCGTGCTGGGCAGCTCAAGGGTGGTCTGGACGCTGTGGCAGTCCACAAGGCACAAATGGCTCAACAGCGCCACGGTTTCTCAGATCCCAAGGAGTGCCCCACACAGGAGGGCCAGGAAGGGCGGGAGGGGTGGAGAGACGGGCAGGGCAGGGCAGGACATGCAGCTGCCCGGAAGCACATGGGCCATCAGCGTCTGTAGCTGGGCCACAGTGCTGGAGGGTGGTGCGCCCCGGGCGCCCTGCTCAGTCTCCATGGCCCCCAGAGGGCGCCACAGCAGGCCTGGTCTGTGGTCAAGCAGCCTGTGCATGGAGCCCTGTCTCCTGATATCCCTTCCGGAGAGGAAGCACAGTGGCTACCAGAGTAAACGATCTCCTTCCTAGTGAGGATTGATAAGCAACACCAGGGAGACTCAGTGACCCTTTAGACCCAAAGGCTCAGTCGCTTCATGGCGGAGGAGATGGGCGCTCATCACCGTGCTCTGGCCACCGGCCTGATGGCAGCAAGAATAAGGGCGGAGGCCACAGGAGGCGTGCTGTTGGCGACCACCCGGGTCACCTGATTGGAAAGATACCGAAATGGCCAGGCTTGTTGGCACAAGCCCGTAATCCCAGTACTTGAGAGGCTGAGATAGGAGGATCGCAGGCTAGAGGACAGCCTCAGCAACTTGGGGAGACCCTGTTTCAAAGCGAAAAGCTAAAAGTGCTGGGGGTGTCGTGTGAAGGGAGAATCCTCTGGGCTCAAACCCCAGTACCCAGTACCACAGCAAACAACAACGCCCCCATGATGCACGGGTATCAGAAGCCCTCTGTATCGGCTCCTCATGCAGGGAAATAGGCTCCACCCGTCCTCTGTGGTGTTGTGAGAGCTGTTCGCCTCCCCTGAATCCTCCGCGGGCGTCTACCCTGTGTCCTGCAGGCCCCTACCCTAGGAGAGTCCCCGGTCCCCTCCTGCCGCTCCGCTCTCCCTCTTCAGGGGAGGCTGAGGGCACTGGTGACCTCTCGCCTCGCTGCCGAGGCCGCAGGTCTGCTCTGGCTTCAGAGCAAGGTGATGCAGGGTGTGTGCTTGGGCAAGCTCTGCGCCGCGGGCCTGACCATGCGGTTAGCCAGCTAGAGCAAGCCATTCCCCGAGGCAGGGAGCCTCCTGGTCTCTGAGTGGGGCCCGGTCTCCACTGACCTTGTGCCCGGGAGAAGCTGGGGCTGGCGCTGCTGGGGCTCAGAGGTCTGGGGCGAAGGTTTCTTGTGATCCAGTGCGTTTGTTGCTGGAGAATTTACCTGCTGGCCCAAGGAGGAGGTCCAGTGTTAGCTTAAATCTAATAACATGATGAGATGCTGTTAATGTGATTCTTAAGGAGAAAAGACACCTACAAAAGCGGGCTTATGTAACGGATATGGCAAAAATAGATCCAGACACAGTCGTGATCATAATGGTGGGCATCAAAACACTGTCTTTGGGTGGTAGCTTCAGAGGTATTTTTGACCTGTTCTTTGTGCTTTTCTATGCTGTGCTGGGGTTTGAACCCAGAGGTGTTCTATCTCCAAGTTACACTCCCAGTATGATTTTATTTTTATTTGAAGACAGGGTCTCACTAAGTTGCCAAGGCTGCCTTGGAACCTGCGATCCCCCTCTCTTGGTGTGTGGCACTGGGGATTGGACCCAGAGGCATTCTACCTCCGAGCCACACCCACAGCCCTATTTAATTTTTTAATTGGAAACAGGGTCTCCCTAGGTTGATGAGAGTCTCACTACTTGCTGAGGCTGTCCTTGAACCTGCGATCCTCCTGTCTCACTCTCTCAAATACTAGGATCACCAGTGTGTGCCACCATGACCAGCCATGTCTTGTCTTGTAGATAGAAAAACGTATAAAATTATCTCTGACAATTCTTTGGAAAGCCTTTCTGTTTTTGCCTCCCCTTGTTCCAAAGATCCTCTACTGGAGTCAGGAGCACTTCCCGTAGGGAGCAGCCAGCCATCGTCATCGGCCCTGGAGTTCTCTCGTGCCTCCAATGGACATGGTGAGCAAAGCTACCGCCACGGCTGAGCTGAGTCTTGGCAGAGGGCCTGCAGTCCTCCTGTGGCTCCTGTGAGCAGCTGGGGGCTGCTGCTCCTGCCTGCCTGTCGGTCTTCCTGGGAGCTGTCCCAGAAGTTTCTCCCCGGTCCGTTTTGACAAGGTCTGAGGCGGTCTACTGCAGCCCACTGAGTCACAGGGAGCGTGGACTTGGATACAGGGTCGCCTCCAGAAAAGCTCAGGTGTTGGGGTGCAGACCTGTCCACTGGTGCACTCACTGAGTCCAGCGCTAGCCTCATCACTGCCTTCACCCACTGATGGATCACTACTCTGAGTGGATTGTGGGTGGTGGCTGTGGGCAGGCGGGCTGGCTGGAGGGGGTGCGTCACTGAGGGTGTGCCCTGGCACCCTGCCTGCCCCGGTCGCTCCTGTCTCCTCTCACTTCCTCCGCTTCCCGGGGGTCATGGGCTGAGCAGTTTTCCTCGGCCTCGCCCCACTGCCTTGCTGTCTCTGCCTCGGAGCTGCCGGATGTGAGCCGGGTGAGCCTTCCTCCTCCAGGCTGTGCTTGCTGGGTATTCTGGGCACAGGCAGGAAACGTGGGTGCAAGCAGCTGTAGAGGTGGCTAGCCGCAGCACAGGCCCGGCTCCCTGCAACGGGGCCCCCTGCCCACAGCGTAGCCCGGCTCCCTGCAACGGTGCCCCCTGCCCACAGCGTAGCCCGGCTCCCTGCAATGGGGCCCCCTGCCTTCCCAGCCGCAGGCCTCTGGCACCGTCTCATTCATTGCTGGTGTGACATCCATGTCTCGGGGCACACAGAGCTGAACCCTCGGTGGCTCTGGCTTCACTGCCTAAGTGGTGAATTATCTACCTCTGCGCCTCGTCTGGACCCTCCAGAGCTGGCCTGGGAGACCGTGGTCTGCTGTCGGTGGTTGAAGGCCACGGGCACCCGCTGAGGCCAGAGCGCCTCTCCTCCTCCCTCCTGGAGGGGCCTGGCCCTGCAGCCCACACACGGAACCCAGGGACTGCGATGTGGAGGACCAGTTATACCCTTGCTCTCCTTGACTCCCACCTGGAGTTAACCCGTACAGACGATGACCACAGCGGTGTGAGTGGTTCCTGTGCCCTGTCGCCAAGTTAAGTCATGCTCGTTTTCATGTCCTTATGACTGGTGCAGAGACCCTGAAGTCTTGTGTCCATCACAACTTTGAGATTATAGTTATATACATATTTGCAGAGCTGGGGATTGAATCCAGGGCATTATGCCCTCAAGCTACACCCCGAGCCCTATTTTTAATTTTTAATTTTGAAACAGGGTCTCACTAAGTAGCTGAGGCTGGTTGTGAACTTGTGATTCTCCTGTCTCAGCCTCCCAAGCAGTGAGATTACAAGTGTGCGCCACCACGCCTGGCTTGATAATACTTTATTGGTAGTAAGACATCTAGACCTTATTAGTACAGGTAAATAGCAGACGTTGTATGCCATAGCTCTTCCACTCTTCTAGTAACTGCATTCAGTCTTGGTGTTCTCCTGTGTATCTAATTCACCCCGGCTTCTCTACTGGCCGCGCACCATCTGGTGTGGGTCACTGGTGGCTCCTGCCCTCCTCGCTGCCTGTGCCTGGTCTCTAAGGGGAGGGCGCAGCCCGGGAGGCGAGCACTGAGGGTCCTGCAGCCACTAGGGGGCGGACAGTGTGTACTTTGTCACTTCCTATCATAAAGGAGGAGTTACCCGAGGACAGCCAGAGCTGCAATTTCATCCTAACACCTCTTAGGGGGTTATTTCAGGCTTCCACAGTATTCCAGAACCTTCCAGGAATGTGTCTAGGAAATATGCAAAAACATACCTACAAATGTGTTTTGAGTGAAAAACTAGAAACACCTAAATAGTCAAGAGCAGATTGGTTAAATAAATTAAAATGCATCCATGTGGCAGAGCCGCCAACAGCCAGGACTGATGGAGAATAATTACATGAGAGAAACAGTCATTCTAAACAAGAAAAGGAAAAGCCACTGTGATCCTCGAAAACCAATATCATTCATTTTTGTGAAAACATATTGATGTATAAACAAAGGTAAAGTGGTACTATATAAAACCAGCATGTTAATATTAGTACCCTTCAGTGGAGGGATTAAAGTGATCTGTGCTTTCTCTGTATTTTCTGTATTCTCTGAGATTTCTATAATGAACACATAGATATGTCTGTGTACTATGAGCATGGGGCCAGTAGGGCATCACAGAGGGCCTTCCACAGAGCAACGGTGGCAATCCATTGCCGAGGGAGCCACCCCCAGCCCTCCCACGGGCCAGGCGCAGGGCTGCGAGCCCGCCTTGTGTGCGTGCGCCACACTCAGGTGGGCTCTGGGTCCATGAGCCAGCGCTGAGCGCGGGGTCCTCCCCTGCACCCTGGCCCCTTCCCGCTGCCGTACCTGCAGGTTGGTGGCCTCCTCAGCCCACCAGGCTTCAAACTCTTTCTGCAGCTTCAGCTTGGCTTTGTCCATGAGCAGCTGCAGGTGGTCAATCTCCACCTTCAGCGCCTTCAGGCGGGTGAACATCGTCTTGTACCTGCAGAGGGGTTGGCGGGGAGCACGAGTCCTGCCACTTTGCAAGTGTGCCCCAAAGCCCAGGGGCACTGCCTTGCACCTGGGGCCGGTGGGCGGCCCCAACACCCAGGGACCTGCAGCATGGTACAGGGCAGAGTTGGCATGCTGCCCAGGAGCCTCGGGACCTGTGTGTGAGGTGAAGAATGAGACTCCCCTCCGCAGTGCTGGGATGGAACCCAGGGTCCAGGTGTGCTCTGCCACTGGGCTACACCCTCGTCTGAGCTGCCATTCATCGAGCACCTACTAAGGGGCAGACACACATGCAATGCCACTTACCTCTTCAAACCCTGGGAAGAGCACTCCAGTCTCCTCTCCTCTGCCGCCATTTTTGTGGTTGGCTGTTTCTGTGCTACTGGGATTGAGCCCAGGGACACTCTACCACTGAGCTGTGCTCCCAGCCTTTTTCAGTTTTTATTTTGAGACAGGGTCTCACCAAGTGGCCCGGGCTGTGCTCAAACCTGCGATCCTCCTGTCTAAACCTCCCAAGTGCTGGGATTACAGGCATGGGCCACCATGCCTGGCACCACTGCATGGGTGTGGAACCCAAGGGAAGAGAGGTTACGGACGGGCCAGTGCGTGAAGCTGGTCTGGACTGCGCCCTCCTGCCAGCTCACCCTCACACGGAGGACCCAAGTGCAGTACGCTAGTTCATGCACATCTTGGTTTGGGCCAGAGATTGTCCTCAGGAAACATCCCAACAACTGCAGAGACAATTTGGCTTCGGAGGTGAGGTTCAGACTGGAAATGTGGACCAAGGGGGTCAGACAGGCGCAGTGAAGACACGAGGAGGGGTCAGGGAGAGATGGAGGAAAGCCTGGTGAGGTCCCCCCATGTGCAGGCAGGATCTGACCAAGGCCATGGCCACCAAGTCACGTGTGGGGAGGGGGAGTGGCGTGGGATTGTGGGAGCCCCCAAGTCTGCCCCCACCGCCCTGCACTTTATTATACTGTGCGATTGCAGTGCACTACGAAAAGTATGCTTAAAGAAATAACCAGAGTGAGGGGAGGCGGCAACAAGGCTCACCAAGGGGTGGGGGGCCATGGCAATGGGTGTGGAAGGTGTTCTGGAAGGGGGAGAAGTGCCAGGGGCTTTGTTCTGGGGTTCAAAGTGTGGTGGTCTGCTTGGGGTGCACCCCAGTTGGCATGCTGTGATGCCGTCACACCCTGAGGTGCAGGGTCTCCTGTCCAGGGCAAGGAGGAGTCATCATGCCCAATGCCTTTGTGGGCGAGTGAACCAGCTGCTAGGTGTGGGAGAGATCTCCAAGGCCCTGGTCTGCGCATGCTTGGGGGCCCTCACTCTGGAAGTACAATCATGTGAGGCCCTGCCTGGCGCTGTGGGGAAGGGCAACGCCGCAGGCCTGGACCTTGGTTCTGCTTCTTGGTTCCTCTGGCTAGCAACTGGAGCTAAGACCAGCTGCTCCCTGGCCGGCCTTGACATCCCTGCATCCTGACCTCGCCCTGCCAGGCACTCACTCCAAGGTAGCCTCCTCCTCCTGCAGGTGCCAGCCCCGGCCTCCGGGCTGTCCTTGGGCCCAGGGAGGCTGGCTCAGACCGCAGTGGCCCCAGCCTCCGGGCTGTCCTTGGGCCTAGGGAGGCCAGCTCAGGCCTTGGTGGCCCTGGCCTCCGGGCTGTCCTTGGGCCCAGGGAGCCTGGGCTCAGGCTGTGGTGGCAAAGAGAAGGCACCTTTTCTTTTCTTCCTCCAGCTGCGATCGCAGCCTCTCCTCCTCCACGTCTGGCATCGAGGGCACGGCCGTGTTTTCTGAGATTCCTGTGGAAGGAAGATGCCAGCAGGTTATTCCCAGGAGGAAGGAGGGCAGAGGAAAGGCACGGCGGGGAGGCGGATGGCAGAATTCACGTGCGTCTCATGAGGAGGAGGACCTGCAACTGCCTTGGCACCTCTCCTGGCTCCCTTGCCTGAGGGAGCTCCCACCACCTCTTCTGAGCCTCTTAACTGTGTGGCCCAGGGAGGACGTGAGGCAGGACGTCCCGCCCTCGGAGGAGCACTTCACAGACCAAGAAGGCACCCCACCAGCACCTCGCGCCATGCAGCGGGCTGCGAAGTTTCCTGGCCTCAGGATCCCACCTCCTGCTTTCCCCTCTCTCTGAAGCAGCGATCTCAAGCCCGATCAGCCCGGGTGGTGTTGACGAGCCCCAGCCCTGCTACACATGTCAGGCAGGACGGGCCTTGGGGACCGGTCCAGCTGCTTTCTGGACATGATCAGACTTAGTTCCTACAGTACTTATTCGTGACCAGTTTTATTCCGTTTCACCTATGAGGACACTCAGGGTCAAGGGGCGAGCCTGCCCAGGTCATGTGGGACTTTAGGCACCTGGGTCTGGGTCCAAATTCGTTTGGTTGCAAGAGTTTGGGGGGGGGCAAATTTTTTCTTCTATAACACTTATCTTCTTTTATTTTTTGATGCGTTCTCACTGGTGTGTTACAGTGTCACATGGTAGTGGAAATCGTGTTGGCAACACCGGCAGTGGTGGAGAGCTCGCTACCCTGCCGCGTGGCTCGCTTCACCGCCGACGGCGCTGCACCCCAAGCTGGGCCTGCCCATAACATTCCGCGCCAGCGCTGCCCCTTTGAAGAAGCATATGCTATGTTCTTCCTTTTAATCTGATGTTCTTTAACCCTCTGAACAGCGGCCACGGCAGCAACGGCCTGTGTCCGGAGCCGGCTCAGGAGGCCCTGCTCAGCTCCTTCTCCAAGGCCGCAGCGGCCTGGCTGCTAACTAATTAGCTTTTGTAAAGGGCCCGTACATAATACTCCAGAAGGTCTGAGAGGTCGATAAGGACTCCTCCGAGCTTTCCAAACAGGATGACACGTTTCTACGGCAGGTGGTCCCGCAGTTCCCGCCGAGCTCCAGGGGCCCTGGGCAGGAACTACTCACAAAATAACCCTGCCGGAGTGGAGCTGCCGTTCTCTGCGAGTCAGATCTTCAACCAGAGAGGCGCACACGTGACCTACAGCCACACGGCGTTAGGAGGTGGAGCTGGGATTGGAACCCGTCGGTTCTGGTTCCCAAGGCTTGGTGTTGCACAGGCTGCCCTCCCCACCGTGGCTGGCCACTACCCGAGCTCAGCGTGGGGACTTGGGGCGGTGGGCCGAGGGCACCTGTTTCAGAGTGATTGCCCTTGGCCCCAGTCTCCGTGTGCGTGTTTCCGGGGTCCAGCCACTGAGCCCCCTCGCTTCCCCGGTATCATCCTTCCCCGCCGGCTGCCGTGCCGATGCGTTAACCACATCCCTCTGTCACCGACTCTACGCACGCTCCCAGGACCACGATTCTCTGCTCTCTCCCAGGGGCCATGTTCTCTCTCTTTCTTGCGCTGAGGCCTGGAAAGTGTCTTATCCATCATCTAGGTAGGAGACATCAATTCCCAGATGCCCCACAGCAGCCACACTGCCATGGGCCAGGCTCCTCGAGCCACAGGCACAGGAAGCCATGTGGGCAGGGACGGGCTTCCATTCCTTGGGTCCCCTGTGCCTCGTCAGACCCTGCAGACTCGATGCCACGCATATGTTCTGGTCCTGTCTTCTAGAAACCGCCACCCTCTCTGAATAGCACACTCACAGCACAAGGACTTCAAAGGGACCATGTATTTCCTGCAAAGGTCAAAAGGGGGCTGTCGTCTAGCCTGATAACAGAAGAACTAGGAATCTTCTTCCTTGTAAAACTTTTTGTGGAACTGGGGATGGAACCTCGGGGAGTCTACCCCCAAGTTACACCCCCAGCCCTTTTAATTTTGAGACAAGGTCTTGCTGAGTTTCTGGGAGCCATGCTAAGTTGCTGAGGCTGGCCTTGAACCTGTGATCTTCCTGTCCCAGCCTCCAAGTATCAGGATGACAAGGGTGCACCACCTTGCCTGGCTTGTAAACCTTTTTGACCCTGCACAAGGGCCATCCCTGAGCAGTTCAGAGCAGCCTTGCTTGCGGTGACCAGCTGTGTCCTGAGGTGGCATTGAGGCTGCTGGAGGTGCTGGATTCGAGGAGGGGGATCTCACAGGCCTTGTGAAGGCGGAGGGGATGAAGGGTAGGCAGGCCTTCCTCGTGAGGCTGAAACATCCCGGGCATGACCGTAGAGCCCTCATGCAGGAGACGAGATCTTGTCCTGCCTGGAGCTGGTTGCTGATTCCATGGTGTGTTGAAGGTGCCATGGTGCATCAGAGTGGCAGGCAGCTGGCAGTGTGGGTGCCAGGCCCAGGGGGCAGCACCCAGGGTGAGCGCCAGGTCCGGGGGTCAGTTCCCAGTGTGGGCGCCAGGCCCAGGGGGCAGCTCCCAGGGTGGGTGCCAAGCCTGGGGGGCAGCTCCCAGGGTGGGCGCCAGGCCCAGGGGCACAGCTCCCAAGGTGGGTGCCAGGCTCGGGGGGCAGCCTCTCAGCGTGGGTGCCAGGCTCGGGGGGCAGCCTCTCAGCGTGGGTGTCAGGCCTGGGGGCAGCCTCTCAGAGTGGGTGTCAGGCCTGGGGGGCAGCTCCCAGGGTGGGCGCCAGGCCCAGGGGCACAGCTCCCAAGGTGGGTGCCAGGCTCGGGGGGCAGCCTGTCAGCGTGGGTGCCAGGCTCGGGGGGCAGCCTCTCAGCGTGGGTGTCAGGCCTGGGGGCAGCCTCTCAGTGTGGGTGTCAGGCCTGGGGGCAGCCTCTCAGTGTGGGTGTCAGGCCTGGGGGGCAGCCTCTCAGCGTGGGTGCCAGGCTCGGGGGGCAGCTCCCAGGGTGGGCACCAGGCCCAGGGGCACAGCTCCCAAGGTGGGTGCCAGGCTCGGGGGGCAGCCTCTCAGCGTGGGTGCCAGGCTCGGGGGGCAGCCTCTCAGCGTGGGTGTCAGGCCTGGGGGGCAGCCTCTCAGCGTGGGTGTCAGGCCTGGGGGCAGCCTCTCAGTGTGGGTGTCAAGCCTGGGGGGCAGCCTCTCAGCGTGGGTGTCAGGCCTGGGGGCAGCCTCTCAGTGTGGGTGTCAAGCCTGGGGGGCAGCCTCTCAGCGTGGGTGCCAGGCTCGGGGGACAGCCTCTCAGCGTGGGTGTCAGGCCTGGGGGGCAGCCTCTCAGCGTGGGTGTCAGGCCTGGGGGCAGCCTCTCAGCGTGGGTGTCAGGCCTGGGGGGCAGCCTCTCAGCGTGGGTGCCAGGCTCGGGGGCAGCTCCCAGGGTGGTTGACAGGGTGCTGAGGAGTTCCTGGGTCCCAGCCTCTGTGCACGAGCATTCTGCCTCACAGGCCAAGAGGTCAAACCTCGGAGTGCCCAGGAGGCTTGTGCGATGCACAAAGCTGTGGGTGGTGGGGCCGTGCCTCGGCCCAGTCTAGCCACTCACGCAGCAGCTGTGTATTAGGGTTCACGTCCAGAGGTGACGTCTGCTCAGTGCAATGCACTGTCTGCCACCAGGAGCGCCCGGGCGGCCTCCAGCCCCAGGCTGGCTTCTCAGGCCCTCGGAAGAGCCCTCGGCCTGGAGTGCCAAGGGAAGGGAACAAAGGCAGCTGAGGAGGGCAGAGGAGGCCGTGGGCTCCTGCGGCCCTGGTGAGGGCAGGCCCTCCAGACACCTGGAGCTTCGTCTCAGGGATGGTGGCTCACAGCGGCCGCAGCCTGTGTGGCCTGAGACCTGCTCCTGGCCGAGGACAGTGTGGCCCCAAGCTGGCCTCGGCTCTGGTTTCGCATGTTTGGCAGCTATCTGCACAGGGACAAGAGCTGGGAAGGCCAGCAAGAAGTGGGCTCCTGCCCTGCCCTGCTCCAAACGGAAAGGCCTGGGTATCTCCTCCCCACCTCCCGGCCCAACCCCATGCTCCCCACAGTCACGCCAGGTCTGAGACGAGCGGAGCTCACCTCTTGGTGTCTCAGCTGGGCACATGTGAGAAGCCCTCAGGGTCACACAGCATGGCCACTGGGCCGCTCCAGGCCCCCGAGGTACAAGTAGCCAGCAGGGACCCCTGGGAGCCTGCGCCCGCCCTGGCCCACTCTGGCTATGAACCCTCCCAGCACGAGTCCTCCAGGAGGACCCGCTGAGACCAGGGCATGTGGAGCTGCCTGGCCTCAAGGCTCCTGCCCACCTTCTGACCTCTGTGATGGGGAAGAGGGGTCGGGGTCAGCAGCCAGGAGCCTCTCCAGGGCCAGAGACCTGCACTGGGCCTCGCAGGGCAATGGCAACAGTGCTCAGGGCCACTGTCCCTCTTGGTGCTGGGTCCTAGCTCCTTAGCTGCCCACGGCACACCAGACCTCAGGGGATGACCACAGACCCTGCGGCCACAGGGCTGCACCGATGCTCTGAGGCACACTTGTCCCCGTCACAGGCCGGCACTGCCCCCTCTTCCCATGGGGTGAGCGGGCCGCCTCCAAGAGGAAAATCCCCCATAGTTTAGTCAGAAAGGTGCTGTGCCAGTGTTCAGAGCAACACTCAGCCCGCACGGCCGCCTGGGGCCAGGTCCCTCTCCTGGGCCTTGCTTCATGGCGTCCCCTGTGGGAGAGCAGAGGATCGGCAGAGGGTCAGCAACCTGAGGGCACCCGGGGCTCGCTCCCCACATGCAAGGCCCGTGGCCTCAAAGGCAGGACTAGTGGGTCTCGGCTCCCTTGCTGACTTCTTAGGGAAATGTCGGGCTTTCAGAAACTGAGTTGAGGACTCAGTAAGACTGACTCCTCTACTTTTGGAAAATGCACCTACTGCCAGCCAACTTGCCGACCAGCGTGTTCATTTGGCTATAACCTATCACACGTGGGCCCAAATGTGAGCTCCAAGACAGACCACACAGGAGAACTGGCACTTTCAAAGTCAGGGGGCAAGAGCCAGCCAAGCAGTCAAAACAGTGTGGTGGGCACGCTTGTCACCCAGCACTCGGGAGGCTGAGATGGGAGGGCGCAGCTCGAGGCCAGCCCCAGTGCTTAGTGAGGCCTCTGCAACTCAGTGAGACCCTGTGTCAAAGCAAAATAAAAAATAGGGCTGGGGTGTAGCTCAGAGGTAGGATGCCCCTGGGTTCCATCCCCAGCACCGCACACACACACAAATCACCGTGACCTTGGGAAAGGCCGAGCTAAATGTTGGAATAGTTCCAGGCGAGCACGCAGCCCCTCCGGCCCTCACGGCCTCCGTGGGCGCTGTGAGTGGAGGGCTTCCCCTCTGCTCCCTCTCAGGGAATCTAGACCACGACTTGGCAAAACGACTCTTCTTCAAATGCAGGCTTCATGCAGTGCTTTGGTTGAGGCTGGTGGGCCCGCCCGGTCTCCCCACGCGTTGGCCCCTCGTCCCACAGAGCTGCTCTGGCCTCTGGCCCCACTGGGCTGTGGCCCCTCCAGCTCCGTCCACTCCGGGGCGGCCTGGTCAGGAGGCCAAGTGAACGGCATTCTGGCCTTTTGCTTTCGCTCAAATCTGTTGTCCCCAGAGGATCTTGGACAATTTTGCCTCAAAGAGGGGAAAGTGGGCCATAGGGAGGCGTCTATGAGGAGCACGGGGCCACGAGCCCCCGAGGACCCCGGTGGCGGGCCACGAGAGAGTCCTGCTCAACTTCAGAGCCAGCTGCATGCAGCTGGGGGCCCGGGCCCACGGGGCCAGGCAGCCACAGGCTCAGTCCTGCGGAGACCTTGGCTCCTGGTTGGTGAGGTGGGGGGTCGGCATGCAGGTGGTGTTTGTGGGGACCCTGGTGCCCTTTGAGTGTGCCAGTCTTGGTTTGTGGACATCTCCTTTTTACTTAAGTCAGGATTAGTACTGCTACAACGTGTATGAGGCCAGTAGAGGGGCCTACAAGTAGACGGGCGGGCTCCGCGCGAAGGAGACGGCTGCTGGCCTGCTGCTCTCTTTCCACCCTGCGAGGCGCTGGGCGTCGCCAGCTCCTCCTCCAGAGCAGCCGTGGCCCCTGCCACAGAACTGGCTGGCCGGCAGTCTCAGGTCCGCCTGGGCGATGTCCGGCACTGGTGCCGGGGCCGGCTGGGGCCCTGTGGGGCCGCACAGACCCTCTGCTGGCCTGCCAGTCAGCGTGGCGGAGGGACCGAGGCAGGGTGGTTGCTCCTCCGGAACAGAGGAGCAAGTCTTGCAGGCCAAGACTTCTCGGATCCCAGGCTCTCGGAGAGCTGACCCCGACCTCCCTGTGAGCCTCTCCCTCCTGCTCCCCCAACTCTGCAGAGTCATCCTCCCCAACACACACACACACACACACACACACACACACACACACACTACACGCCAACATGCCACATACACAGATGTGCAAACACACTACACAGACACACAGAGATATAAACACATAAACCCACAGCAACAGGTGCATGCTACATGTGGACACACCACAGACACACCAAGATGTACTCACGCCACACACACTCACACACCGCCCAAGCCGCGCTCATGCCCCGCTGGGCCCGCCCTGGATTGCCAAGCGGCCTCACCGTGTGGTGCGCCCCAAAGCTGTGTGGGCCTGTCTCTCGTACCTGACACGTCCTCCACACTGCCTGGCGTGTGGAACATCTAACTTTAACCATAAGTGCTTGTTGGAGTTTTGATTGTAAGCTGAATGAGATCCAATCCCTGGTCAAAGAGTGCTCAGGGAGCTGCTCGAGAGTGAGTCCCGCTGGACTCCCAGTTTTGCTCCGGCCTGGGGTGGCCATCAGAAAGCCGGACACAGGGCACACTCTCCCGGCTGCTCACACCCGCGCCTCTGTGAGTTATGCTTGATGTCAGGCCTCTGGCTTCCGGAGAGGGCAAGACAAAGGCCATCTGGCCCAACAGCGTCTGGTATCTTTTGTAACACGCAGCTGAAGACTTCCCTCACCCTGTCACTCGGCGTCGTTCACACGGGGTCCACAGGGTGAATTCCGCTTGTGCCTGGTTCCAGGAGGAAATTCTACTGCTGCAGATAAATAGTTAGCATGCTTCCTGCTGTCAGAAATGAAGGCTAAGTAACTCTGGGCGCGTCTCTCTGCGCTGCGGCTAGACAAGAGAGAGCCAGATTGACTGCCTGTGTGTGGATTTGCTCAGCCGCGGGTCCAGGAGAGCTCACTCCTGCGTCTTCACTTTCTGCTCAAGTGTCTCTTGCTCGCAGATGTGGGGGCCTGGGGCCACCTGGGGAGCACTCGCTGCCCAATGATGTGGCCTGCTTGCTGCTGGTGCCGGCCTATGGGAGCAAACGGGAACCGGGCTGCACTCAGCTCTGACGCGCTTGCAGGTGAGTGTAAAACAGCTACAGCAATAAGCAACTCTAAACTGCAGGCTGAACGGAGAGGCCAGGAGCCCCGGAGGAGGAGCCGTGGGGAGAGGGAGGCTCCAGGCGGGCCTGGCTTTGCAGCTACCGTGGGAAGAGGAGAGTGTCGGGAAGAATCTGAAATCGCAAAGGAAGCCATCTTCTGTTGCACAGTTCCTCACCCTGGCGAGGCTGGAACTCCCTGGCGGCAGGCACTGGGTCGTGCCCTGGTGGGTTCCAGTGCTGGGCACGGTGCCCTGGGAAGATGCAGCTGGACGGACTCTCAAGCTAGGCTGCCTGGCTTTGTGTCCTTGGCTGAGCCAGGCCAGGCAGTTACTCACTCCACTGGGCCTCGTGCAAGGTAGAAGCAACAGTGGTGTCCACCGCACGGGGCCGTGGCCAGCACTGAAGAGGAGGAGACGATGGCGTGGGGAGTGCTCCGGGAGCTCACCCTCGGCAGCGGGGCCGCCAGCACGGCAAAGCGGCCGCGCACAGTGGAATCCAGCCAGCCCACTGCCAATCCCCAGTGGCCGACGCTAGAAGCGCTGGCGCCCGGCTGCTCCTGACAGCCGCCGTGGCTGCTGCATGTTGACAGTGCCCTCAGAGCTGGCCACTGGCCCTTCTCTTCAAGGGCAAGCCCAGCTCTGGCAGCCACATCCAGGGAGCTCGCGGGCCTGGCTTCCTCCGGCCCCTTTTCTGTTCTCATTGGCTTCTGCCCACTGGTTTTCTAGAGGACTGGGGTTTGATACATGCTAATGATTCCTGATGCACCTTGGGCAGGTGACGAACAAAGAGAGCCATGATCTATGCTTTCAGTCAGGAAGGAGAGTGGAAAGGACACACACACTGCACACACTGCTCACACATGCTCACACTTGCTCACACATGCATACACTGATCACACATGCACACACATGCACACACATGTACACACTGCACACACTGCTCATACATGTACACATTGCACACACATGCACACACATGCACACACATGCACACACTGCTCACACATGCACACACATGCACACTGCTCACACATGCACACACTGCTCACACGCACCCCCCAAACTCGGAAGGCGTTGTCTGTGTGCCAGTGAGGTGGTGGTGTTTAACTGCTGCTCTCTGAGAAAGAGACAAAACCTGGATTTATGACATTTGTCCATTTCTTGCTGTAAATTCTCTCCCCAGGACTGGTCCCAGCTACCCATATGACGTCACTGGGTATGGACCTGGGAAGAGATGCTGGACATTCCCAGGTGGACACATGTCCAGCGCGCAGGAACAGTGGCGCCGTCACCTCCAGAGTGCACACAAGAGCAAAACGCAGCAAACTGGGAAGTGGATTCTGAGTGATCGCTGTTTTGTTTTAAATATAACTGATTCAGTTTTAAGCTTACATGATGTGTGTGTGTGTGTGTGTGTGTATGTGTGTGTGTGTGTGTGTGTAAGTCTGGGGATGGAACCCAGAGGCATTCGACCTCTGAGCTACAGCCCCGGCCCTATTTATTATTCTTTATTTTGAAACCAGGTCTCACTAAGTTGCAGAGGGCTTCACTAAGTAGCTGAAGCTGTCTGCCAACCGTGATCCTCTGGTCTCAACCTCCTGAATGCTGGAGGCCACCACGCCCGGCTTAAGCTTACATAATTTGATTTCAATATCAACTGTGTTTCATGACAGTCCCCAAATTCCTGAAATGTTAACAGTCGGCTCTCCCACTGCGGAATGGGCTGGCTCCAGCACAGCCCTGGATGGCTCCCCCGTCACTCAGTGACGATTTCCAAACTGTGCCCCCAGTCACACTAAGTTTGTTCCACTGCTCTGCCTTAGTGCAGAGCTCCTTGGGTGCACAACTGCGTGTGCACAGAGAGACGTGCTCTTACTCATGACACACGGGAACCTCTCCTGCTCAGGCTGTTCCCTCCCCATGGCACACCCCAAACCAAACC
This sequence comes from Muscardinus avellanarius, assembly GCF_963383645.1. NCBI lineage: Eukaryota > Metazoa > Chordata > Mammalia > Rodentia > Gliridae > Muscardinus > Muscardinus avellanarius. The sequence goes on from NC_137794.1 coordinate 550,774, forward strand.
CAAAGGCAAGGAACAGTCTCACCTGCGTGAACACCTGGGATCAGGTAGGTGGAAACACAAACAAGAAGGGACAAAGAGTATTGGAGATGGAGGGTGAGAGGAGGCGGGGAGGAGGAGGAGTGGACAAAAGGAGTAAAAAGGAGTACGGATAAACAGGGAGCGGGTCCAGGACGACCGCGGGAGCGCCGGTTGTGTCTAGCCATTTCGACCAGCTGGGCGTGGATGGGAAGCGCCCCATCTGCTGTGTGGTCACCTGGGACCCCTGAGCACTGGCGGCTTCAGATCTCCACCAGACACCCTCCTGAGGAGTTTGGACGCCAACCTGGCACTTAATCTCGAAACGGCAGCTGGGAGATGTTAACACTTCTTCTCTAATTGGGAGAGCATGCTTTTAAAAACAAATAGGCATTTCAAATGCTCTTAATTAGACCTCCAGCCAAAGTGGTTTCTGTTTGAAGTTTGCTGATTACTTCAGGCAGAGCTGGGCCTGCTGACCCTGACACCTGCCGCAGTCCTGAAGAAGGCTCTCTGGGAGATGTGCGGAGGGACCCAGGCGCCAGGGTGCAATTGAGAACATGCGCAGAGGGACCTGGGCGCCAGGCTGCAAAGGGCAGCAGGCAGTGCCTCCCAAAGGCCAGGAGTGCCTGCCCAGCCCACGGCCAGTCCTGGGAGGTCCTGGCTGGGCGGAGCTGGACAGAGCACCCATCGCCCTGAAGGTCGTGGGAAGGCTTGCCAGGTCCCTGGAGCTGCGTGGAATTTTTCACATCATTATTTCTCCTGAGCCAGAGTCATGGAAGCTCAGGAAGAGGCCAGATGTCTGTGGGTGAGCATGGCTGGGAGGCTCTAGGGTGTAGAACGCCCCTGAGGAGCTCCTATGCAGTGTTCAGAGTTGATATGGTTCAATGACCAGGGCTGCAATCTCAGCAGTAGGTAAATGTGGATCTTCCTGGTAGTAGCCAGGGTCCACAGGGCGTGCTGGGCCTTGGGATGACGCGTACTTTCTCCTCCCCATGCCTCCTCTCTTGCGTCCAGCCTCCATGATGTGAGAGCAAACCCCTGAACTCCCGTCCCCCCGCTTCCCGCTGCCGCCATGCCCTGAGACCCAAGATCCCCGGCCTCACATGGACAAACCCCAAATCCCTAAGGAGACTCTGAGCAAATAGATCTCCCTTTCTCTAAATTGTGTGGTCAGTTACAGGGACACAGCAGTGAGGCTGTTGGCGAAGAGGTCCAGAGAGTGGACTGGACACGTCTTCCCAAAGCACTCATTCTGCCCGCCCACTAGCTCTGCCAGCCGGGCTCCGGGCAGCCCGGCTCCTGGCTGGGGAAGGCACCAGGTAGGCTCACTGTACTACGTAAGCACTACGTAGTACACTGGCAGGGCATGCACTACGGCCCTGGCAAGGGTGGGCAGGCCGCCTGGTGCTCCATCCCAGGGAGGCCCGCAGCACGGAGCTCCTGGCAGCGTGGCCTGGCCTGCTTGTCCGCTGTTCCTGGTATAATCAGTGCTATTACATGTGATCAGTATTATTAAAATGAAACAACTAAAAATAAAAAAAAAAAAAATGAAACAACTAACCCCCTTTGCAGTCCAAGTCACTGGGGTCAAGCGGGGGTCCTTGTGCTGGCCTGAGCACTGGATTTCTCTGCTTGCAGGCCACTGCGGGCCCAGGCTGCTTGCACACAGGTGGTTGGCCCTGGCTAGCTGGACAGAACGCCAGCCTTCCAGAGAGCCACACTGCCACCAGGTGCTCCTTGGGTCACACACAGTGCAGCCCTTCCTGCAGGTGACTGCTGTTTAAAAGTGTGCAGGGCCTCTTGGGATAGCACCGTATGGGTTTAGTGTGCACATCAAGGTACTGAAGCTTCAGACAGCAGACAGCCTGAGGCTAAGCACAGCGGGCTGGGCCAGAGAGAACTGGGCTGGAATCCTCCTCCAGCACTTGCTGGCTACATGACCGTGGGCACATGCTTGAACCCCCTCCAGCCGGTCAGTGCAGCTGTCTCTGCGGGCTGCTGTGAGGCTGAGGGGCTCAGAGCGCAGACGTTCAGGCCCAGGCGGCTCCGTTTCCATCACTAGCTGTCACTGTTTAGTTGGGTGGTAGCTCTGGAAAGCTCAGAGTGGGACACAGAGGCCCCCGGGAGTGCGGCGGACAAGGAAGGTAGGGGCCAGGTGCTGACAGCCCGGAGCACCTGGGGGAAGCGACACTCTGACCTTCCTGCACCTCGGGTTTCCATGGCTCCCTCTCCGTGGCCTCAGCTCCTCCGTGGGCACCCTGGCCTTCCTGCTCCCCCTGGGTTTCCTTGGGCCTTGTCTCTCCACCTTCCTGCTGATTCTGCTCTGTACTCACCGAGAGCCACTTGCTGGATATGCCTCTGCGTGATTTCTTCTTTCAGGTGACCTGTCGAAGACACAGAGGAAGACTACCAGTGAGCTTCCAAGGGGCCGGGGGAAGGAGGCCTCACCTCAGCATCCTGTGGAAGGGAGGGGGAAAGCAGGCAGGGTTAGGGCGTCAAGGCAGGCGCAGCTCCGGGAGCAGCCCCTCCGTGCAGGGTGGTGCTGCGGGAGGGGCCGCAGAGGGGCAGCGCCGGCAAGTCCAAGCAAAGGCACGCTTCACCTTGGTGGGGGGGCCAACCGCTTCGCATGGTCATCTCAGCCCGCCAGGTGCAGCCTTTGCTAGGACCCTACCCTCTTATATATCTGCCAGGTGCTACCTAATAGCACCGGGAGATAGGATTTGGTCTTCTGATGTATGGGGACACTTCTGTTTTAAGCTATCTGAAGCTGTGTCAAATAAAAGAGAGTGGTTTTCATTGACAGTGCCACTCACAGCTGATCCCGGGTTTGGAACCCACATGGCTCTAGGCTGCGGTAGTGAAGCTGCTGCTTTCTTAGTGACGGCTCGAGGGAGAGCCACGTGCTGTACAGTGCCGAAGCACGGGGCTGTTCTGGGGCTGCCTGCACGGGAGACATCAGGGACACGGAAGCCACGCAGAAGGCGGCGATGGGTGGGCAGGGGCGGAAGGCGTGCCGTGGGAGACCTGGCGCTGAGGCGGCAGGGAGAGAGGAGGTACGCCGGTGAGGGCTGTACTTGGAATCTGAATGTCGTCAGATGGATGGGAGAGCAAGTTCACTCCATCTTACTCCCGAGGGCAGAGGTCAAGTGAAATAAGGCAGACTCGCTGGGCATGGCGGTGCACACCTGTAATTCTGCTTCTTGGGAGGTTGAGACAAGAGGATCACAGGTTGGAGGACGGCCTCAGCAACTCAGCAAGACCCTGTTTCACAATTAAAAAAGGAGCCAAGTGTGGTGGTGCACGTTTGTCATCCCAGCACTCGGGAGGCTGAGGCAGGAGGATCTTGGTTTGCTGACAGCCTCAGCTACTTAGTGAGGCCTCTGCAACTCAGTGAGACCCTGTTGCAAAATAAAGAATAAAAAAATAGGGCTGGGAATGTAGCTCAGAGGTAGAATGCCCCCCGGGTTCCATTCCCAGTACTACACAAGAAAAAAAAAAAAGGAAATGAAAACGCTGGGATGTAGCTCAGGGGTAGAATGGTCCTGGGTTCCATCTCCAGTATCATCATCACCACCATTATAATAAAATAAAATTAAAAACTAAAGGCAGCCTTGAGGGTGCAACCAGGAGGAAGAAAGAGCTCACAGTGGGCCTGTTGTGAAATGGGTCCTGCTGTCCTCCAGTGGACCAGTCCCCTGGGCTCCGCAGAGGGACCTTCCTGCAGGTGCTGGGTGAGGGCCAGGTGCTGTCTGGGCTTTAGAGCGGGCTGCTGGCCTGGGTGGGCATGCGCACATCCAAGGGCCAGCTCTGCACATTTCTCACGCTGTGTCGTCTGCCCGCGTGGGGATGTGTCTGGGGGTCTGGGGTGTGTCTGGGGGTCTGGGGGCTCCATTGCTCCAGTATCCAGTGTGCTTCTTCTCTCACACAAAGTGTGCAGCACACCTCCAGGGCTACGGCTGGACTGCGAACCGGGGAGACGAGCAGACCGTGAGGGCGAGAGAAGGGCAGAGGAGAGGGCGGCCCTGGCCCTGGGGAAGCCCACCGAGGGTGACGCGTTCCGTCCCAGTGGCACAGCGGGTCTTGCTCTCATGGGTGAGGAGAGCTCGCCACGCGTGGAAGTCCAGGGCATGCTGTAATGTTACATGGAGGTGGCGGAGGACACCCAGCCTCACCTCCCACACGTGAGGCGGCCCCCAAGTGGCAGGTGCCCGGCTGTCCCATGGAGGAAGCCGTACAGAAGGAGCCCCTCGTGTGGAGCTGACACTAGCGACCGGGGACATGCTGCTGGCCTGATGTCCTCCACACGGGCGTAGAAAGGGCCCTCTCTTCCTGCCAGGCAGCGTGCCCATGTCTGCGGACGCTAGCTTTCTCTGTGTAGCTTTGTTTTGGTTTCTGGGGACTGAAGCCAGGGCCTTGCGTACACGAGGCGGGCACTCACCCCCCTAGCCGCCCCAGCCCCACTTTCTCCACTGGGATCGGGTTGGGCATCGCTGGTCCTTAGCCGTCCCCCCAGGCCAGCAGAGGACTGGCAAGTCTGCCCCCTGACTGCACGTGTGCTGTTCTTACTGGTGAGGATGATTCAAAGAGGGCGCCACCGATCGGCCTGAGCAGTGGCCGCACCCGATTCTGCCTGGGGAAGCGGAGTCCTGGCTCAGAGGCAGCACTGAGGATCCTGGGGCCGCAGGAAACGGCCACCCCGGGCCCGCTGCAGCCGCAGTGGGCGCTCCCCAGCTGGGTGATGTGTTGCCGGCTGGAGGACCTCCAAGGCACAGAACACAGTCATGCTTCAAGAGAGAAGGGCCCTTGGTCACTGAGGGTGCCTCTGTGCCTGGCACCGGCCACCGAGGGCCTGCTCGTCAGGCAGATGGAGGGCCAGGGCGCTGTGGTGCCTGCCTGTCTTGGGTGTCTGGTGAGGCTCCCTACACTGCGGGCTCGCATGCCAGGGGACAGCCTTGCAGTGAGCTGGGATAGCGACCTGCTCCACTACACACACGGGGTGGGGGGGTTCCTCCCTGGAAAACTGCCGCCCTGGCCGGTCGCAGAGCAGCCTTAAGCCTTGCCCACAGCAGAAACTTAGCCCAGTGGGGAAGGGCTGAGATGACCTTGCCCCCTAAGGGCTCTGCTGTGGACTGGAGGGCTAGGCTCCTCCACAGCCAGCTTGCTAAGGGGATGAAGAAGGGGTTTGCCAGAGGGAGAGTTCCATAAACCCCACACACATCAACGCTCTCAAAACAGTGAGGACTCCCTAGAGGACAACCTTTAGTTCTTTTTTTTCTTTTTCACTACTGGGGATGGAACCCAGGGGCATTCTACCTCTGAGCTCCACCCCCAGCCCTACTTTTTTATTTTATTTACTTATTTATTTCTGCGGTACTGGGGACAGAACCCAGGGGCATTCTACCTCCGAGCTCCACCCCCAGCCCTATATTTTATTCTTTATTTTGAAACAGGGTCTCACTGAGTTGCAGAGGTTCTCATTAAGTAGCTGAGGCTGTCCGCGAACCGCGATCCTCCCGTCTCAGCCTCTGGAATGCTGGGATTACGAGCGTGGGCCACCACGCCTGGCTAAAACATAATTCTTGGTGATGTTAAACCTAACTTCCTAAGGAGAGGGACCGGGGAACGGTGCAGGGGAGGGAGGCACAGTTCAGATGAAGCTGTGCTAGGTGTGCAGCTCACCACCAATCTCACTGGTGTTTACGGGGAGGGGAGGGCAGCAGGGCGGGCTCCGCCGGGCACACACGCCCGTGGCACATCTGTGTGTGTGACTGAGCCTCACGACGATGTGCAATTGCATCACAGCCTATGACACTCAGCTCTGGTGCGTGTCTGCCAGTCCTCCATGTGGCGGAGTTCTTAGGGGTCCCCAGCAAGCCCCCCGCGTGGCCTTGGCTGCTGCCTGCTGCCCTCAGCTGCGGCTCTGTGAGCTGCAGCACCTTGTGCTCTGTGGGTCTTGCGAAGGCAGGGGTCGAGGGCTGCAGATCAGCAAGCACCAGCGTGCTGTCCTGGCCTGGGTTCTGAGGCACAGCCCCATCCGACGTGGAAAGAGATAAAAGGGACGCAGCGCTCCCAGCCGGAGGCAGGAGAGGAGAAGTAGGAGCCCAATAGGGTGGACACTGCCAGGGCAGGGCGGGCACAAGGCTGTCTCTTCCTTCCCGCACTGGACACACCTCCCCTCTGACCCCTTAACTGATGGAGTGGGTGGCAGCAGGGGCAGGGTGCCCCAGTCTGCGGCACTCAGAGGAGATGCGCAGCTTAGATGGCGCCGTGGGCGGGCCTGTGCAGGGGGCACACCATATAGGGTCTGGGTCCCTGTCACCAAGCACTTTGTAGGAGACGTGGTGCCATCGTGTGGAACCAACTGATTTTAGACATGAATAACCGGGTTTTGGGACACAACAATTTCCTTTAAGCTTCAGTTTTGTTTGGCACGCATGTTGATTTGAGATCATTCACCAAGACAGAGTGCTATGGCCGGCCCAGAGGGGAGCTGTGTACTTCCCGCTCTCCCGGAGGGCGAATGCAGCTGCTCCTGCGATTTCCTGCGCCTTACTGAGGATGTTTATTTTGCCATCAAGCAATAAGTATTTATTGCTTACTTGCTACATGTTAAGAGCTATGCTCTAAGTACTGTGGAAATATATAAACAAGTGAGTAGAAGGAAAACTTTTAGTCTGAGAAAGGCAGTAAGCACCCTGTGGCGATCAGCAAGGAGGCGGCTCATACGCTCGCTTCGCCGGCGCCCGTGGCTGGCCCTGCCCGGCCGCCATGCCTGGTGTGTTAGTTTGTGTGCCCGAGGCAGGCTGGCTTGACAAAGACAAGAGGCTTATTGAGCTCTCAGTTGTTGAGGCTGAAAGTCCAAACTGAACGGTGCCAGTTCTTCTGAGGGCCCCACTCAGCTGTGCCACCTCAAGGCAGAAGAAGGTATCGCATCACCAAACAGGAAGAGAGGCCAGGGTTCCACACCCCTTCTGAGGGCACGCCCCCAACGACCCAAGGACCTCCCGATAGGCCCCGCCTCTAAAGGTGCCACTCCTAGCCCTGCCACGTTGAAGTTCCTGCGCTCAACACAAGACCTTCTGGGCACACATTTGGACCATATCCAAAGCTGGCTCGTTTTCCTGCTGACTTTGAGCGTTACTCTTCAGAACAGCACACTAGGCAAGATAATTAATTGCTAGGAATTGGGTGAAGATGAAGAAACGGCTTTGCCATTTTGGTTATATTAGGACATAATTACAAATTTGGAGGTGGCCAGAATTGAGATCTGCCATTTCTTAGTTGGGTGGACTATTTAACCTCTCAAAGCCTCAATCTCATTATTTAAAAACGGGGACAACAACTGATTTGCTCTAATATCAGCTTTACTGTATCACAAAATTCCTAGAAGGAGTGAGGGCTAATATACCAGCAGACGCAATATCCCATGCTAGTGTTAGGAATCAAGGCACCTGCAGAAAGGTTGAAAGGGCACCGGCTTATTTAGGCCAAGCTGCTAGTGTCAAAACAGAGGGGAGATAAGTTTAGAAGAAGGAAAGATACTTTAAGAAAAATACCTTATCACAGGGAACACCACAGGGGTGTTAAGGATGGCTGAGAAAGGCTGAAGGTAACGACTGGGACCATCGTGCATAGAAGGCCCAGCACACATGGCTTGGGACAGGAGCTGGAGGGACGGCTGGGAGGGGACGGCTGAGTCTTGTTCAGACTGAAGTGGGGGGCCTAGGTAATTACTAGGGGCTTTGGACCCAGGTAAAATCCAGTCTTCTGTTTGATTATACTACTTTAGCATTCCAGTACACTTAAATTACAATAAACATCAGTAGTGGAACTGGGGTGTGAAGAGAATACTTAAACTGTGTTTCCTGCCTGAGGGGCTCTTTGAGAAATGGGAGGTCTAGTTAGTGGTTCCGAATCCAGAGTGTTGATTTCAGCTGTGACGTATGGAGCTAGTTTCTTTGTACTAACACAGCGAGTCTGTGATAACCAAAATGTTAGGCCCCTACAGGCTGTTTGTAAAAATAATGGGCCTGGAACAAATTAAGTGTATAATCCTCAGATGGATTTCCAACAAACAAGAGTATGTAAATCCTTTGAAGGCTTAAATCAGGAAATTCATCTCCTCTTTGCTAACAGATATTTCATCAGTCTTTTATCAAACTTGTTGGTATCATTTGAAAATCTATTGAACCAGAAACCACCCTTCCCACCACAGTAACGCTGGGTAAAATCACAAGGAGACCATCAGGAAGACTGCCGGCTAGACCACAGGACGAGCTTCGAAGGCCTGAAGCTGGGCAGAGAGGCCAAAGTGAGGGTGCCGGCCCGGCTTCCGGAGGAGGGAACTCAAAGCACACTGGCAAAGCAGGCCTCAGAGCTGAGGGCGACTGGGGGAGCACTCGGGACCCTGTGTGGGGCTCAGGCTCCCATCCCCTCCCATCAGGCAGCCCCTGGAGGAGGAGAGGCGCAAGCCCAGCCTCCCTCCTGCTGCTGAGCCCAGCTGCTCACTGACTGACTCTACGATCCGACCCCCCATGTCCCCAGTGCTGCCAGGAGCAGCCTTTGTTAGGGCGGGTTCTGGGCTGGGGGCCCAGAGGGTGTGCCAGCCACAGAGGAATGCGCACAGAGAAAGAGTGGAGAGACAAATGAGATATGTTTCAGCAAAAATGGGCCTGCTCGCGAAAACGCCAAGATATATGAATTGACTGCTAAAAAAGATAGCAAAGCCAGCAGCTGGAACCTGAATGAGCTACAAGAGAAAGTGGTTTTCTGGACAGGCAGATAAAGACGTTTATTGATGCAGAATGTAGGGGCCAAGTTACTCTTACTCTTCAGTTCAGGCACAATGTCCTGTCAGTCTGGGCAAAACTTCAGTATGTATGCAGGTATCTGCACATGTGTGCATGCACCCAAATATGTGCACACGTGATGTGTATGCAGGTATCTGCCCATGTGTGCATGCACACAATGCAGGTGTATGCATGTATCCACGCATACGTGTGCGTTCACACAATGTACAGGCACATGTGTGATGTGTATGCATGTATCTGCACATGTGTGCATGCACACAATGTACAGATGTGTGTGATGTGTACATATATATCTGCACATGTGTGCATGCACAATGTATATGTGTATGAGTCTGTACATGTGTGAATGCACACGTTGTGCAGGTGCACATGTGATGTGAATGCATGTATGCAGGTATGTATGCATGGGTTTATTGTGATTTATCTAAGCATATGTGCAAATATGTACACACATGTATGTATGTGTATGTGTATGTGTGTGTCTTTAGCCCCCAAGCCTCATGCTCTGCACCCCTTTCCCATTCTCCTCTCCCTCTAACTGGCAACTGTTCTAACAGGTTTGAGAGAATCCTTCTGTCTTCGTGTTCTTCCAACGCGTGTTGGAGTTTTCTGTGTAATTTTTAAGCTATGAAAGTGATACTGTGCGACAGACCTCACTTTGTACTGACTCATCAGTACTGTGGTTTTGACATCTGCCCGTTTTTCGTATGTGCACCTGGTTTCTGACTGTCACACATTCCTCAGCATCTTACTTCTGGTTGAATGATGGGGCTGCCCCCCCCCCAACCGTGCCCTGAGGACTTGAATGTGTAGGCTCTTAAGTCTGCAGGGAGGTTTCTCCGCTGAGTCTCAGTGTGTTCGCTGAGGCTCAGCACATCTGTGTGTGTTTGGGTTTTTCTTTAGTGTGTGTGTGGTACAGGGGATTGAACCCAGGGGTATTCTACCTCTGAATTACACTCCCAGCCCTTTTTTTTTTTTTGGTGGTGGTACTGGGGTTCCTGGAAGCCCTTCTACCTCTGGGCTACACTCCCAGACCTATTTTTTATACTTTTTTATTTGGAAACAGGGTCTCTTAAGCCAGTGCGGCTGGCTTCGAACCTGTGTGATCCTCCTGTCTTCGCCTCCCAAGTGAGGGGATTACAAGCATGCGCCACCACGCCCGGCTCCCAGCCCTATTTTTATTCTTTATTTTGAAACAGGGTCTCACTGAGTTGCAGAGGGCCTCACTAAGTAGCTGAGGCTGGCTGTGAACCTGCGATCCTCCTGCCTCAGCCTCCCAGGCACTGGGATGACAAGCGTGCGCCACCACGCCCAGCTGTTTCTGTATATTTAATGAGCACTGCTTTCTGAGATGACTATGCCAGTTTATGCTCCCAGACAAAGACTTGAAAGTACGGTGAGGCTACTCAGAGATTAATGATGACACACACTTTCTTAGAAGAAATAAGACACTGCACAATAAATGAGTATCAATGAAATAAGGATGGTGGATAGGAAAGAGCTTTTCGTGTATGTGGCACTGGGGATGAGGGGCATTCTACCTCTGAGCGATACCGCAGTCCTATTTTTTATTCTTTATTTTGAGACAGGGTCTCACTGAGTTGCAGAGGGCCTCACTAAGTAGCTGAGGCTGGCCGTGAACTGAGGTCCTCCTGTTTCATGGACATGCACCACCACCTGGCCAGAACCACTACTGCAGCTTCCTGGGGACTGTGAGGACGACCTGGATGGCAGCAGCAGAAGCCAAGAGGTGAAGCAAGAATCAGCCACCCTCCTGCGCTTCCTTCAGTCGGCCCGTCATCTGTAGGGCCCATGCGCATCCGCCATGCAGCCCCTCCTCTCTAAAGAGCGGAACCCAGACAGGTACAACCTGACTTCTGGGCTGGGGTCCCCGGCTCACACGCCCACCGTCCTGCTTGCCCCATGACCTGGGGCACATCACCGAACGCCAGCGTGCCCAGGGACTGCTGAGCTCCAGTGGGGCAGAAACCAGGTGGCGGCGGGCCAGGCTTTCAAGACACATCCTGACCATCAGGACGGATGCGAGCATTTTGGGGGATGCTCTCAATTATAAAAGCAACCAAATCATTCCACATCTGGGAGAGCCCATTTCTTCTTATGTGCTATTCACTCAGGCTGCCCAAGTAGTCATAATAATCACACATTCTGTCTGAAGCTTAGGCATTTGGCTGTTGTCTATGCGTAATTAAGCTAAGGAGCTTACTGATATCTCTACTCCAGTGTGTGATGACATTCCGTAAACATTTTCAGAGAATAAGTAAGTAAGCACATGTGTGAAAAGCTCAAACAACGGTGGAGATGCAAGTCGGTGAGCAGAAGGAGACCGTTCAGCTCAGCGACAGTGTGCGCTGTTCAGTCCCTGACCTCGGGGGCTCCGCCCGGAGCCTGCGTGGGCATCGTCAGAAGCTTGGAAGTTCTTATCTCAGTGACAGATCATAATCTATCCTTAATAATAATTCTAGGGAGGCTGTCTGTGTGAGGGCCGGCCCTCACAGCTCTGTCCTCTGACTTCCGCCTGCACGCCCCCTGGTGGCAGTGCAGGGGAACTCTCCGGTGCCTGGAGCAGTCACCTCTGTTTCAGGGGGTCAGGACAGGTACATCCAGACAGTCCTCAGTGCCTTCCCTACTGCTGCTGGAGGCTACAGATGTGGAGGGAGAGGACCCAGTCAATTTAGGCATATAAAATCAACCTCGAGAGACCCTGAAAATACACACACTCACACACACACACACACACACACACACACACACACACACACCAGCCCCAGGCAGTAAGATGTGATTTATATATATATTTAAAATATTACAGTTTTATACTGCTCTTTGATATAAATAATAAGCTAACTCCAAGATAAAATTTGATTCTATTATTTAATTTTAAGTCATCTAGTGCTTAAAACAAAAGTCAGAGGAAGATGCATGCCCCAATTAAGGCTCAGTGCTGACCGATTTCCAGCTGTGAAATCACTGCGTACCCTGGAGCTGGCCGCTCGGTGCTGTGAGAACTGCTCTCCATCTGAGGGGTTGGCAATAGGAGAGGTATGTCCATGAGTTTGGAAATAAAAAGCAACAGTGAATGGAAATTCGGGAGGCGGAGACAGGAGCATCAGAGGTTTGCAGCCCCAGCAACTTATCGAGGCCCTCTTCAACTTAGTGAGACCCTGTTTCAAAATAAAAAGTAAAATAGGGCTGGGGGCATAGCTCAGAGGCAGAATGCTCCTGGGTCCAATCTCCAGTATCAGAAAAACCAAACCAAACCACAACCCAAACCAAAGCTGAGTGGGAATGAGCTCAGCGTCCAGGCTCCATCGCCGCTACTTGTGCCCTGCACACCACGTCACTTCATTTCGGTGCAATGGACCAGGTCCCCCGTCTAATCTGGGAGGAGCCCTGTGCTCTCCCTGCCCCTTTCTCTCAGGTTGGGAAATATGGTTGGAATTTATTCGTGCAACGCAGGAGAGCCATCCGAGGCAGCCACGGTGAGCTGAGGCATGGGAAGAAGGCCGCACGAGCACTGGGGAGCGATGTGCTGGAGCGGAGCCGGGGGCTGCTGGCTCTCGGGGCCGCGGGAGGGGCCTGGGCACAGCCACCGCCTCCAGTGACCCGGGAACCCTTCATCCCTTTCAGCCTCAGTGTTTTCATTAAAATAGGAATAACGCCAGGCTTCCAATACTGCTGTGGGAATTAAGTAAAATGCCTGCAGAGCACCCAGCAGAGCCCGGCACGCTGCGGGCGCACGCCAGGGCTGCGGCGGTGGCGGTGGTAGTGACGGCGCACCCTGGCTGGGCTGGCGTGGAGGACTAAGAGCACTGACAAGGACTGCAGAGAGCGAGCCCATCGCAAGGTCCCTCGGGCCGGCACGGCGCCTGCGGTTTCCCTGTTCTCTTTCATGGAAGCGTCTTTCAGGTTCTCTTGCGGCAGGAGACCTCATCGTGGTGGCTCTATCCCTGCTGGGCGGGTGGTCATATGTCTCTGTAGTTGTAAACGCAGAGCCGAAGCCATCCGGCAGCCACAACTTTGAACAAATTTAGTTTCTATTTACTAAACCTTCTGCCAGTTATTCCCAGAGTCACTATTACTTTCATTAGGAGCGAGGGTCCTTCTCAGTCCTTCCTAGTCAAACATGATTGATTTCTGTAACTGGAAGCAAATGGCTTTTCAGTAAGTTTGCTGAAGCGCTGGTGGTAACGGTCTGCTTTCAGAGCCGGCCTGGGATGGTTCCTAGCCACATCCTGTTATTTTCTTTCCTTTTCTTCTTCCAGAAAAGAATACTGGAGCTCCTTCTCCTTCTGCCTCCTCTGTGGCTAGATATTTCCAAAGAGGCGGGGGGGGGGGCAGGGGTGAATTGGCCCACCACGCTGGAGAGGATGCTTTTCAGGAACAACTCCCAGAAGGAACGGTGTTCTCCTTCCCTGAACCTGAGGGCGGCTGACTTGAAATTCACGTGCACAGGCCTGCTTGGTGGAGTTCAGGCTCAGGGTCTGTCCCGTCAGCGGGGGCAGATGTGGGGACCAGGAGATTGGGGCTTGAGGGCTAGGAAACAGGGCAAAGTCGAATGCAGACCCAGGAGGGAGGCTCCTGAGGGGAGTTTGGAAGAGGCCACAGGAGCAGAGGGAACCCCTCGCAGCCTGGGGACCACGCTCCCTGATCCCTCAGAGGGGCCCAGGCCCAGGGGAGAGGGCTCAGGGCCCGGGTGTTAGTGCTGCGCCTCTGGGGAGTCAGGACTCGGAGGGAAAGAGGCTGGGCACCGAGAGAGGAGCGCAGTCACGGAGCAGGACGCCACAACACACGTCGAAACGTCAGGGGAGAGAGGTCCTGAAAAAGGTTCCATATTCAGTGTGTGATGAAAGTGGAAGTTACGACAGACTGACAATGAACTAAACATTCTTACAGCGCCTCCTTTTCCACTCTTTTGGGGCAGTGCTGGGGTTGACCCAGGGCCTGTGCATCGCAGGCCAGCACTCTGCCATTGTGCGCACCCGGCCTTCTCACGATAATCTTTGCTGTATTGGCTGTAGTGTTTTGTCCTGTGGGGGCTCCTCGGCACCCTTGCAAGCTCAGTCTTGTCTTTAAGGTGTAGCTGACCCTTCATTGCAGCTGCTTCTTCTCACAGGGTGCTGAGTGCCCTCATGGCTGGGTACAAGGACCGCGGCCCCTATAAATGAGAAGATGCGACAGCGGTCCTCCCAGCTTCTCGGGGCTCAGCGCTGGTTCCTGGTCCTCACAGCATCCGAGGCTGGGCCCTTCAGCCCGCAGAGTGAGCCTGTGGCCGCCAGCTGCTCTAGAGCCATAGGTGCCAGGAGGGGCACAGGCCTTGCATTCTGTGGGTTTGGGCAGATTAACATCTCCAGAACTAGCAGTGGCTTCTGCATGCCACAGCAGTCTAGATTTTCTCTGTGCCGCAGACACCCTGCCTGAGATGACCTCATCACTTAAGGTCTTGAGGTCTACAGGAGTCAGGTGAAGGTCCACTGTAACCCCCAGGAGGCTCTGAACACGAAGCAGTGCTTGGGGAGGCTGAGATGTTCTGCCAGTGTCCGTTCCATAACGCAGATGGGCCTTCCTTCTCCAGAGCTGTGTGTCCACACAGCTAGAGATCCCTCTGCAGGGTCTGCGTGTGGTTTGGTTAAGCCTGAGGAGGGGCGTTGGTGCTCTGATGTGGTAATGGTTGATCCGATGCACCAGCCGTCTAGACTAGGGTGCCCAGATGTTTGGGCAAGTACTTGTCCAGATGTTGTGTTTACATGTGATTGCCTTTTTTGTTGTTGTTTTGGTACTGGGGATTGAACCCAGGGGTATTCTACCACTGAGCTCCACCCCCAGCCTTTTTAATCTTTAAATTTAAAACAGGGTCTTGTAAGTTGCTGGGGCTGACCTGGAACCTGTGATCCCCCTGCTCCAGGTGTGATGGGTCACCCCAAGCTTAGATGCAGCCACCACTCAAAGCAGTGGAGCAGGGAGAAGGTGCTCATCTTCCTGACGCTGCAGTCCTCAGCAGAAGAGACTGAGCTCCTATGAGGAAGGAGAAATTCTGCCTGCAGACAGCTTCTGGATTTGACTCAGAATGCCAGCTCATCCCTGGAGTCCCGCCCGGCTGGGTGCCCTGCAGAATGTGACTCGCTACTGCTTGTGTTCTCATGAACGGGCTCCTTGACAAATCTCGTACGTGCATCTCCTACCGACTGCATTCCTCTGGAGGACCCTGTGCGTTCTTGTTTGCAGAATAGAAGGGAACAGAAGGCGGGCCGTGGTGGGTGTGCAGGCCTACCCTCGTCCTCACCTCCCCCTGAATGGAGGCTCTCATCCAGGGAGTTAGCCACGGAGGGAGACGCTGCTGGGACTCAGGGGCTGGGGCTGGTCCGCAGCAGTGGGGCCTGTCTGCTGCCCCCTCCCTGAGCGCTGCTCTCAGGGAGAGATGGGTCAGCCGCTGGGCAGCCCAGCCCAGGCTAGGGACAAGCCCAGCCACTCATTCCCACGGCTGGTAGTCTCCACGAGCAATCTCGTGGGCGGGCAATGTCGTGGAGAGCACACGTGAGGCAGGCACTTGGAACTGGATCTTAGCAGGCTGCTGCTTGAAGCTCCCCCGTCGAGGGGCCCAGGCACTGAGAGCCAAGGCCGGGAGCACCCTGCCTCCAGAGGTCTCTCCTCTCCAAGGCACTGCCCTCGGCCTGCGCC
Source organism: Muscardinus avellanarius (assembly GCF_963383645.1). NCBI lineage: Eukaryota > Metazoa > Chordata > Mammalia > Rodentia > Gliridae > Muscardinus > Muscardinus avellanarius. Next base: position 566,298 of record NC_137794.1, read on the forward strand.
TTCAGAGAAGGCGGCCTGGCCTTGCTGATGTGCGGCCGGGACCCTGGTCATGGCCACCGGGGATGGCACCAGCAGAGGACGCCACACCCTGCGGATGGGGAGGGGTTGCAGGCAGAGCTCCGGAGCATGCCGAGCCGCTGCTCGGAGATCCTCGCAGGAACGGGCCTCTTTGGGAAAGTGAACTCATTTCCAGCAGTGAAGCCGGCAGGGACTTTGCCGTGTAATTCTGGAATAAAAAGGAAGCATGTCTGTTTGGCTGTCACAGGCTGGCACATGTGGGACTCCTCAGGAGAAGTTTCCTTGTGCGCGGTCACCCCCCCAGGAGCAAGGACGGCGGCTCCTGCCGGGTGTGAGGGAGGGTCCGCAAACTGGAGGGGGGTCCGCAAACTGGAGGGGGGCAGCATTCCTGCAAACGGCCTGGATGATGGTATTCCTGCCCCACGCCAACCCTAACTCACAAACTGCTGGAGAAATGAGATCTGGTCAAATGAGTTCCTTTCCGCCCTTCTCAAAAGTATCAAAAGCTAATATTTTGCAGACGGCTCTGGACTGGCCACGCTGGCCAGGCCCTGTGGGGTCCAAAGCAAACATACCTGATCTAGATCTGGTCAGCTTCGGGGGCCAGAGAAATGGCCAGGAATTAATAGAGGAATCTGAGGATTGTTCTTTACCCCAAAGGCCTCAGTTGGAACCCGCTCTCGCTGGGAGGAGTGCTGAGTGGTGTTGGGGGCGGGAGCAGGCTGGGGAGAAGCTACCAGCCATCCAGCCCCCCAGGAGCACGTCCTGCTCTGATGGGCACTGGAAACAGCTCGGAGCCCTGAAGATCCGAAGCTTCTTCCCTGTACTCATTATGGGCAATGGGCAAGGTTCCTGGGCAGCCTCCACTCTGGGCAGAGAATATTGTCTGCTGAAGACAATATGCTTGACGTAATGGTTTTCTGTACCACAGACATCGCAGGAATCTGTTTTGCATGGATTGATTACATGTTAGCAGACTAATGTCAGCACTTCTCTGTGGGTTGCTATTTTAACAGTGTGGTGGTGGTGGTGATGGGGGCGTTGAAGGACTTGTTTCTTTTTACCTGGCTCTTAGGAGATCACCTCCTATGCTAACACAGTGGCAAATGGCGGCAGGCTAAGATCTTGAGCACACGGCAAGAAAAGAACTAAGTACCTGGATGGCAGGCGGCCAGCCTCCATCCTTAACATGTGACCTTATGAAGAAGGACAGTGCCTTCCGGAACAGTCATGGGGGCCGAGGGCTGGAGGCCGCCCGAGTCCCTGGGCCCCCTTCTGTTTCCTCAGGTCCCTAGGGCCCCGTCTTTCTGGCACCCTGCCATCTGCCTGGGGAGCCGCCTGGTGACCCTCTCACCCCCTGTGGTTTCTTCCCGAAAGAGACCCAAGCTGTGTGTCCTGGAGATGGAGAGAGGGAAACTGTCCAGGGGGAATCAGCCAATAAAGGGGGCAGGGGAGCAGACCAATGGCCACTGTGGGCAATCGGAGCTGCATCCCCTGGAGGCTCAAGCTCCGAGCTGCTCCTCCAGGGGGGAGGGCTTGGGCTGGGTCTGCACCAGGGTCTCACTGAATTGCAAGGGCCTCACTAAGTAGCTGAGGCTATCTGGGAACCGCGATCCTCCTGTCTCAGCCTTCCAGATGCTGGGATTCTAAGCGTGTGCCATCACACCCGGCTTCAAAGATTCTTTGAAGAATAAAGAAAAGTAACTGTTAAGAGGTCTTCCAGAAATCTTAAGAGAGAATTAACACGAGTGACAGACTGAAAGACAATACCTGCTACAGGTCCCACAGGAAGAGGCCCGGCCCTCAGGGCACAGAGAGCTACTGAATTAGAGACACGCGGCACACTGACCACTAAGAAAAAGACACTGGCAAAGCTCTTGGTTCCCCAGCTGTCAGGAAAATGCACATCAAAACAACAGTGAAGTACCGTATTTATGCTCTGGAACTGGCAAAAACTAAGATGGATGGTTATTAGCAAGTACAGGGATAAGCAGGGAAAGGGGCACTGTCACACACTGGTGGGAACAGAACCAAGAAAACCCCTTGCGCAGACAACTGGGGTACTCAGGAAAATAAAAATATACGCACACTGCTGTTCCCTCCAAGCCTACTTCTTGGCATCTATCCAGAGAAATACTCACATTTGCACACAAAAATGTATGCATCAGTTATGGTAGAAAAAAACTAGAAAAATGTGAAATATTTGTTATAAAGGGGCAGCTTAATAGCTCATAGTTTATTAACCATCAAAACTGGTAAGTGGTAAAGTATACTCACTGTTACATGGAAAGCAAAGTATACAGGAACGTGTGCCTGAGTCTACAAAACGAGATCTGTCTTAGTCTTATCTGCCTGTCTGTCTGCCATCTTTCGACCTGTCCGCAGCACACAGGATGGAAGGGAGTCCCGCCCGGGCAGAAGGTCCCTCCGCCCCAGAAGGTGGCGGGCTGGTGCTGGGAGGGCGGCCGCAGAGGGCTCTTCCGTCTCCATGTGTATGCAGTGGGCCCTCCCCAGCACCGGCTTTGCTTTCTGAGGTTTCAGTTGTCTGTGGTTAGCTATAGTCTGAAGACCGTGCAGGGGAATTCCTAGGAACAAACAATTCCTACGTCTTAACCGTGCGTGCTCTGACGAGTGTGCTGAGACCGCGCTGTCCTGCCCCGTCACCAGGAAGGGCAGCCCTCTCCTTCGTGCAGCGTGTCCGCGGCCCGTGCTCCTGCTCACTGCCTGGCAATTGGTGGCCGTCACGTGCGGCAGTGCTGGTGCCTCGTTTGACTTCCTGGCCCAGATGCAGGAGCGTGGTGGTGGCAGGTGGCCGCCCACGGGGGCCTGGGGTGCTTCCGGTGGCGTCTGGTGCCATTCAAAGAAGCGCAAGAGGCACAGGTGGGCATTGTGGGCGTGAGAGCGATACCCCGCAAAGCTTCCGTCGACGTGTGTGCTGGGGCCGTTGTGAAAGTTGCTCATTTTATTAGTTACTGTTGTCAGTCTCTTACGATTCCTAACTTACAAGTTTAAACTCTGCCTTAGGCATACCCATAAAGGAGAAACAGTGTGCGGCTCCGTACCATCCCTGGTTTCAAGCATTTCCTGACAAACTTAAAAACACCTACAAGGAAGGGGTCCTACTGCTGGAACGCACTGTGTGGACGATGTGAACCCCCCCAAGGGTCACAGGAAATTAAACAGCGGCTCCGGGGTTTAAGTTCACATCAGCGCGAGCCCAGGCAGGGACGCTCGCCCCTTCCCCAGGCCCTCCGCCTCCGCCCCACGGGGCTCTCCAGGGAGTGAAGGGGAGGACAGGCTGCCGCCTGGTGCCTTCCTCCTCACTCATGGACCTGAGCTTAGAGTGTGTGCCCTCCCTGACGCTGAGTGGGGTGCACTAAGGCCTCCTGCTTAGTTGGGCCGTGGGTTTTCCTGACATCTAAGGCCCAACAGAGATGATGTTTGACCTTGGAGCCCAGCAGGAATGGGCTCCAGTGCTGGCTCCACCCCTTACTGGACCTGTGCCGCTGGGTGTTTATGAAGCTCCTTGAGCCTCAATTACTTACTCTGTAATGAGGGGAGAATGATGAGAACCACTATCAAAGTTGGCCATGACTATTAAAGAGGGGAGTCTACCCGCTCAGCTCTGCTCAGACACATGAGGCTGCCCACTCACTTCTCTGTTTATTCTGAGTCCTTTTAGGCAACCCCAGTTCTGTCCAAACATTGATGCCAGCCTTTGGGACGTCGCACAAATAATAAAGGAAGGCCCTGTAGTGACTAGCACACCTTACAAAGACTAGTCACTGTACTGCTGGGCAAACAGGGACGACGGCCAGGTGCTCACCCAAGAACCTTGACACCAGGGAATCGATGTCACTTTTTAAGAGTTAACTAGCAGCCCAGTGCGGGGCATACCTGTAGTCTTGGTACTTGGGAGGCTGAGACAGGAGGAGCACAGGTTCAAGGCCAGTCTCAGCAATTTAGTGAGACTCTGTTTCCAAATAAAACAATAAAAAGGACTGGGAGCATAGCACAGAGGTATAGTGTCCTAAGTTCCAACCCTGGTACCAAAATAAATAAATAAAAAATAAACAAATAAAAGGAGTTAACTAGCAACAATCTTTTCCACATGACTCTCGTGAACTGACTCCCAGAGGGTGCCAGGTACCAGCGCTGTACCTGTCCTACCCTCCCATCAAATCTGCCCTTTGCTGCCTGAGATGGCCACTTTCTGATACTGGAGGCCTCTCTTCCTCTCTGGCCACTGCTACCTGGGCTAGGGGAGAATTTCTGAAACAAAGCACATTTGTGTGCCTGTCAGCAGGCACCGTCCTGAAGGCCTACAAATGCAGATTGGGCCAATTTCCCTTTCCCATGCCTTTGAGTTGGGAAACAAGCAAATAGCTTACTTGCCTTGGGGACTCTCAGGTCAGCAGGCCCGGGGAGGTCAGGCCACGGGCGGTGAAGGGACTCAGCAGTGCCTGCACCCTTGTCCGGAGCACCCCCAGGGCCCGGTCTGGCCGCCATTCCAGCCTGAGGGGCGCAGAGCCCGTGGCTGCACCCTGATGCGTTCTGTCAGCTTTACCTGTGGACTTAAGCCTGAGCGAGCCCCACTGGTTTTAGTTTTGAAAAGCAAGAGCCAAAGTAAAACACGGTGTGTCTGTGACCCAGAACACTAGTGAAGTGCCTGGGCCCGTCCCTGGGAGCGGAGGTGGGCTTGGTTCTGGTTTCTTAAGGAGCCACGCCCACGTGGTATTCTATCTTGTGACAGGGTGCGCCTTCCAGCGACCCCACATCACCATCGCCTGGGAGGCGGGTTTCGGTTGTGTCTTGGAGCTTAGGCTGAGAGAAGCTTCTCCTCTGGCTTTGAGGCCATTGAGGCCCTTAGGTTACATGCTGGCCCGCCCCGACCCCTGCCTTCCCACGCTTGCTCGGGGAGGGAGTGAGGGAGCCCTGCTTGGCACCCAGGAGACACAGTGGCTGGCTTTCTCCTCAGCCCTCACGGGGCTTATGAAAGGCGAGGAAGCGGGGGACCTGGGCCAGGAACCCGAGCAGACGCTCCAGAGGGCGCACATGGGCTTCACAGCACTTGAAGGCAAGAAGCGAGGTCATTACAATCATCCGCTAGGACAGTCGGACTGTTGTCGAAAAACACCGGCAAAAGCAAAAGCTTCTCACTGGGATGCTAGACCTGGGGCCTGCGGGAGGGTGAGAAGTCCAAGTTCTAGACAAAGAAAGTGCTTTTCCTGGTACGTGTGGGGACCGCGGAAGCTTCCAGGGAAGGGCCTCCCAGAGCGGTGTCATTGGCCGCAGGGCCATCTGGAGACACATTCTCACCAGGAAAACAGTCTGCGCAAGGGGCTTGCTACCGAGCACCAGCTACTCACCAATTTTCCTTCGGGCTTCATTTATGCTTTCTCCTAGGGCCTTTGCTTCAGAAAATCTGGAGTGGAGGACAAGAAAAAATAAAAAGAAAGAAAATTTCATTTTTTTCTGTTTGTCCTACATAACGTTTAAAAAATAATAGATTTCTGAGACGCCTCTAAAGTATTATAAAACTTTATTGAGACACAGAAAAAACCTAAATGTGAAGTATATGTTAGATTTAAACATAAAGTTTCTATGATTACAGATATTGTAAATTTTTTAGTCTGTCTAGCATAGGATTTTTGTTCTCATATTCTTTATGATTTTGATTTATATTCTTTTCTGATTCAAGAGTACCAAAATGAAGAAGTGCTATGAGGTTTCTGTACTGTGGTCCACCAGTCACAGCACCAAGGTTGTAGACCCCAAATATACATGCTTAAATAGCGTTTGTCCAGACCAGCAAATGATGGCTGTTGACGCCCTTTCTGCAGGGCACTTTGCTGGCACACAGCCTCACTGTTCATCTATACATGATCCCTGGCCGCTTTCCTGCTGCAAAGCTGAGCTGAGTGGATATGCTAGGGAGTGCACACGCCTATAGAGCGTAACATGTCTACTATCTGGCTCTTTGCAAAAAAAGTTTGCTGACTCCTGTTATATATGATTAGTGAACCATATTTTGAAAATAAAATTTAAGACAAAAATTCCTAGTAATCCTCTATTCAAAAACAAGCCCATTTTGGTATACATACCCATCCGGTCTTTTCCCCAGCAAGTTTTCCCAGGGTGAGCCCCTGCTCTACGTGTGACCTGTGCTGTGGTCTGTTTTGTTTTGTTGGCATTGCAAACCCTCTCCGTATCATTAGAAACTCATCTTTGATGGACACACAGTAGACCAAAGGACACATCTTCTGTGTTTTCCAACATCAGGGGCTGAGATGCCCATGCCAGGCCCAGCCTCATGCTAGAGAAGTGGTGTCGGAGGGCATGGTGTCTGGAAGGGGCCGGCAGCCCGGGCTCCAGGCACAGTGGGTCCTCACAAAAGACTGAAGGCCTCCCTTCCCTTCGTTCTGTCCTGAACTTAGAGGCACTCGAAACCCTATGAAACAAACCTGTAACAGCTGGGGACAATGAGCCACGGTGGGATCTGATCCTCATGCCTTGAGGTCTGACTGGGAAAGGGCCACTCCGTGAGTGGGGCTAATCAGGAAAGCTTTGTGTACACACGGAGGTTGACTGGGGTTTTGTGGATACATAGGAGTTTTTTGGTTTAAACATTTCTAAATTGACACAGAATAGCCGGACCAGCCGTCACGCACTAGTCGTCCCCTCTTACTACCGGCTGGCTGAATTTCTACCACCTCCCCTCCCTCCCAGGTCTGCTGGGCCCCACTGAGCACCTGACATCCAGTTGTCTCATCCAGGCCCACTGCGGAGGAAGCCGAGGGAGAGGACTCGCCAGGCCCAGAGCAGCATGGCGCAAGCAGGGGTGAGAAGAGTAACCGCGTCGCTCCTTCCTGAAGCTGGGAGTGCCCCGGGAAGGGACCCGCTGCTCCTTGGTGCTGGGTGTCTGCCGGCAGCGCCACCAAAGAGGGGGCTGTTTGGAGAGGACTGACCACAGCACCAAGCAGCCCCCTTCCCATGCCCCTGGACACATCTGGGCACCCCGGGGCTTCATCCCAGGCCTATCTCTGGGCAACCCCATGGGTAACGGCCCCTCTGTTCATAGGGTCTTCTCTGTGGCCAGGCAGTAAGGCCATTCACGGAGCAGCGGGGACAACCAAACCCTGTTAAATGCTAGGCTGGGGACCCAGTGCTGGCCACCACAACCCCTTAACAGAGCCGAGAGGAGGCAGACACTCTCCCCAGGCCAGGCCTGCATTACACGTCCCCAGCAGCAAGGACCCCAGGAGCCCACACAGTTTGGGGAGGCCAGCGTGGTTCCAGTGTGTCCTGTGAGATGGCCCCCCTTGACCCAGAACTAAAGAGAGCTTCCCTGCTGCCTGGAGAGGCGGGGTCTGAGGCCACACTGTCCCCAAGATCACGAGACCACATCCCTCACTCTGTGAGTTGTCAACAGCCCAGGCCAGATCCTGGTCGCCCAGACAAACTCTGAAGCCCAAGGTGGGAAGGAAAGGCGTGTGTAGGGAGGTGGGGCGGCCAGGAGAAAGGGGTGAGTGGGAAGGTGGTCCTGTAGTCACCGCCACGCCCTCCCCACCTACATCTCGCACCTCCCCCAGTGAGGTCCTGCCCACCTGGCCTCTGCCTAGCGGGGGGCTTCCTGGCCTTCCAGGAGAGGCTCGCCCAGGGACCAGGTGGTTTGGGGAGCAGAGGCCTGTAGAGGAGGTGAGCACGCTGACCCTCAGGGAGGCATGGCTGGCAGGGCCACACTTTGTGGAGGGGCAGGAAGAGGCTCCCTGGCTCAGCCAGGACTGCTGATGACCCCCTCCACCCCCGCAACCCTGCTTCCTTCTCCTGGTGCCAAAGCAGCCCCTCTGGCATGGGCTCTGGCTGCAGGCTGACTCTGGGCGTGCAGCCCAGCTCAATGTGGTCCCAGTGTGGGCGCTGTGTCCATCTGCCGGAAAACACCCAGAAAGAAGGCTGGAGCGAGCGAGGGCCAGAGTGGGCAGTGAGAAGGATTGCTGTGCCCGGTCCTCTTCACAAGCCTGCCTTCTCAGTACTTGCCCTCCCCGGCAGCCCCTCCCATGCCCAGCGCTGCAGCGCTGCTGGGGAGCGCCATCCTGCCACTCCCTTGGCACTCGCGCTCTGCTCTTGGCTGGCCCCGCGCAGATCTCAGCCCTGCCTTAGGCTGCACACATGTACGCTGCCCGGCAGGTGCTCTGCAGAGGACTAAACCCACTGGCCCCTGCAACAGCCTTCCTCCCCTCCTCCTCCTCCTCCTCCTCCTTCTTCTTCTTCTTCTTTTTTTTTTTTTTTTGGTGGTACTGGGGTTCCTGGAAGCCCTTCTACCTCCGGGCTACACTCCCAGACCTATTTTTACATTTTTATTTGGAAACAGGGTCTCCTAAGCCAGCGCGCGCGGCTGGCTTCGAACCTGCGCGATTCTCCTGTCTCTGCCTCCCAAGCGCGGGGATTACAAGCGTGCCCACCACGCCCGGCTCCCTCCTCCTTCTTAAAGAGACCGTGGAGGCCGCCCTCCCGGCCGCCCTTAGTTCTCTCTGGCTGCTCTGAGCTGGCCACTGTCCGCCTCGTCTGCCCTGACCTCCCTCCCGCTTCCTCGGCTGCCTCCGGGTTTGAGCTTGTGCCTGTCTGCTGTCGCGCCAGCTGGCTTAGCTCTGCCCCGGGTTTTCTACCTCTCGCCATGGCTTGCTTCTGTGGCCGACAGTCTTGGCCAGTTCTTTGCCATTCTGAAACAGATGTCCAGACGCCACCACCCCTTAGCTACCTTCCTTTTCCTTTTGTCCATCACAAACTTTTTTTTTTTTGGTGGTACTGGGGTTCCTGGGAGCCCTTCTACCTCTGGGCTACACTCCCAGACACCTATTTTTTATATTTTTATTTGGAAACAGGGTCTCTTAGGCCAGCGCGGCTGGCTTCGAACCTGCGTGATCCTCCTGTCTCCGCCTCCCAAGCGCGGGGATTACAAGCGTGCGCCACCACGCCTGGCGATCACACACTTTTTTTTTTTTTTATTGGTGCACTGTATTCATACATCATAGTGGGATACAAACTTTTGTAGACATACATGCACACATCGCCCAGTCAGCTCCCACCCGATCCCCACCCCATTCTCTCCCCATCCCTCCTTCCCATGCTTGGCTTAGTGGTTGACATCTAGTATTATAGCAATTTATCCAAAATTAAAAATGATAATCTCACATAACAGTTTCATTTGTCTGATACCAAGCTTTTGATGACTTAAAGATAACATTTCAATATTTCTTTTTACTTTCTTTCTTACCAGAGAATATTTTTTTTCTATTTTTTTTAGGTGAAACTATCATATATTTATATATTTATTTTTCAGAAAAAAACTCTATCCTAATATGGAATATGGACTCTAGATACCCACAACGATCTTGAAAAAGAACAAAGCTAGAAGATATATATTTTCTGATTTCAAACCATATAAAGCTACAATAATTGAAACAGTGTAGTACTATTCTAAAGACAGATAATTAGACCATTGGAGTTAAATAAAAGCCTAGAGCTAAATTCTTCCCTATATTGTCAAGTTATTTTTGACAAGGTTTCCACGAACATTTGGTGGTAGAAATAATAATCTTTTAACTAAATATTGTTGAAACATAATAATTACATGGAAAATAATAAAGTTGGACCCTTACCTAATCCCATATACAAATATTAACTCAAAATAGATAAAAGACCTAAATATAAATCTTAAGACTATAAACTTTTAGGAGAAAATCTGGGTCATAAAACCTCACAACACTGAAATTGGCAGTGATTTCTTGGATATGATTTCAATGGCACAGGCAACAGAAGAGTATACAAACTCCCTAAAAAAATAAAAAAAAATATTGTATATCCAAAGACAATGTAAACAGAGTTAACAGTTACTAATAGAATGGAATAAAATATTTCCAAATGCTATATCTGAAGGAATATTAATATTCCAACTAGAAATCCTAAAAATTAACAACAATAAAGGCAAACAATACCATTTAGAGATAGGTAAAAGACTAACATAAGTAATGAATCTCCACAGATAACCAATCTTAGTTGACTGTTGGATGGAAACTCTTGTTTCTCTGGTTCTGGTGTGTGTTACCTGGTTCTGGTGTGTGGCTGGGAGTTGTTTTCTTTCAGAGTTTGGAATACGTTACTCCAAGCCCTTCTGGCTCTCATGACTTGGTTTGGGAAGTCTGGAGTGATTCTAATTGGCTTGCCTCTGAATGTCACTTGGCCCTTTGTTTTTGTTGCCTTTAAGATTCTCTTCTTGAATAAAAACAGCATGGTACTGGCAAAGGAACAGATATATAGACCAATGGAGCAGAATAGAAGACCCAGAAACAAGTCCACACACTTTCAGCCAATTTTTGACAAAGGGGCCAAAAACATACACTGGAAAAAAGATAGCCTCTTCAACAAATGGTGTTGGCAAAACTGGTTAACCATATGCAGAAAATTGGATGTTAATCCCACTTTTTCACCCTGTACAAAAGTCAACTCACGATGGATCAAAGACTTGGAAATTAAACCAGAGACTTTGAAGCTCCTTGAAGAGGGCATAGGTCCAACACTACAACACATAGGCACAGACAAACATTTCCTCAATAAGACCCCAAAGGCACAACAAATTAAAAGGAGAATCAATACATGGGATTGCATGAAACTGAAGAGCTTCTGTTCAGCAAAGGAAACTATCAAGAACCTCAATCGAGAGCCAACAGAATGGGAGAAGATTTTTGCCACCTACCCCTCCGATAGAGGACTAATATCTAGAATATACAGAGAACTCAAGAAACTCAACACTAAGAAAACAAAGCATCCAATAACAAAATGGGCAAATGAACTAAATAGACACTTCACAAAAGAAGAAATTCAAATGGCCAATAAATGCATGAAAAAATGCTCAACATCACTGGCAATCAGAGAGATGCAAATCAAAACTACCCTGAGATTTCACCTAACTCCAACTAGAATGGCAATCATTCAAAACACAAACAACAACAGATGCTGGCGAGAATGTGGAGAAGTGGGAACTCTAAGACATTGTTGGTGGGATTGCAAATTAGTGCAACCACTTTGGAAAACAGTATGGAGAATCCTCAGAAGAATGGGAACAAATCTACCATTTGATCCAGCAATACCACTTCTGGGTATCTACCCAAAAGAAAAGAAACCAAACTACCAAACTAATGCATGTGTATCTATGTTCATAGCTGCACAATTCACCATAGCCAAACTATGGAACCAGCCAAGATGTCCATCAACAGATGAATGGATTACAAAACTGTAGGATATGTACACAATGGAATTTTACTCAGCCATCAAAAAAAACTCAATTACGTCATTTCCAGGGAAATGGATGGAACTGGAGGACATTATGCTAAGTGAGATTAGTCAGTCACAAAAAATAAGAAATCAGATGCTTTCCCTAATATGTGAGAGTTAGGGAGAAAAGAGGAGCAAACAAGATAACCTAAAGGAAGAGAAAGGAGGGGGAAGAGAAAAATCTCTAAAGCACACAATGTACTTAAACATATCGAAGTCAATCACTAAGCCAAGCAAGGAAGGGAGGGACGGGGAGGGAATGGGGTGGTATTTGGGTAGGGGTTAAATCAGCGATGAGTACATGTTTATACACACAAGTTTTTTTACCCCAATAAGTTGTATGAATATAATGCACCAATAAAAAATAAATAAATAAATAAAAAAGATTCTCTTCTTGGCTTCCACATTGGTCATTTTGACAATTATGTGGCGTGGGGATCCTCTTCTTCGATCCTGTCTAAAGGGAGTTCTATAAGTTTCCTGGACCTGTGTATCAAGCTCTTGCTCTATGTCTGGAAAATTTTCTGCTATTACTTCCTTGAAGAGATTGTTGATCCCTTTGGTTTCACCTTCTTTTCCCTCCTCTATTCCAATTATTCTTAGGTTAGCTCTCTTAAAATGGGCCCATATTTCTTCAATATCAGATTCCTGCTGTCGGATATTTTTTCCTAGATTAGAAACTATGCGTTCATTTTTGGATTGCTCATCTTCTAAGAGCGAGATTCTGTTCTCCATGTGGTCTAATCGGTTGTTTGTGCTTTGAATTGAGGCCTTTACTTCATTAATTGCATCCTTTATCTCTTTTTGGCCCTCTCTGTGTTCTTTTCGAAGCACCTCTATTATTTCTACAGTTATTTTCCTGATTTGATCTTCTAGAAATCTCTGATTTTCTGTTTTATCGGGTTCTGATGTTGTGGGGTTGTGGGCATTCATTGCTCCAGTATTATTCCTCTTTCCCATGATTTCCGATGTTTGTGCCTTCTCTGGGTTCTTCCCTTGGGTCACTATGGCTTCACTTAAGGTGCTCTGGATCTCGAGTCAGTAGTATCTCAGACCCCACTACTCCTTTACTGGGTTGTATCACAGAGTCTCCGACCCAGAGAGTCGATAGAGGCTGCTTTAGACTGTGGGGGGTGCCAGGTTGCATGTTCTCCTATGGTGTGATATCTCTGCCACCGCCCCTCCCCCACTGGGTCAAGTCCCAGCGAGTACAGTACTGGGACTTCTCCTCTGTGGCCCGCAATTTGACTCACTGTTCTTGAGTACGCAGATGTAGCTGTACTGGATTCGGTGAATTCTCTGCTGCTGCCGCCGGTGGCAATATGGCGCCGCTGCCACGCCCTTGGCCGTGAGGCTGGCGTATTTCTTCTTGGTTTTGATTTCCACTCTGAATCCCTGCGGCGTGTGCTGAGCTCAGCCACTGGGAGCTTTAGATTTTACCTGCGGCGAGAAATCCCGCCTGGCTGTTCCGCAGCGGCTCACCTCGGCTTGCTGTAGCCGTCCGGGGAAGTCGCCGCTGCCGCCGGCAGTATGGCGCTGCTGCCGCGGCCTCGGGCGTGAGGCCAGTGTATCTCCTCTGTGGCTCTGAGCTCTGTTCTCAGTCCGCTTTCTTTCTGAAGCCTGGTGATTTTTTTGTTTCTCTGGTGATGGTGTTTTCTGGCTATGAAAGGCGCTGATTTTGTGGTAATGGAGATTGGTTGTTAGCGGGGCTCTTAAGCCCCACTTTTCTCGGTCGCCATCTTCCCGGAAGTCTCCGATCACACACTTTTTGAATACACTTTTTTGGCCTCATGTGTGCTAGGCAAGTGTCCCACCATGGAGCTGCACCCACCCAACAGCACAGGGTTCATGAGAATTTGGGCTTTTCCCTGCTCCTGGTTTTTTCTGGCTTGCTCCTTCACACCCCGACAGGTACCCCAGCCCCTGGTCTCCAGTCGCCCAGCCCCCTACGGGTCCCATGTCCTCCGCCACGGCCCCTGGTACGGCTCACAGTGTGCCCTTGAGCGGCCTATCTCCTGGGTCCTCGGGACAGAGCTTCCCTGGTCCTCCCCTCCCGGCTTGCTCCTCCCAGGGCCTCCTGACCCCCCAGCCCGCGGTGACACGCTGTGCTTCACACTGGGATGCTTTCCTAGGAGCACAGCCACTTCCCCGCCTTCCTGGAGTGGTTTGCACGCAGAGGACTCTCTAATCTGATCTCATTTTCGGTTCAGCAAAGCACGTGGCTGGGACTTTCAGCAGGACCTGACTACGCTTGTCATGGTGCTGGGGAGGGAAGCCGGGGCCTTGGGCACAGTAGGCAAGTCTCTACCACAGAGCTACGCCAGCGGTCTATCCTCATACTCTGAGCTTGGACTTCCAGCCTTCAGGACGGTGAGCAGTAGATGCTTGTTGTTGAAGTAAAAAAAAAAAAAAAAAAAAAAAAAAAAAAAAAATCAGCCGGGCGTGGTGGGCACGCTTGTAATCCCAGCACTTGGGAGGCTGAGACAGGAGGATCGCACAGGTTCGAAGCCAGCCTCGGCTACTTAGTGAGGCTCTCAGCAACTTAGTGAGACCCTGTTTCCAAATAAAATATAAAATAGGTCTGGGAGTGTAGCCTGGAGGAAGAAAAAAAAAAAGCTCCTGGGTTCCACTCCTAGACCACAAAAAACAAAATTTAAAAATTTAAAAAAATCAACAAAGCAGGTTGAAAATGTACTGTGTGCTAAGGTCCAGAGGCACAGTGACCTGGGAGCCACAGTCCAGAGCTCTCGTCTGAGCTCTGGACTTGCACCTCGCAGTCCTGTGCACTACCCTTAGAGCGTATGTGTCTAACTTACAGACCACCTACCGAAAATTATGTTCCCACAGCCAGGTGCATGCCTGTAATCCCAGGACTTGGGAGGCTAAGACAGGAGGATCACAGGTTTGAGGCCAGCCTCAGCAACTTAGCGAGACCCTGTTTCAAATGGGCTGGACGTGTGTAGCTTGGAGGTAGAACACTGGTACCAAATCCCCAGGACCAAAACAACAACAACAGCAACAACAACAACAACAACAACAACAACAACAACAACAACGTTTCCATGAGGTTCTCTCTGGAAGCACAGAACCCGCCTTAGTTGACGGCACCTCAGCTTATGACCCTGTCGGCTCTGACTGTGGCCTGGAAAACTCAGCAGAGGCTCTGCGTCACAGATGTCCCGGAGCAGCTGCAGGCTGGAGCACGCAGCATCCATTTTAGATCCGTAGACATTTCTCCTGTCCGTGGACCAGGAGTATCAGGCCTTGATAGTCACAAGAGGGTGTGCGGAGCTAGCGCAGGATGGGAGGTCTGCTGATCTGCGTCGGTGCCGTCCCCCACCCCGACGGCACTGGCGTGCCTACAAGGCTCACCCTGCCTGATCTTGTACCAGGCCGGGCACACTAGGAAGGCTGGAAGAGTGGCTTCGTCCAGCTGGCCAGCTGCTCCCCGAGACAGCCTTACCTCTGTTTCAGGATGTGTTTGTTGTCATCGATGGTAACGCTGTCGGCGTGGTCCCGCTTGAAGATTTCAAAAGCCTCCTGGCACCCGATGGACATTTCCTGTCTCGCCCCTGTTTGGAGACACAGGGAGAGGGCTTCAGTCACAGCATCAGGACCCTATTAATCTCGCCATCACTTTAGTCAGACCACAAAGCCAGCAGGGCTCAGCAGGGGCTCTGTGGAGGCTCCAGCTGGCTGCGACCCCCCCGGGGGGCACCTGCAGGCTGCAGTGCCTGGTCAGAGGAGCCCAGGGGCAGAGCTCCGACCTGGGCTGCCGCCATAGCTGCCATGTTTACTCTAGTGCTTCCTTTATTACCCATTTTGGGTTAAATTCACCCTGAATTTCCAGACATTTAGTTATGAGAATTGTAATCCAGAACGAAAGATACCGAATCTAGAAATTTTCTTCTCTTAGTTTCTATATAACGGTCCAGCCTTGCTTCCCAGGCCTGGGGAGGGATCTTGGTGTCTACCTTGCCAGAGTCAGGCTCTCACCACAGCCCGAGGCAGGGTCCTCACTGGTGTCCAGCCACGGCCCTGCACTACCTGCCCTCACCCCACAGCTAGCCCTTGCCGCTGGGTCCTGCTCAGACTCCAAACTCTGGCCTCGCAGAGAGCCGGGATCCTTGGAGTAACCTGCTGGCATCCTCGCACTGCTGGGTCTTCCTCCCAACCCCCAGGGAGGGCCAGCACAGGGATGGACCTGGGGCCCTCAGCCACAGCGGAATCCATAGCTGGACTTCAGATGAAGCCACAGGGGCTGTCTGCAACACTTTTCCTTGGCTTGAGAGGCCTTTCCCTGTGTTTCTATCCAATGACTCTGCTTTTATCGGTTTAAAAATATTTATTTATTTATTTATTTATTTATTTATTTATTTATTTATTTTTTAGTGGTACCGGGGATTGAACCCAAAAGCATTCTGCCTCTGAGCTATATCCCATTCCTATTTTTAATTTTTATTTTTTTTTAAATTTATTGGTACTGGGGGTTGAACTCAGGGACATTCTCTCTCTGAGCTACATCCCAGTCCCTCTAATGTTTGTGTTTGAAACAAGGTCTTGCTAGCTGAGGCTGGTCTTGAAACTTTGGTCCACCTGTCTTAGCCTCCCCAATACTAGGGATTACAGGTGTGCGCCACCGCACCCAGCTTCTGTATCTTTGCAACCCTGTGTGAATGTTACCACCTCTTTGATGCCTTCCCCCAAACCCAAGTGGAAAGAAAATCCTCCCTCTGCTACGGGCCTCATCCACGCATCTCTACTGCACAGTGCAGTAACAACTGGACTCTACAGGGCATTCTTTCTGGTAAATGAAGTTTCCCAAGGGGCAGGGGCAATATTTTTAAATGAATCCTGGGGTCTTGCTCAACACCTGGCATTTATTTAATTAATTAATTTATTTATTTATTTTTCAGTACTGGGGATAGAACCCAGGGGCATTCTACCTCCGAGCTACACCCCTCGCCCTATTTTTTATTCTTTATTTTGAAACAGGGTCTCACTGAGTTGCAGAGGGCTTCAGTCAGTGGCTGAGGCTGTCCGTGAACTGCGACCCTCTCAAATGCTGGGATTGCAGGCATGCGCCACCACGCCCGGCCAACATCTGGCATTTAGAAGCTGCCCAACAGATGTCTGTTCCACGAATCTGGTCAGGATTACAATGAGAGTGCTGAGCACGCTCTGATGACCACAGGACACATCGCAGGCTGCGAGCCTGCGGAGGCCCAGGGCTCCAGGCACGCCTGCGTGTGGCCACATGCGACATCTCTCCCTGGAAAAACCCGCCGAGCCCATCCTCCAGCCTCAGCAGAGCAACTGGCCAGCCCATCTGACACTGATACTGTGAGACTGCTAACAACAGCTGTGGGAGGAATGCCTGCAAGGCAGGCTCGCAGCAACGCCCGCCCAATCAGAGGCAACGGGCAGGCTCACGACTCTCCACATCTGCCCGCACGCTCTGGGACCAACCTGGGGACTGGCTGGGGTGAGACTCTGCAGGACGAACTCTGGTGTGCGAGAGACGCTGACGCACGAGGGCGCTTTGGCCAGCAGAGCCCGGAGCCCAGGGCTCTGTTCTCGCCTCCTCCTCCAGCCCATGCACAAGCGCACCGTGCACGCCTTTACTGCGAAATGAAGCAACGAAGGCCACCTGCTGTCTGGAGACACCCTGGAACCCGCCTTGGGTCCCAGCTGCCTCCTGCAGAGGAGGTGAGATTCTTTAGGAGGCCTCTCCTAACCAGGTAGAGGCAGGGGTGGAGTGGAGGGTGCTCAGAAAGTTGCAGGCAACACTTGAGGGGTCCAGGCTCCCCCAAGGCCCGTTTTCTTCATGGCGCTGACAGTGTGACCCTGTGGACGGGCGCTGGGTTCTCTATTATGGCAGTAGGTGCTGGGAGAACCTGCAGTAGCGGAAGAGCCCAAGTCTTCCTCGTAATACCTCCGCTTTGTGTGAGCAAGGAGGATTTGGAGTGCAATCGGTGAGCTCAGGAGGAGAGCCTGTGATAACTCTTCAGAGAATCTCAAAGGTCCACTAAGAAAGCTGGAGCGGGCAGACAAGATATTGTGCATGAATCGCCCATTTTCAAAGATTAAAAATGTAGGGTTCACATTGTGGGGATATTGCATTGAAGTTTTTAACACTTCTGCCTTTTTTTTTTTTTTGGTGGTACTAGGGTTCCTGGAAACCCTTCTACCTCCGGGCTATGCTCCCAGACACCTATTTTTTATATTTTTATTTGGAAACAGGGTCTCTTAAGCCAGGGAGGCTGTCTTTGAACCTGCGCGATCCTCCTATCTCTGCCTCCCAAGCGCGGGGATTACAGGTGTGTGCCACCACATCTGGCAACACTTCTGCCTTTTTTTTTTTTGGTGGTACTGGGGTTCCTGGAAACCCTTCTACTTATGGGCTACACTCCCAGACCTATTTTGTATATTTTTAAAATTTCAAAACAGGGTCTCTTACGCCAGCGCGGCTGGCTTTGAACCTGCGCCATCCTCCTGTCTCCGCCTCCCAAGCGCGTGGATTACAAGCCACTAGCCCCGCGCTTCTTCCTTTTAAAAGCTCCTTAGGAGTCCGGCAGTGCTGCAGGCTTGTGTGCAGGCAGGGCACATCGGATTCCTCCTGCCAGGACACAGACACATTCTGGAATTAGGGCTTCTGACTGTGGTGACCACAGGCAAGTGGACACGGCAGGGTGGCTGCCATCCTGGTGTGGCCTCCTAAGCTCAGGGAGGCCAAGGTGAGGTGGCTGATCCTGCCTAGGCTGAGGGCCAAGAGGTGTAGCCAGACCCGGAGCCCGGGGTCGCACAGAGACGCCAGGTGGGGCGGGCCCACGTGCAGCCCAGTCCTGCTCTGCACCCTCATCTCCTAAAGCCCACGTCCAGCTCTCTCGGACTGTACTAACATACCAGATCTTGCCCACAAAATTAGTGAAGAGCTTTTTATTTATTGAAGAGAGGTCTCCACTTCTTTTTCCTTCCGAGGGTTTAGAAGGCAGTCTTTTCTCCTGTAGCAAGCTCCCCCTAAGCACACAGCGTTACGCTCGAAGAGCCAGGGGACCGAGCTCGCCTTGCCAATGGACAATCATCTCGTCGCCCATTCCTCAAGAAGTGCCGGTTTATCTTAGACGCTGCTCTAGGCACCGGCAGAGATGCGAAATGGAACGAGGAGATGAGAGCTGTGACCCTTGTGTTGCAGAGTTCAGAGAAGGAGAAGTAAACAGAGGAGCGGTCCTGGTGCTGCTGCCATGGCGACGGGGCCAGCGAGGGGCACAGAGGGCTTGGGAGGATGCGGAGAGAGGTGGGGACCCAGGAGGGGAAGAAAGGGTGTGGCTGAAGGGCAGGCTGACCGACGCGGCGGTCCTGCCGCACAGCCCAAGGACCTCCGCATGGTTCAAGAGTGAATTCTTGCACACCACGCTAGACTCGGCAGCCGGTGCTTTCACACATGTCATTTCAGTTGAACTTCTCCATGACCACTGCTAATAACTTCATTTTGTAGATGAAGAAACTGAGGCCTAAATAAATGGTCATAAAAGAGTGAAAGGTGTCCAGCTTCTAGAGGCAATTGGATCCAGTTTTCAGGGAAAGAAGGTGGAGGGAGAGGGCAGGCTGCTGGCAACCTGAGGGGCTGCTGGTAGACCTACCCTGAGGCTGCGCTCCCATGGTGCCCATTTACCCAGAGCCTCGCCTCCCCACAGCATCACAGAAAAACAAACCCCTGTATTGTGTCAACCATCCACACAGCTTACGTGACGAGTGAGTAAGTTTTACCACTATTTCCAGAACACGTAAGCTTTGTAGTGATATTTCTAGCACTTGTATAGTACCTGTACCACTGAGCCACAAACCCAGCCCTTTAAACATTTTTTTTTTAAGTTCTGAGACAGGGTCTTGCTAAGTGGCCCAGGCAGGCCTAAAACCTGCTGCCCTCCTGCCTCAGCCTCCTGAGGAGCTAGGATGATGGGTATGTGGCACCACGCCCGGCATGACCGAAGGGCTTTGGAATGAGTCAGCGATGAAGGGGCAGATGCTCGTATCTTACGAGACACGGTGGTGCTGGGCAGGATGAAGCCAGCATGTGCCCTTCCTCCGGCTCTCCCTCCATCGCCCAACCCACTGCTGCTTGAACTAATGCTTAAAAATTGACAGAAGTCAAAGGATGGAGCCTGTTACTCACGCTGAAAACGACTTCCTATGTAGAGCCAAAAATATATTTTCTTTGGGCAACACTTATTCATGCCAAGACCTCAGTTTTCTCTGACTGAAGGGAGAGAGGGAGAAAAGAGGAGCAGCGGGTGATGGGAGGCAGGAGGGGGTCTGGACACCGTCCAGACTCGGGGCCTGGCCAAGCTGGGCGGGCATCTGGTGCCGGGGCAGGGGGAGGCTGGATGTGGGAGGGGAGCTAAGGCCTCTGGCCTGAGAGGGGCAACTCGACGTGGAAGGCAGGGGTGGGCTCTCACTGTGACATGATAAATCCCTACACTCTGGGATGTGGACGTGTATTGGAGGATGAGAAGTAGTAGGGTGTGTGTGCGTGTGTGCGCGCGTGCTACTGAGGACGGAACCCAGGGGTATTTTGCCTCTGAGCTACACCCCCAGCCCTATTTTATTTTTATTTTGAAACAGGGTCTCCTTACTTTTCAGAGGCTCTCCTCAAACCTGCAATCCTCCTGTCTCAGCCTCCCAAACACTGGGATTACAGGTGTGGGCCACCATGCCTAACACACAGGGTACACTTTTGTATGGTAGAGAAGGTTCTTATACGTGTACATTTCTCATAAGTAACTAACCTTGGGGGAAGATACATAACCATCCTCGCAGAAGTAACTAGGAGGGAACTTCATTCCAAGTGTGAGCCGGAGTTAGAAGACATGGGCTGATGGGAGGGGATTCAGATGAGAGGCCAGCCAGCTGGGGAGCGACGTCCACCAAGGTGGAGCATGGAGCATCAAGGCCAGGAGGGATGTGAAGAGCGGATGATGGGTAGTGACCCAACACTCCTGAGAATGTCCCAGGGCCTCAAGGAAATGGTGGCTACAGCCAGAAATGCTGGGCAAAGGAGGCGCCGACAGCTTCTGGTGGGGATCCACTGATACTAGATGGCATAAATGCATGGGGTGGGAGGGGGAGTGTGCCTTACACAAAGAAATGCGCTGCCCCTGCCAAGGATCAGAAGGGCCTCTGCGACGCCGCCTTCCCTCCGCTCCCGCCGTGGGGAGAGTGCCACCTTTAGGGAAGATGGAGGAGGTTGGTGGAAGGCACACGGAGTGGCCAGAGCACCAGCCTGGGCCCCCGTCTCCTCCTCACGCCGTGGAGGACATGGCTAAGCACACACCGCGTTCTGGGCTGGGAGCTAACTGCAGTCTGGGATGTCCAGCACAGCTCCTCCGCAGCCTGGTCAGTCAACCGTCGCGGGCACAGACACTCGTCCTTTTAGATAGCTTCCAGGCTGCTGGCCAATAAATGACAGCTGCCGTTTCGTAGTCGTTCCGGTCTCCCGGAGGTGGCTCACCAGTGCTCCCTGCCCCAGCAGTGTCCTGCCTCGCAGGCCTGGGCGCCAGGGGACACTGAGCCGAGGCCCAGGAGTCCTGTCCGGCTCTTCCACCCGCAGGGTGACGGAGGTCAGCAAGGGAGCATTCGCCATGGTTCTGTTTACTTGGAAGGGTCAGGAGCAGCCAGCTACAATTTCAGGGCTTGTGGGGCGGCTCCGCAGGCTCTGGAATCTGAGGATGAGGGGAGGAAAAAACCACGTAGCCACGGCCAAAGTGACTGCAGATGTGGAGAGCAGCAGCAGGCCTCCGCATGGCCGAGGACACTGGCTCCACCTGTGTCCTACTCTGACTCCTCTGGAGGGCGAGCGCCCAGGCTCCAGGACTGATGCCTGCCACCGGCCTGAGCCGCCTCACCTGGGCAGAAGCCCTCCCATCAGGACCAGCCTCGGGGTTTCCTGGGTGGCCACATAAAAGATGCCACAGGAGAACCTTCAATTAGAAGATGCTTAGGGCCAGCTTGGCAGGAGCTCTAGGGAGGAGAGCAAAAGGAAAATCTGAAGTGGAAAGCCACATGAGCCTTGGGAGACCCGCCCAACAGTGGCACCACATCTAAATAAATCAAGCAGGCTCCAGACTGCTGGTGCCAGGAATCACACGTCCTTCCGCAGCCCCTGAGGCCCCAAGTGCACCCCTCGGGGGCTGAGTGGGGCTGGGGCGGTGCCCAAGAGGGGCTGCGTTTTCCTTTTGTCCTGGTGGCAGAGTCTGGTGCACGCTCTCTGCTGCAGCTCTGTCTTGGACTCTTCCAGAGCAGGTGAAGAAAAGCCCAGGCATGCCAGTGGAGTGGACGGCCTGGAGTGTGCAGAGGACAGGCAGCACCCTGAGGGCAGTTTCTATTTGCAGCAGTAACACAGACTTCTCAGCGGCCTTCATCTGCAGAAGAGGCCCATTTTCCTAGCCTGGTCTCTCCAGAGATTTTATGAGTATTCTTATTCAGGACAAAGTGCCCACGCAGGCTGCCTGGAGAAGCCCGTGGGCAGATGCTGGCGCTGGGCTTGGAAAGCAATGTTGTGCTGGCACTGCTGGGTTTTGGAGTTAACTCAGGAATCTGGAGACCAACAAGGTTTCCATTAAATAAGACAGTGTGCCGTGGCTCCTGCTCCGGCTGACTGGATCTCTTACTGATTTTAGTCCATAGATGTGGCAGCCTGAAAGAGCTTCAATGTCTAATGCTATGCCCAAGGTTTGGACCATCCCAGAGAATCTGGGTGGCGGATGTGTGTGTCCTGACTCCTGTGGGTAAAAGGACGGTCGGCTGATTTCCCGCTGAATGGAAAGGCGGCTTCCTCTTCAGTCTAGAAAGAGGCTTCAGATTCTGCAGAGCCTGAAATGTGTGGGGTTCCCTGAGGCTACGAGACCCTGGGCCCCGTCCCCAGGACACCGGGTGAGATGAGAGCTTGTCCGCCTGCGCTTGGGGACAGGCCGCCGTGTTGTGACAAAACAAGCGGGTTCCCACCACGCCTCGGGGCGGGCTCCAGCCGTCTCAAGCTCGCCCCTCTTTTCATGTGGTGCTGGGGAGTGAACCCAAGAGCAGTCGACCTCCGAGCTATACCCCAGCCCTATTTTTTATTCCTTATTTTGAATCAGGGTCTCACTAAGATGCAGAGGGCCTCACTGAGTAGCTGAGGCTGTCCATGAACCGCGATTCTCCGGTCACAGCCTCCCAAGTACTGGGGTTATAAGTGTGCACCACTATGCCTGGCTTATTTTCACATATTTTTTAAAAAAAGAATTATATTCTAGCTCAATAGCAAACATGTCCCTTCCCTGAAACGTGAGGATTTAAGTAAACTTCTATTCGCCTACCTTGGAGGTAAAGAATAGGGCAAAGTGGATTTACACCTGCCAGGGTTCGACTCTGGAAGGGAAAGGCAGAGGGCACTGACTTTCACAAGCACATTCCACGTGACACGCGCTGTTCCAAGTTTTATAAATACTAACTCTGCTGCTGCTGGGAGCGAACCAAGCCCATGGAGGGCTCGCGCAGGTGAGAGCCATTGCGTGGGCTCCTCCAGCTCCCACTGGAGCTGCTCCACAGGCAAGCCCTCGAGGCTGAGGGAGCGTACAATGACTCAGAACCCACAGGCAGGGGTAGCAAGGCCAGCACTAGGTCTGTCTGACTCCAAAACCCTCCTTTTTTGTGGAAAGGGAGCTTTCTGTTTTGCAGCCTTATTGAGATATAAATGACAGAACTGTGGCTATTTGAGGTGTACAACATAGTGGCTGGATACTTATATACACTGTGAAGCGATCATCAGGCCTGAGTGAGCTGACACACGCCCATCTTGCTGAGACACCTGTGTACGGTGAGGACACCTGGATCAGCTCTGGGCAAGCTCCGGGCTCACAACGCAGCACGTTACCTAGAGCCCCCATGCTGCACATGCTCACTACACATAGCTGAAAGCCCCCGCCCCCCGCAACTACCCTTCCACTCTCTGTTTCTAGGAGTTTGGTTCCCCCAGACACTCCCCTTTCATGGTATGCTGCTAAGAGGAAATCGTTGGCTAAGAAATGATGGCATAACTTCCTGCAAGCCACCGTGGCCGGTTCTACGGGGCCAGGAGGTCAGAGATGGAAAGAAAAAGAAAGGCAACTTGGGAGGGCTGTGAGCGGGGTGCCGTCTGAGGAGCCGTGGTCTGTGAGCAGCACTGCAGGGGCAGAGCCGGCTGACGGGCCGAGCCGCTGACGCCTGCACTCCGCCGACGGCGAGCTGCACTGGTTACCGTCTCTCATCTCCAGAGAGCTCTGCTCCGAGAAGCACCAGGATAAAGTGGTCTCTGCACCTGCAATGGTTGTGGGGGTCTGACGTCAGGGCAGGGTGACAGTGAGGGCAGAACAAGGGGCAGGCCCGCCTTGGGGAGGGAAAAGCCCAGGCCTGGGTCATCACAGAGGCAGGAGGGACCCAGGAGGCCCTGCGTCCCTCTGGTCTCTGTCCTGGCTGCTGCTTTTCTGGAAAGCCCCTTATTGTTCAAAGCGTAACATTCAGCTGGATGCGGTGGCACACATCTGTAATACTGGTCCTTGGAAGGCTGAGACTGGATGATCACAGGTTCCAGACCAGCCTCAGCAACTTGGTGAGACCCAGGAAATAAAAAGGGCTGAGGCTGTAGCTCAGAGGTAAAGTGCCAAAGAAAAAACAAAAACAAAGAATACTTACACACACACACACACACACACACACACACACACACACACACACACACAATGCTCGCTTACTCAGCCAGGCGGTGGGTCCGCTGGGAGGCTGACCCGTCCACAGGCCGTGGGCATCTACTACTCTAAAAGAAGCCCTGGACTAGACAGTTAGGTGTGAAAAGGTCAAAGCATCTGTTAAAATTTGGAAAAATTCCTAAAGAACCACGTGGTCACCGGGTCAGAAGGTGTGGGCGGTTTGAGGGAGTGCAGGGGCCCTGGTCAGGCTTCTCAGGACCGCCCCAAAGAGCCAAGAAGCATTTGCTGGAGGGTCAGTGCCGTTCCCGTACAGACAGGACAGACGGGTAGGAAGAGGTGTGCGCAGGCCCCTGGTGCCGGCCTGGCTGGGGGTTCACTGAGGGGCCTGGGCTTCCCTCGCCCGCCCGCCAGGAGCAGGCACCACACTCTGGCAGTTTCTGCTGGTCCAGGTGTCCCGGCAGAAGCACGCCGCCCCTCCTCGAATGGCTGAGGACGGTTAATGTCCCAGCAGGCCGCGTGCCTCACTCTCGCCGAGCAGCTGGTAAAGGAGATGTGGGGTCAGGAGCTGTGGTGGGAGCGCGGTTTCTGTTACGTATGGCCCAGGGCTGCTGTTTACAGGGCTCGGAGTCTCAGGCGCCGCCCCTGTGTGATGAGCCCAGGATTCCCGGGCCTTATGGAGAAGGCGTAGTAAGGGCAGCCAGCACTGTGTGCACCTCTGTATTAGAACGCGGAGCGCCCTCACGCGCGTCTCCCGTGGCCATCCTGAACCCCCACCAAGCCCCAGAGCGGGCGCCTCCAGCTCCAGGCTCGCTGCGGGGATGAGTTTTCTTGGCTGAACAGATGAGCGATGCCGAGACACCTCGGGGGAAACTATTTTCATTCAAAGCGTTACTTGTTAAACTGTATGGAGTCTGCTACATTTTCCTGTGTCTATATTTTAACAGTAAAAATAAAGAAAATAGAAAACGGCAGCTGTGAATCATTTATTTAAAAGTCTCTGACAGGATGAATGGATAAACATGCGCTCCACTATAAAAATCAAAGTGTGAAAATGAGCTATGCTCGTCATCTTAAGTAATGACGCGCCCCTCCGGGACCCCCACAGCGAGCTGTCTGGAGTGCGAGGACTACTTTGACCCAGTAGGAGGATTTGGAGGGAGCAAAATGTCAGGTTGACAGTGGGCGGGTGGGGGGCTTCAGCGCTCAGGCCGACCTCCTCGCTGCTGGGTTCTCCGCCTCTCAACCACACGGCCTTAGATGGACGGGCTCCCTCGTCTCCCCGTGTGCCCCTGGGTGCCCAGGTCCCGGCTCCCGTCCGTCCTATCGGCAGGCCTCCAGCTGGGCCGGGCTCTCAACCTCCTCTCTTGGTCTTGCTTCTCCCCGTAGCCCTTCTCTCTTGCCGGAGCCGCTTCCCCTCTTCCTTGGATTATTTCCATCAGCACAAAACCGTGTTTTAAAGTCTTTGTGGAACTAGTTATAGTTAGATGCAGGCATAGTGAATTTGTACGTACATTGTGGGAGGTTAGAATATTCATGTCCATAGGCCTTGAGTCCATTGGCGAAACAGAAGAAAAGACCATCTGCTTGTAGCGAGGTGAGCAGAGGAGTAGGGCATTTAGATGCTTAGGGGAAAATACTCTAGCGGCAACCTTCTCCCTCACCCCACTGGTCTCCGTGCAGGGCCATCTTTCCACTTTTTGCAGGAAAGCGACTCAACATTTTCACACTTCACCATCTCATGCCGGGTGCAGTGGTGCACACTTATAATCCCAGCACTCCAGAAGCTGAGACAGGAGGATCGGGTTCGCCGACAGCCTCAGCTACTTAGTGAGGCCCTCTGCGACTCAGTGAGACCCTGTTTCAAAATAAAAAATAAAGAAGTAGGGCTGGAGGTGTAGCCCAGAGGTAGAATGCCCCTGGGTTCCATCCCCAGCACCACAAAACCAAACCAAACCAACTTCCCTATCTCAGCGGCTGCCTCTTCTCACCAGCCCAGTGAAGCGGGCCTGAGGGTAGCAGTTTGTGTTACGCTCTCCCTTCCTCAGTCTGGTCCTGATGCGGGCTCCCGCAGCCTGTGTCCCTGATAACCGTGGACTGGGTCACCTATCCCTCCTGCCCTCACCCACGTGGGATGGAGAGGAACAGCTCGTCACAAGCCACCGAAGTGCAGTGGCAGTTTATTAAGAGAGCGTGTAGCCTGTCCAGACCCACACGAAGCAGCTGACCCAGCAGGCGAGCTCCCTTGGGCCCCGGCCCTCTTCCCACCTGACTGGCCTCTCTTTCCAAAGGCCAGATCTGTTGGCGCAGGGGGACTCGGCTCTGGGCACGTTTCTCTTTCAACAGTTGATGTCATTCAGTCATAATGGCTTTGATATGGATTACACACAAAGGGCTCTAAAATTTATATGATCAGCCCTGTCCTCTCCTGTGAGGGCCGTATTGGGACATCTCAGCCTACTTGGATTCTCATTAACATCTCAAACTCAACATGCCTGAATGTCGGATTCCATTCCAAATTCTACCCAAGTCGTCACCCCATTGTCTCCGTATCAGTAAGTGACAGTGTACTCAAGCCGACGCCCCAGGACGCTCCAGGATTCCTCTGACCCCCAGCGCAGCTCCATCGGCGCTCCTGGCGGCAGTCCTCTGAGAACCTGCTTCGCTGTGCTGCCCTGGCTCTTCATCCTTCCCTGGTCACGGCTGCAGCACACCCCCCCCTGCCCTCCTGCAGCGGGCTTCACCTGGTGCTGGCCCATGCCCTGTCTGCCTTACGCTCTCAGGTGGCGTCCTGGAGAAGCCCGGCCTCCGGCCGCTCCTGGCCTCCTCTGGGCCGCCCTCCTCTGCCTCCTCTGCCACCCAGCTCTCCTCCGCCTAGGCCTCCTCGCCTCCTCCCCCGTGTTAGCACGATCCCACCGCTGGGCCTTCAGAGTGCGCTTTGTTTTCCAGAACGTTCTCTCCCTGGATTGCTCCGATCACCCACTGGTTATTCTGTGCTCAGCTCACATGCCACTGTCTTTGGTTCCAGTGGTTTCCCAGTCTATTTTTCTCTTTTATGTCCCTCCAGGAACTTGTCACCAGCTGAAGCTCATGTGAACTCCACCGCGGCTGGCTTCTGCCATCGCTGCTCCTGCCCTGGGCCTGGATTCCCCGAAGGGGAGGGCCTCTGGGGGCGGGCACCAGCTCCTGCCTTCCCACATCCAGCCCCGCTGCCCCTGTCTGAAGCCCCAGGCCCAGGCTGGGTCCTCGCTCTGTGGGCCTGGCAGGGGTCAGCTTCCGCAGGCCCAGCTGACTGAAGTGCGACCTGCGACCCTTGACCTGTGTGCCGACAAACCTCCGACCTCGTCCCCTGCTGCACTTTCTGCACTCAGGTTCTCAGTGCCGTGGCTGTGGTTGGTTTTGTTCGTATTCTCTGCATTTTAGGCCTATAAATAATTATGTCTAAAGGGAGCCAGGCCAACCACCACATGTGCATGGTAAAGCGGCTCGTGGGGACAGGCCCCTTCCTTTTCCTGGCAAGGGTGTCTGTTTCTGAGCAGACAGGTGGGGAGACCTGGGGTACCCGTCATCACCTCAGCGAGCTATGGGGTCAGCCATGTTACTATTTGTGCCTAGCTCTTGCAAATCCTCAACACAGGGCAGTAAGTCCCCATCCCAAGCCACATACATTAAGCCACTTAGGAAGGTTTCTAGAGTTGTTCTTGATAATATTTTGTCCTATAGGAGTTCATAGATGGAAACAGTCAATACAGAATCAAGTCCTAACGATGTCTGTTCCTGGGTAGAGCTGTTGCCTGATGAGGTAATCGCATGCAAAAGGCATTACTTTGCCCTTTCTGACCATCCAGATACAGCGTGCCCACTGTGGAAAGTCTGGGAGGTAGAAATGGTATAAAGGAGCAGGAGAGGGACCAGCCTTGCCCCCTCCCTCCCCTTCCGGTCTCACGTTGTTTTACAGAGTTAAGATGACGATGAACATAACGTTTTTATAGCCTGTTTATCTCACTTAACATTACCCCAGGGTCCTTTTTATAAGTCACTGAAGTTTTCATGAGTATTACTTTTTTTTTTTTTTTTGTGGTACTGGGGTTCCTGGAAGCCCTTCTATCTCCGGGCTACACTCCCAGACCTATTTTATATTTTATATCTGGAAACAGGGTCTCTTAAGCCAGCGAGGCTGGCTCGAACCAGCACGATCCTCCTGTCTCCGCCTCCCAAGTGCGGGGATTACAAGCGTGCGCCACCACGCCCGGCCCATGAGTATTACTTTTTATAGCTGCCAAATACATCATCATTATAGTCCATTCCCCCAATATTAGACATTTGCATTGTTTTATATTTGTGCTACGTAAAGTGCTGCACTGTCTTGCACATAGATATTACTCCACACCTAGTGAACGGTTTCAGCAAGTATTTAGAGTGGCCACTGTGTGTCAGGCACTGTCCTTAGAGGATGACAGTGTGCACGGCTTATTTCCTTCAGAGAGCTTGCATTCTACCAAGGGCAGCAGACAAGAGAAGCAGATGTGTATTGTTAATTGCTCTATGAAGAGGGGTCACGAAGAGCAGGAGGATGCAGAGGAAGCAACGGCGAGGGAGGCTGCTTTACGCAGGGAGATGGGAGGAGGGCTTCTCCCAGGAAGGGTGTCTGCACAGAGGCCCTGTGGGCTGTTCTGCAGGCCAGCTTCCGAAAGCGAGCTTCCAAATCAAACTTCCTGCTTTCTAGGAAGCCAGTGGACTCCCTGAGTGTAGTTCTGAAGAAAGAACTGTCAGAAAAATGAGCTGGGTGCAATGGTGCACCCTGTCACCCCTGTACCTGGGACGTGGAGCTAGGAAGGTCACCAGTTCAAGGCCAGCCCTGGCACGTTAGTGAGGCCCTGGGAGCGTACCCGGGTTCAGTGTCCAGTGCCACAAGAACCATGAACCCCTCAGGGTTTGGCTCTGAGCTCCTTCCTGGACCCCTCTGGCCCGTGCCTTGCCTATGGGAGGTAGAGAGGAGTGTAAGTATGTGGTGTGAGCCTGGGAGGGGCAGGAGCTCGAGGTGAGCCAGAAGCCTTCTTAGACCACAGGCTGAGGTGCCACCTTGCACTGGCTTGACTAGGCATGCAGCACCCAGTTAAGTGAAGACGGTGTGCACACAAGTTCCCAAGGTCTGAGTGGAGCCATCAGCAGTGTGGCCTGGGATGTGACTCCTCCCAGAACGTTTACCTTTTCCCTCCCTGACCCTAAGCCATTACTGTCTTTCCCTAAAGTTAATCTGTGACTGTTCTTCTGCCCCTCTCTGAAGCTTAACCTGCGACAATCTTGCCATTTAATCCATTTTAGAAATGCTTTGTTTAAACCCTCAATAAAAGGAAGACACGAGCCAGGTGTGGTGGCGCATGCTTGGAGTCACGGTGCTTGGGAGGCGGAGACAGGAGGATTGTAGGTTCACAGGCCATCTGAGCTACAATGTGAGGCTCTCTGCAACTTAGTGAGACCCCATTTCAAAATAAAGAATAAAATAGGGCTGGAGGTAACTTCAAAAGACTAAAAGGACACTGGTTGAAGTGCGAGTATCTCCGTCTCCTCCCCAGCTGCCCCGTATCTCTAATAGTAATATTTGCGACTCGGAGCCATTTATGCAAGATGACTTTTAATCTCATCGTAGCTTCTGCGGCATAGCAGGGGTGGCAGCGGGATGGGGCGTTAAGCTTCCTGCATTCCAGAGTACCTGGCTCAGGAGCATGCATGTTGTGGGAGTAATCAGGTGAAAGAATGGGGGCATTCCGGATGTGAGATCTAACTCAAAGACGGTCCTAGAAACTGTGTAATGGCCTGGCGTGGTGGTGCATGACGATAATCCCAGTACTAGGGAGGCTGAAACAGGAGGACTGAGGTTTGAGGCCAGCCTCAGCAACGTAGTGAGACTATTTCAAAATAAAAAAATTTAAACTGGGCTGTAATTCCAGTACTTGGGAGCCTGATCTAGGAGGATAACTGGTTTAAGGATAGCCTCAGCAAGTAATGAGATTCTCATCAACCTAGTGAGACACCGTTTAAAAATAAAAAATTAAAAAATCAGGCTGGGAGTATAGGTCAGAGGTAGAATGCCCCTGTGTTCAATCCCCAGTACAAAAACATATATACATGTATATATGGACTGGGGGTATAGCTCGGAGGTAGAATACCCTTAGGTCCAATCCCCAGTTAGAAAAAAAAAAAAAAAAACCAACCAAATCAAGTGTGGCATGAAGACTTACTGCATCTGGCACGTATCGGGTAGTCCTAATACATACTGGATTAAAGAAAGGGCCTAGGCTCTGGAGAAGAGCTTTTGGAGACTGGGGAGGAGGCTAGGAAGAAAGGCCTTGGAGGACTGGCCTCAGAGTGCTGGAGATCTGTGAATCAGAAACCAGGGAGAAAGCCCTGCAGTAGGTGGGCCTGCTATTCCTGAGCTACCCAGAGGCAGTGTATTAGCCAGCTTTCTGTTGCTGGGACAAAGGTCCTGAAAACATCAACTTAAGGGGGAATGATTGTTCTGGCCCCAGTTTCAGAGGTTTCAGTGTACCGTCAGAAGCTCCTTGTCTGGGCCTGTAGTGAGGACAGCGTCAGGGCAGAAAGGAGCCGAACCAAGCTGCTCACCTGTGATAGCCAGGGAGCAGAGAGAGGGGGCAAAGCCTTAGACAAGGCACACCCTTCCAGGCACATGGCAGTGATCCGCACACTCCAACTTACTCCAGACCCCAAGTCCAACCTCCTACCACATCCTGACAATGCCATCACCTTGCTAGTCCCTTGAGAGACCAATCCATTGATGTGGTCAAAGCCCAATGATCTACTCGCTCCCCAAGAGCTCAGCACTGGGGACCAGGCCTCCAACACATGCGCCTTTGGGGGCCACTTCAGATGCCAGTCATAATGGTAGCATCCTCATCCTCAACTTCTTCGGCTTCCTCATTCATGGACTGGCTTGGAGGTCTACTTCATAGGCTTTTCTGAAGATAAAAGGAATTGACACAGAACAATACAGTGCTGTTCTGAGTTCACTCTAGGTCTCTGTAAGCACTTGTATCTCTCTCTCATCTTGTATTATGTAGAAACATACCTGAGATACTATAAGTTGGGCAGTACGAGGTGGGGCAGTGGTGTTGGGAGACTCAAGGCAAGTGTCGTCTCAACCCTCAGAGCTGGCCAGCATGTCCGCCGATGCACCAACATTGACTTATGCTTTTTTGAGTTCTCCAGTTATCTGTGGTAATAAACCCATTTTGTTGCATGTAGAATAATTAATGCGTGTTGATGCTGATGAAAACTCCAGCGAAGGTGTTTTAAGGCCTTGGTTGACAGATAAGCAAAGTTGTCCAGGTCCATGCGCAGCCCTTCTCTCATCTCTACCCACACCACAGCCTCTCACCAGATCTTTCTGGTCCAGCAGAGGTTCTCCTTCAGGTGTTCCCTGCTGGAGATGGGCGCGCCTGCGTCCGTGGTGCATGTGGGATGGGAGCCATCACCATGGCACCAGCACATCCTTTGCCTGGCGCGAGTGCCCTCAGAGGCGCATCTTGGCTCCTTCCGGCTCCTCCCGGCCCTGGCTCCTCTTGGGCTGCCCTTGTTTCTGCCCTGTCTCTGCACACGAGGTTTTGAGTCTTAACCTTTCTCTGATGTCTATGCTCACAGTTCATTTTTAATTTACTTTTTACATTTTAAGTCCCATCATATCTTTAGGCCAGAGCAGGACTGACTTTGAAAGCACTGGTGAGCCTTGGGTCCTAAATGTCTCCAACTGCTACAGGGCAGGCAGGAAGATGGGGCGGAAGGAAAGGGTGCCCAACAGTTAAGGAGCACGATGAGCAGCAACTGAAATGGGGTCTGCTTGGGAACCAGGCGGCATTCATCTGTGGTTGAAAGCATTCGCCTCCCTCCGCCGTGGGAGGCTGGTGCGGCCTGCTGGCATGATCGCCCTCTGCACTCGGTGAGTGCCCCTGTCCTTCCCTGAGCTCAATAAACAGCTTTGGTTACCTCGGGCAGGAATCTGCTCTGGATATAAAGAATGAGGAGCGAGCAGGCAGAAAGCCCCTTGGGCCCGCTTCCTCCTGTTACAAACAACCAGCTTTTGAACTTGTAATTATGACTCATGGGGCTCCCAGTCTGGTACAGAAGTAACTCATTTTAATTAAATTATCAGCGTTTGCCCTGTTACTAAATGCTAGATCAACCATTCTGTAGTACAGAGAAAGAAAATAAAAAGGAACATTTTTATTGGAAGAGTAGAATAGTAGAAAGAGAAACTGTTCTTTGCTTTCCAGACATGGGGGCTGAAGTCAAGTTCAGGTCCAGTGTTAGCCCAATGGAATCAACAATGGAAATGGCCCAGAAAGTGAGCGACCAGGACGAGTCTCTTCAGAACTGACGCAATGCCAACAGCTGCCAGCAGCAGCAGCAGCGTCCTGCACTGTACCCCCGCCCCACCCCACCCCATCCCTCTTCTAGTTCACTGGGACCTACTGGAAGGAAAATCTTTCTTTGGGTTGATTTAACCCACAATGTTGTTAAAGAGTCAGCTGTGACTGATGCCTTTGGGTTTCCCCAAACTAGTTACTTAGACTGACGGATGGAGCCATCATACTAAGTAAGTGTGATCCAGTGATGAGCCCCGGGTGGAAGGAGCGTTCCAAAGCCTTCCATTACAGAGTCTGCTCCTGGGCACCTGCTACATTCGTGGTTTTTGGCTGAGGAAACACTGAAATGATCATCATCTGTCAGGTGCAAGAGTAGTAACTGAGACGAAAGACAATTTTCCTTCTCTGATGCCCTGGCTATGATTAACATTCAGGAGGGACGGGCCCAGAGCAGGCCGAAGGCTCTATGGTCCAAGAGTGTGTTTTTTTGGAAGAACGGTTTGAGATTTCCAATTAATTCTTTTAAACAGTTACCCATTTGCTACACCACTGAAGAAGACACCATTAGCAACATGGAGGGCTTGGCTCTGGATTACACTGTCTGACTTCCAAACTTTACAGCCTCTCCAGATTACTCCGAGTTAAAACTGCATTTCTCGTTTCTTGAATCCATCACTTCTTTTTTCTTCCCTGAAAATAATGGTTACCAGAAGGCTATTTTTTATGTTTCCCAACCACCCAAAATAAAGCTCACTAATCAATCACTCCACAATTTGTGAATATCCATCTTTGATGCTTTTGGCTAATCCCAGTAGTTGATGAAGAATGAATAAAAGTCATAAAAATAAAGTTAAGAACATGTCACCAAGGATTTCCCAACTGGCAAATCCAATACATATTTTTCAGTTCTCATACACTTGGCCTCTCTGCAGTGTTTGAACATTTCTAGTCATTAACATTTTATTCTCTGGTGTTTTGGCATATTTTCCTGACTCTTCCTCCATGTCTCTGTCCATTCTGAGCCTCCTCCACTGACTGCTACACAGCCTGTCATTCTCCATGAAGGTAGACGTGGTCACTAACATGAAGTGATCGGAGGGAAAGGAAAAGACGTGTGGATTGCAGCAGACGTTATGGATGGAGCACGATGCCTAACTAGCTGTATGAGCATATATTCAAACTCTTGAGTTGTTGCAAGAACGGAAACCTACGCTTTCAGCTGGCTTTAACAAGGAATGTTAATTGAAACATGCAGACGTATCTAGCTTCTGACACTTTTTGATAAAAAGATGACAGAGAGAGAGAGAGAGAGAGAGAGAGAGAGAGAGAGAGAGAAGATGAAAAGATTGATCTGGAAAAATCACTCAAACCATAGCATAGACATCTAAAGAGCTGAGAAATAGGAACGCAAAGTCGAGATGTGACAGGGTGAGTAGATTCAGCACACGTGTGCCGGGCCGTTCTGAAGGCGTGACTAGAGAACGGGGAGACCGTATTAGAAGACAGTGGCTCACATTTTAAAAAAAGAATTGATATTATGGTCCTTGGTATCCAGGATCATATTAAAATTTGATCAGAACAAAAATCACCACAATCTGTTCCCTGGACATAATAGTAATACTAAGAGTACTAAAGACAAAAGATATTAATAGGAGGCAGAGGAAATGCACGTTGCCTACTAAGGAATGTCAATGACGTTGATAGCATACTTCATAAAAATTATAATGAAAATAAAAAAGACACTAGGATCATACCTTCACAGTAGTGAAAGGAGATGTGTGTCAACCTAGAAGTCTAGGTAAATTGTCATTCAAGATGGGGAAGGGGAAGGGCTGAGTGATGCGTGCCTCTACCATCTGTGCTCCACTAGGACGCATGACGGCAACGCACCAATAAAAAATTAAGGGGTATATTAAACAGTGCTAGCCTGGGCTGTCAAAGAAGTTTTAAGAATTCAGCTGTAAACAAAGATTTGCTTAAAGCCCAATTTGGCAGGAGAAGTAGGTTCAAGAGTGCAGGCTAGCTGAGATTTATTGAGCACTGTGCTACACCAGCTGCCAGGTGAGCAGAGAGGAAGGGGCCTTCGTCAGCAGGTCGTCCAGGAAAGGTGAGAGTGGCGCTCCTGGCTGGTTAACCAAAAATCATCGCCAGTTCTCGCCACTCCTGCCGTCCACTCACTGTAGGCCAGCACCATCCGAGACAAATACGATGCAAGCCATAAAATAACTAGGTTTTCTAGCAGATATATTAAAAATGCAAAAGAAATAGAATTAATTTAATAATATCTGTAACTTATACATACCGGATATAATTTCATAAACTTGTTTAAATGTTTTACTTTTTATACTAACTCTTAATTTAACTTGAAGGTAAATTAAATGTAAATAAAACGGGAAGCTCAGTGCCTCAGTGGCACGAGCCGCCTCAGTGTCCCCGGTAGCCACACAGGGCGGTGGCTTCCATACTGGAAAGTGCAGCTCTAGAGGCCAGAAGCACCTATGACACGTGCTGAGTCCTGCAGCTCAGGTCGCTGTGGGCACATTTCTGGGCAAGGAAATGTGCAAGGAAGTTTAAGCAGGGCAGGGCGTGTATTTTTGAAGTCTGACAGGACACACGCAAGAGGAAAATCTTCTAGCATTGTTTCTTTCTCATTCTTTCTGCCTTGAGTGTGCCATGACACGATGCTCAGTCTCTAGCAGACATCTTCACGAGGAGGCAACCTGCATGAACATGAGCGAGGAGTGGAGGCCGGAGAGGACGCTGGGGCCTGAGGCTCGCGGCTGAAGGGGCGGTAACAGCGGTGCAGCCGGCAGCGGCTGAGCTAACCGCCGCCTAAGCGATCCTGAGCCTGCCAGGCTTCTGGGTTGGAGCAGCCAGCTCACCCAGGGGTGCTCCTGTGAGCAGACCTCTGGGCCTTCAGGATGGGTCCCCATCCTGAAGACACCACATGAGGACGGGTCTGCCAGGCATGGGCCCGGTGACTTGGAGGACGCTGCAAACCACGGTGTCAGGTCTAAAGAGCAACAGATGCTAGGGTGGGAAAGGGTACTTGGTTATTTTTTCACCTAAATGGGCGACCACCTATGTGCTCTTCCGGGCCTCGCTCCCAGCGCTGACACTCCGCGGCCTGGCTTTTGCCTCTCTATGGTCGTTTCCCAGGTCCTCCGTTCATGAAGCCACAGTGTTCAGCAAGTGTGTGTCCGTGCTGACCCTCGTGCCTTCGGGAGGGCACAGAGAGCTGCAGACACCTCTCCTGACAGCTCAGCAGAGGACAGCTCCAGGCTCCAGCCCTCCCTTAGAGCTAGGCGAAGGGAGATCTGCTCCCATGAACTTGGTCTTGACAGGGCCACTTGCTGAGCATCTGCACTGAGAGGCTGTGCGCGTTCTTTCTAGAGGACGGACAGACGTTAGGGAAACCGTAGGAAGTAGAGTGTAGGTCCATCCAGTTCTTCCACGTGTACAAGAAGCCTCCACTGTGTCTGAAGCTAGGAATCCCGCTGTGGCCTGAAGGCGGGGAGTCCCGGTACCCGGCAGTACATACCTGTTCTAAAGCGACTCTAATTCTTTCAAAGGTCACTGCCTGAGATTGCGTTACCTTGCTGAGAAATCAAATGTCCTGAGGTTTCTGCCTTGGCTTCCCCGTCCCTCCTCTCGGCTGAGAGCTCCATGGAGTGCTCTGATAACCTGAGCAGGCAGAACACTCAGGGCACATCTTTTTCAATGAATAATTTTCTTAGTGGAAAACTCATTTGAGTCTTGTTCCAGGACCCTGATTCAGAACACTCAACACCACCCACTTCTGTTCTCCATTTGATCTCTGGAAAGTCCAATCCTCGGAAATCGAAAATAGAAGTATGCTTCCTCAGAGGCATCCTATTACTTCTACAGGACCCGTAGAAAGGCTGTTATCTGAAAACAGGTGGCAACCAGGAGGGGATCTCCGACAGGGAATGTTTAAAGACGAAGTTGGTTTTAAGAGTGTGAGAAGTTATGCATTTATATTATTTTATTGGTGCGTTGCAATTCTACGTCGTAGTGAGGCTTGGTGTGATCGAACACACGTGCACACAGTTCTTGGTGGAAGATTAAAGTAGCCGGTGAAATGTAAGCCATGACGTGACTAAGTGTTAAGTAGGAAAAACGTTAATAAATACATCTGCTAGCATACTTATACTCAAAGCAAATTTTGCTCTTAGTCAAGTGGTCTTTTAAACTGCAGATATCTAGCAACCAGGGTATCCAGAATATAGGAAGTCCTTGAAAAGGCTCCCCTCTTTACTTGCATGAATGGAGGATATTTTACAAACCTTGTATTTCGTGTCAGAAAGCCAGACTCTTGAATATTTCCATAAAGGCAATAGTGTCACAAAAACATAACAAATCACAGAACAGCAGAAGCGTGGCTTCCCTTTTCTAGCTACGCTATGCCTGTGACAACAGCTGGCAAGCGCCCTCCTGCAGAAGGGAACCCCACCAAGTTTTGAACCCTAACAAATGGACAGCCGGTGGCTTTGCTGTGGCTGATGTGTGGGTGTGGGACACATAAAAGCAACAGGGAAGCAAGAAACCCAGCTCGAAACTCCAGCGCTGGTGGATGCTGAGAAGAGACAGGCTGGAAGGAGCCTCCAGCCAGGGCTCTGTCCTCTCCACATCTACCAGTTAGCACTGAGAAGATGACTTAATGGTGCCGGCTTCATATCGCGCTTGGATGAGCAGGAACCTAGAAGAAAGAGCTGTGAGCGGCTCTTCTTCAGCCCCTGGTCGTTCTGAGGGCGAGCAATGCCTTTCACGTAAGAGTCGCTACTTTTTGCCTGAAGGAAATAATTAGTTCCTGCTAGAACTGCACGCCATCTTTGAACGTGCACATGTTGATTTCAGAACTGTGCTGTGAGCTTATCATTTTTATGCTTCTTGAGGGAAAGATCATACTAGCTTAAGATTTATAACTCCAGCAGCACAAACATTTACTCAGTCATTTATGTACTTATTGGTACAATCATTTATTGGATTTACAAATCTTGATGGAAAATCTGCTTGGTAGCAGAGCATTTGGGAGGCTTTGGGCAGCATGTAGAAAGATGAAGTCAGCTTCTTCAGGAGACCAAAACTCACTGGGTCCATAAACATGAAAAATGCTCAATTTCACTCATAATCAAAGAAAAGCAAATTAGGGTTGCACACAGATTTCACCTAATAGACTAGAAAACCCACCAAAGTGATGGCCCAGTATGTTGGCAAAGCTGTGGGGAGGCAGGCGATCCCAGCTACAGCCGATCGGAACGCAAATTAGTGCGGAAAAATCCCAAAGAGGCAATTCAAAAACCACCATTAAAATTATAAATGCCTGTGGACTCGGTGCAGTGGTCTATTTGTAGAAACTTATTCTGTGGATGTACATGTACACATGCAGACTGAATAAAGGCAAGTTGGTTTTTTCGGTGCCACTAACAGCAGCAAAGGATCATTAAAAACACACCCTTTGATAAGGGGCTGGCATACTTCACAGCCGACAAGACAAGGCCAGAGGAGGGACAGACAGCCACGTGGAAAAGAGCTATTCTTAAGCGAGAAAACCAGAGTCCAGGGGAGCTGCGCACAGCACGCGGCGCTTCTCCTGAAAAAAGGAGGAAGATAAGAATATATGTTAGTGTCTGCTTGGGCTTGGATGAAGGATCTCTGAAGGGCCCACAGGAAGTTGTGGGAACACTTGGTCGCATAGTGGTGGTGGATACAGTGAAGGTGGCATGGGGCACTGACGGACTCGGACAGTGTCCAGCTCCCCAGCCATTGCGGGGGATCACATGTAAATCGACATGTTTTGTAACATTTTGTAGGGAACACACACACACACGCACACACACACACACGTGTGCGCCGATAGTACGCACAGGGCACAGTGCTGCCTTATTTTCTAATTAGATTTAAAACTCCTTGCAGGGACGACTGCATAGAAGCCTTCTGAACTAACCTCTCAGACCATTGGTCCTTCTCCAATTTCCCCTATAAGCCCTTGCCAGATTAATCTTTCCAAATACCCTCTAGATGGATCACCAGGAATGATTCCTCATGGTCTCTGCATCCAGTTCGGACGTCTCTGTTTGGCTCTCGGGCTCCCCACAAACTTGCCCTGCCCGACCCCCCCCCCCCCACTGCAGTGCACCATGGCCAGGAGGCTCAGCAAGCCCTCCTCCTCCCAGCAGGAGGGCTTCACCATTACCCTGTGGTCCATAGCCCTGCGCCTCTGCTGGGTGACCCTCCCAGCCCGGGGCACCTTGTCCCTCCCCACCACCGCCTGATGTTATTTACCCTCATGACACACAGAGATGCCCCCTCCTCCCGAAGCCTGCCTTGACTCCATGACACTGGAGTAGGCCTTGCTCTGTGTGTTCAAAGGTGGCGGCATTACCCTTGCCTGTTTACTGGGCAGCTTGGGGACTAAATCTCACTCATTTTGCCTCTGTAGGACCTGACTGAGGGGTAGGCACTGAGGAGGCACTTGGTAAGTGAATGCTGAGTAAATATGAGTCTAACTACATCCATGTTTGCCTGGAGAGAGCCCTGTCTTGACTAGCCACTCCCCAACTAAACATCACAATGCTGACTTGCTTGGAAAACATGAACGGCATTGTAATTCCTCGTCAATTCATATTTTGTGATTTTAAGCTCTTGGGTATAGTTTGTATAAGCCAGTCCTCATTAATTTCATTATCTCTGGGAAGGATAGCACAATTTATCTTCTAGAATGTTAACGCTGGCAATTTCACCAAGTTAACGTTGTCTTTTAAAATCCTGACAGCGGCCCTTTGATGCCCGACTCTGATATCCCTATCTGGCTTCCTGAGATCAAATTTTAAGTGCAGAAAAAACATTTGAAATCAGAGGCTCTTTAGAAGATAGCTATTCTCCATATCTTTACCTAATTAAAGTGATAACCCGATTTTAAGGTATTTTCCATTCTTTCTTGATTTGGTATAAATCACGATTTGGACTCTGTTGTGGGATTTATTTTTTCCTTTCTGAGGTTCAATTTTTCCTAGAAAAGTTATTAACAATTTTCCAAACTGTTTTTGTCTCATAAATTGGTGTGTAATGAAACATCTGTGTAGCACTCGGGGATGCTCACGGCAACGGACTTGAGAGCTATCTCAGCTGGGACGTAGGTCTGCATGGCCCTGTGAAACCGATGTTAGTAATAAATAACCTGGGATTATTTATTTTGTACAAACTTCAACTAGAATAAAAAATCAGAGAACCCTAGCACTTGGACAAAAGCCGGGATCAGGCTATATGAGTAGAGAGGGCAGACTGGCGATAAGAACAGGACAAGAGTGTGATAAGGGTGTCTCAGCACCCGCCCGCAGGAGCAGGGGCTTCGGGCTGGACCCTGGCTGATGCTTTAACAGAACCAGAAAAACAGCTGCCAGGGAAAGCCTGTGCCAAAGGGCAGGAGAAAGGTCTCATAAATGAGCGAACTAAACTCTACCAACTACTTACTGCAAACCCAGAGGCACCATGAATTTATTTTGCTATAAGTCATCTCACAAAGGAAAATGAAGGTCTTCCTGGGGCAGCGCACAGAGCCCGGGGAGCAGGAGAAAGCCAGAGGTGCGGTGCATTTGCCAAGGAGCCGTGGTGGTGTATCTGACCTGACGTCTGCTCTTCTTATCCTCTGGCCAAATTTCACCCTTGGAAAGCTCTTACTCGATGGAAGCTAAATGTGCATGCCGAAAGGACATACTTGGCCCTCGGTGTCCTCCCAATGACATCAGCAAAGCGATCGAGGTGAACGGGACGGCTGGTGCCCGTGCCCCAGGAGGAGCGCTGCGCTCCACGCTCTCTCCACAGGCTCCATGTCGGAGCTCCCGACACCGTGAGGTTTCCCGTGCTGCGTCAGTGTGTCAACAGAAGCAGGAGAAGCCAGTTGGAATGTGGAAACATTCGCCAAGGGCACACAGAAAGTCCTACTCCAAAGGCAAAAAGCAAGGGGACCATCACAGCTGTGCTGGTGAGAGGAGAAGGAACGTTACACTGGAAAAAGTGTGGGGCTGGACTCCAGATGAGTGGTGTAGTCTCAAGTCCCTTACCAGGAAGCTATGTGACCGTGCACAAAGCAAATGACCTTCCGGCACTAGGCTTCAGGTCTGTCATCCACGAAATAAAATGGTGGCTGGAAGGACCAATGTGGACTATTCCAGCTCTCGTGTTCTGGTTCTGATTATCACTGTTATCACCAGCACCAGAGATTGGACCACAGGAGTTTACCTCTGAGCTACTCGACCAGTGCGTTTTATTTTTATTTTGAAACAGGGCCTTGCTAAGGTGCTGAGACTTGCTAAGTTGGCCTTGAACCTCAGTCTCCTATCGCAGCCCCCTAAGTACTGCGACGACAGTTGTGTGTCACTGTGTCTGGCTGAGGTCTATGATTTTATGAGGTATAAAGTTATAAAAGTGCTCTACTAGCAACTAATGGCAAGGCTTAATGTTATACTGAAGGAAGAAAGTTAAAACAATATTTCATCTGAGAAGATTCTGGCAGCGCTCAGAAAAGCCCTCACTGAACAACAAATATCAGGAGAGATCGCAATACAATCTCTCCCACCCACACAAGGGAGAGTCTAGATTCTTTCCCCTTGAATTTAGGTGGGATTGTGACTCATTCCTAACCAACCTTTTGTGGCAGAAGTCATTCTCCTGCATAGCTCTTGAGGCTAGAGCCCAAAACACCACACAGCGTGTGCCCTGTTCACTAGAATATCTGCGTGCCCTTAAGCCTTTAGTTGCTAAACAAGCAGTCTGGCTGCTTTGCTTTGGGGCCTTCATGTTGTGGAAAAGTCTATGCGGAGACCAAATGGAGAAGCTCTGAGATAACAGGAGACCAACTTCTCCGGCAGGCTCCCTGCCTGCTGTCAGCTCTGGCTCCTATCAGATTGAAGCCGTCTAGTCAAGCCCTGTCTGAACTCCTGTTCCTGAAAAACCGGGAGAGGCAATTCAAGTACTGTCATTATTTTAAAATCTACTTTGAGGAGGAGTTAGCTTGAAGAGAATCATGGGGGCTTGTCTAATGGAGCTGATTATGAATTGATATGTGGGAAGCCCACGTGTTGTTTTCTTAAGGAAATTGTATCAGTTTTGGTTGAGGAGACAGAGTGCATCTTGTAAAGAAGACTTTTGAACCCCAAACTTTTGTGGGTAGAAAGTGAGCTGAGAAGTACCACCTCTTCTGGAACTTTCGGAAAGCATGCCTCAGAGACCGGGAATGGGGTCCCAGGCAGAGGGCAGAGCCACGAGCCACTGAAACTACTCCTGGAAGGTAGGCCTGAGCTGAGATGAAGGGCCCGGGGCTGAGCGCCTGGACACCCTACCCTAACCCAGTGACCACTGTGGGCCTCCCCAGCTTTGCACAGAGTACCCACTGCACGTACCTACGTTTGGTACCAAGTTCAGAGTACCCATCACGTGCTACCTGGTGGGGCGGTAACTTGTGTCTCTGGCCTCCAAGTGTGGGCCTCCAGGGGAAGCACCCAGCAACCACACACTTGGCCCTGATTCAGACCCTGGCCCCGGAGCGAGGCGCTGTCTAAAGGTTCGTCGTTTTTACAGGAAAAAATTAAGAGCCCAAAGCACAGAACCTGCCATTTTTATGTGATTCCCTTCTCTCCTTCATTTCTAAACCACTAACTTAGCTCTCACTTCCTCCACGAGGAGGACTGTTTCAGGCTGAAAATCTGGTTCTTTGGAGCAGGAATGAAGTTTATACTTGCTTGGCATTTAGCCCAGGGTCTTACGTTTATTGGACGTAATTACATGCCTGATGAAGTAAGAGTGGTTATGAAAACCCTGGTCCCTTCCTCTTCCCTCTACAAAACCTAGGGGACATCTCCCCTTATTGCTGAATTCTTAGCACCGACACTGTCAGTCCGGAACAACCCAGAAACTATTTACGCAAGATAAATTATGCACATTCCGGAATTTCAGAGCTGGAAGGGAACTTAGAGGTCCGACAGTTCAACCCCTCATTTTCCAGATGAGGACACTGCGGTTGTACTGGTCAGTGGCATGATGGAGTGGTTACGTGACCTGCCCGAGGTCACGTAATTAATGGCAGAGCCAAGACTAGAACTCTCTCCTGCCGCTCCATTTCTTCACTCCACAAGCCCTTCCGAGAGCTGCTACTTGCGGGCCTGACTGGATTCTTTGTTTTCCTTTGTTGCGCCCTAGACAATGTTCAGCACCACCGGGTCTTAGGCATCCAAGCCTGTTTACCCTGGAACCCCTTTTCAGTAGTTCTAGAAAAGGTTTGATGGAGGAGATATTAAAGCTTTGCCTTTGGCAAAGTACTGTCTGTGACTTTGGTTACTTAGAGTGTGTGTGTACCACCTTACTACAGGTAATCAAGAACTGGGTAACTGGCCATTTTCCAAATAATTTCCTTGCTTATATGGCATGGTTGCTTGTTTTCTGTTGCTATACCTGAATATCAGAGACAGAGTCATTTATAAAGAATAAAGGTTTTTCAGCTCATGGTTTTAGAGGCTGGGAGACCAAGGTCAAGGGCCACGCCTGGTAAAGGGCCTCATCTCTGCAGATTTCCAAGGAAGTCTCATATTGCGGCTAGAGGGCAGCACTCAAGAGACGAGCCCCCTGGCTTTTACAGCAGACCCACTCTGCAGACACTCCACCCGCTCAGTAGACAGCGAGTGTGCGACCCCGAGGGCAGGGCCCTGGCTACCCAATCACCTCTTACAGATCCCTCCTCATTCCACCTCCTAACACCCACAGTGAGGATGAGGTTTCAACATGAATTTGGGTAGAGACCTCCAAAGTGTAGCACATGTTCATCTTCAAACTGTCCACATTCTGTTTAATTAAAAGCTTCTTCCAGGTGCTTTGGCCGGTTCCCTGGCCCTTCACATAACCGTCACTGG
Source organism: Muscardinus avellanarius (assembly GCF_963383645.1). Taxonomy (NCBI): domain Eukaryota; kingdom Metazoa; phylum Chordata; class Mammalia; order Rodentia; family Gliridae; genus Muscardinus; species Muscardinus avellanarius. Next base: position 609,672 of record NC_137794.1, read on the forward strand.
CTCGCAGGATGATGGCACTCCCCCAGCCCGCCCCGCAGCTTGCAGCCTCCTCTGGGTCTCTGCACAGCCTGGTGAGATCTTGGTCCTTTATCAGAATCCTCCTTGCTCCTGGCACTATAGCTCTTGTTACGCAACTCCCTACATTAGGAACATTCTCTGTGTCCAAGAACATTAAGAACGTTCGTGATTCTCTTGGCAAAAATCTCACCAAAGAATCCACTGCTTAATCCTTTAGGAATTGGAAACACGGAGCCTTCTGCACTGGCCACTTCCTTTTTTTTTTTTTTTTTTTTTGTCGGGCATTTATTAACTTGATTTGCAGCCTAGAAAGGGTTGCATTTTGTGAGTGCTTGACTCTGGTGGTCCCTAGTATGTTATCCTACGTCAAGAGAGTTTAGCATCTTTGAGTATAAAACTGCACACTCATTCAATTGACTAAACCCCAGGAACACGGTTCCATTCAGTCACTAGGATGCTTATATATTAAGAAGGAGATTCAGCCTCTTCTCACCACAGTAAAAGACTTTAATTAATCAAGTTCCTGACAAAACGACAGGAGTTGATACCCAATATCTAACAGGAAAGTACTGTGCTCTGAAGCTGCCTTGGTCAGCTTTCTGTTACTGTAGTGAAAGACCTGAGATGACTAAGTTATAAGAAGAGACCTAGTTGGGACACACTTGTGAGGCTCCTGCCCGAACCTGAGGAGCTGCGGCTCTGGCCTGGAGGCACGCTGGACGGCCTGGTGTGGACTGTGGAGTGGAGGATGTGACTCAGGGCCGGAAGCACAGGGGCGTGAAGAGGCCTGGCGCCCGCACCCCAGGGTGTGGTCCAATGACCTAAGGCTCCTCCCCACAGTGACACCAGGGGACCAAGCCCAGAACACGGACCTAAAATATAACTTCCAAACTTCCGAAGGATGGAAAAATTTTAGGCACTTTGCGTGCACTAGAGAAGAAGTACCAGAGCGGGGCCGAGTGTGCGAGCCATTCCATCCCGGGCTGCTGTGGTCTGGGGAACTGGAGCTGGACTCGCCAAAGCTGCCCCAGCCCCACTGTTTCTTCGATACTATCTTTCTCCCAAGCTCTTGGCCCGTTTTTCCTCTTTTCCTTGACATCAAACCCCTAAAGAGCCTGCTCTGCTCCGGCAAATCCCACATGGTCCGCATCCAGCTGCGCTCTGCCCCAGCGCCCTCCGCTCACAGAGGGCGCCACCTAAGGGCTCTCGGACCTGGCCACCTGACCACAGGGTGGATGGAAGCCATCGGGGAGGAAGAGCTGCCACAGTGACGTATGCTTTGAGTGGCTCAAGGGGGCTGTAAGAAGAGCGTCGGAGTAGTGCCAGCATTTCTTGACGACATCCTCTGCTCAGCCCTATTTTAAGGACTCATAGGAACACCAAAGGTTTACACATTTAAGACTTTTAGTCACGCCTTGAGAAGACAAGTAGCTTCCAGACCCCACAGCTTCCTTCCTGCCCAATGCCACTCAAGGTAATGAAGTTTAGAGAAAAGTGAGCCTCCATCTGCACGTCTGAAGTAATCACAGCTAAGTTAATCTGTTTTCATGGGAAAGTCTTGTTTATGGAGAAACCATTCATTACCTTCAAAGTCTAATGTCAACAGAAGCCACTTAATAATGATAAATTATTAACATTTCACTCAGAACTCAGAATGATAAGCATAGATGTAGTTGATTTATTATATGAGTAATGTGAGTTAAAATCTGGGTAAATTAGGTTTCTGCTTCAGGAATCCATCTCTTTGTATTTTTTGAGATCTTTCACAAACTGAGCAAATTTAGAAATTCTACTTTGATTTGTAATGCTTAATCAAATTACTCACAAAAGTCTAACACTTTGAACAGACTGTCACCATGCTAGACTAATCACTAAGTCACACAATAACAATCGGCGCCCGCCTGCTGACGTGGGCAGGCGCGGACACAGAGGCTGGGTGGCCGTGCCCAGCTTCCCCACCAGGCGCAGCCAGATGACAACGGAGGGAAGGCTCCTCCTTTTATGTCAACCCCCTTGCACAATTTCAGTAAGCCCTCCAGTGACAAGAGCCAGCCTGCTGGGGCCTCAGCCAGGGACCAGGGCCAGCACGAACACCAGCCTTGTGTGGCAAAGGCTAGAGTAGCCTTGCGCCCCCACTCCTGCTCAGAGAGGACTGCCCAGGTCAAGGAGGGCAGCTCTGTCAGCACAAGACTGCCGGAGCCGCCAAGTAGAGAAGTCTGTGGCGAGAGGTCCCACTAGCCATGTCTGGGGAGGACCCAGAGCGTGGCAGGCTTCTCACAGACCCCTCGGGGCTCACAGGGCTCCATTTTAACGTCTCGGGACCTCAAAACTACTGACTCTTCCCACTCGGACTTCCCCTCCTCCCCACTTCTTGTCCAGGCTAGAAGTCTGAGCAGCTGAGTGTTGGGCAGTGGTAGGACCTAGTGGCGTTTAATCTGGGTTTAAAGTGGAAAGCTGTACCACTCCTGGGGACCTTTCCAAAGGGACTGAAATCAGAACATTATTCTGATACATGTATACATGTTTATAAGCAGCATAATTCACAATAGCCAAATTGTGGAACCAATTTAGGTATCCATCAACAGATGAATGGATTACAAAATTGTGGAATACATATACAATGAAATTCTATTCGGCAATAAAGAAAAATAAAATTATGTCATAAAATTATGGACTTGGAGAATCCTATGTTAAGTGAGATCAGCCACTCACAGAAAGTGAAGGGTCCTGCTCTCTCACAGGCAGGAGTAACTGGGAGACAGAGGCCTGCAGGCCCCAGTGCAGTGAGGGAGGGCTGGGGGTGGGTGCAGGGGGAAGAGAGAATTAGCCCCTGATGCTATGTAATATATGAAACAACAATGCCAACCTGAATATCATGTGTGGGGAAGGAGAGGACTGGGGAGGGGGCAGGGGGCACACCGAGCACGGTGTGCATGTGGGTACCTATCGCTCTGAAGTACAATGCACAACAGAAGTACATATCCCCGGGCATGGTGGCGCACACTTGTAATCCCCACACTTGGGAGGTGAAGACAGGAGGACCGCAGGTTTGAAGCCAGCTTTGCTGGCTTAAGAGACCCTGTTTCCAAAAATAAAAAATATAAAAATAGGTCTGGGAGTGTAGCGCGTAGGTAGAAGGGTTCCATCGCTAGTACCACCACCAAAAAAAAAAAAAAAAGTATATATCCATATTTTTTTGGAAAAAAGTATATGTATATATTTTTGGAAAAATAAATGTGTGAGTCTATGGAGTTAGAAAATTATTTCAAATCTTATGGCTCATATATGAAAGAAAAATAATGAAAATTTCCCAAGTTTGACAATAATCACAATTTATACAATATTAATAGAGACAAGTTACAAAGATGTAATAATCTTTTATAAACTCCCAATAATATAAACAACTTTTAGCCAACCATGCTACAACAAAAAGTAATTGCTATATTCTTTCTATGGAAAATAATATTAGAAAATAGATTTTTTATGAGATTTATATGAGGTGGTGATAAAAATTAGACATGATAAAATATAAGGAGAAGGTATTATAGATATATTACTTACTTTAAATATTTTTTTGGATTTTGTTTCATTTTGTTAAAGCCTATGATTTGCTGTGATTTATTTTCTCATTATTTACATAAGTATTCAATTTTGTATCTACTTTTGAATTCATGTTTTTTTCTTCTTTTCTTAAAAAGGACTTCCCAAATTGCAACACTCAGGCCCCATAATACCCAGATTCTCTTCTGGTCGTGGTATTTGTCAGATGGCTGTCTTGATCGAGGAGTGTGACTTGTGAAAAGTGCACTTCTTTTTACAGTTACACTCCCAGCCCTATTTTTTATTCTTTATTTTGAAACAGGGTCTCACTGAGTTGCAAAGGGCCTCATTAAGTAGCTGAACCTGGATCCATGAACCTGGATCCTCCTGTTTCAGCCTCCCAAAAGCTGGGATTACAAGTGTGTGCCACCACGCCCAGCTACCGATGAACGTTTTAAAGTATAAGTATGTCCAAAGTATTGCATAGGGCTTACTAAAAAGTAAAATTATTTGTTTGGCTGAAAATCAAATGTAACTTTCTCTTTTCTGTGATAGCGAGGACTGAACCTAGGGGCATTTCTGAGCTAGACTCTCAGCTCTTAAAAACACATTCCTTTTTTGTTATGAAACAGGGTCATGCTAGGTTGCCTAGTGTTGCTACCTTCATTTGATAAATCGGGTGCCCCAGACAGAGAACAGAGCCTCTATCAATGTCTATCAATGTTGTAACAGTGCTTGACACAGCATGCAGCCTCGTGAGACGTAGGTGTTCAGAAGATGGATGGCTGTGGGAGCCACAGGAAATCTGTTTGCCAAAGTGGTGTAGAACAGAACAGCCAAAGCAAAGCCTTTAATAGGCTTCCCGGAGCACAGAACCCAGCAATGCACAGCCTTGGCTCTCAGGGAGGCAGAGGTGAACATGGATCCGCCTGTGCGGCTGCTGTCGGAGTGGACAGGACTCCCAGCAGAGCTCGCCACTGAGAGAGAAGAGGCCGCAGGCAGGAGACAGAGGCTCTGCAAACAGGACCGAGGTTCCTGTGAGAACCAAGTGAGCCCGTGCGCAGGTGAGCGCGGCTTTTTCTCTAGGCCTTTCCGGCTGCCCATCTCTGCCACACACGTCGGCCTCGGTAAACGAGCAGAGCGGTGCTTTCGGCTGTCAGAGCAGCTGTAGATCATGCCTAAGAATCATATCTCAGGCTGCAAGTAAAGCAGGGTCCCTCTATCAACTTCCACAATCAACTCCCTCCTGGACACACTGACGGAGGCCACCTTTGTCTTTGCAGGTGCAACCCTGGACAGCCTGTTTGTAAAGTAAGCACGCTCTCCGGGAAAGGCAGAGGCTGCCCCCACCTCCAGGAAGCATCTGGCTGCCTTGCCACAATCAGAGCTGTGTCACAGGCCCGAAGGGCAGCGAGGAGGCCGCAGGATCAGCTCTGTGCCTGACCCACACCAAACAGGTCAGCAAGACTCTCCTCGTCCAGTTCTGTCCCTTGCCTTGAGCCTGCTACCACCTCCAGAGGGAGGTCTGGGGGGCCTTTGGCCAGTGCAGCTGCATTTAGGAACATACAATTTGGGAAATACAATACTAGTTTTATAAACATCTGACTGATGTTTGAAGAATGACCATATCTAAAAGCCACTGATGGGAGAATGGCCCTGGGTCAGCACCCCTCCCTTGGGGTGTTGGACAGCTGCTGGAGCCAAACTGAGCCACCAAGGGATGTATGTGGGCCATGCCCCTGCCTCCATGGCAATCAGCAAGATCACTACCTGAGACAGAGCGTTTCCAGTGCCTCTCCCTCTGTGCGGTACGCTGGTCCTTGCTTCCATGGGGTCCTGGGATTTTACTGGGGATGGAACATTCTAGAAGCTGATGGCCTTCTTCCCACCCCTCCCCCACCTCCTCCAGGAAGAGTTCATTTCAAAGGGGATTCTCAGGCGTGTCGTTAAGAAGCCAGTAAGAGACCGACTCTGCTACACTTGACAGGCGGGGCCTCCTGGACGATCAGTCTTAGCCTGACTTTCGTCCTTGTTACCCCTGGCTACCGCAAGACGCAAGCCCCTCCGGGCGACTTCGTCTCACACGGTGTTCTGGACTCCCTTGCAGACCTGCCTGCTCCAGGGCTGCCTCAGGCTGCCCTCTGCCCTCCACATGCTCGGCATTTTCAAAGACCCCTTGAGCTGCTCTGTCTCCTGACCCCAGCGTCCCCCTCGAGGAGGGGTGCTTGTTGTCCTGCAGTATGGATACCTACGGGCCAGCACTGTGGGCCTTCTTTCTAGCTTCTTGATGTCACTTCAAAGCCACTGTTTCTACTTCAACGCCGAGGCGAGATCATGCTCGCTGAGCTCTGCGCTGGCTTCCTCTCTCCAGTTGTCCTTGGTGTGACTCAAATTGGTCCAAGGTTTGAGCACGCCTCCAGCGGCCCCTTGCAGCCTGGGCTCCGGCCCCCTCTGCCCTCCCAGCCCATTTCCTGTCAAAGATCTTGGATTACTTCAATGTCTACAAAGAAACTGTGGTCTCAGAATTCCTTAACCTCCAGCAGCCTACAATGATTTGCATCTCTACATCTTTATGTTACTCTTTGATCTGGAAAAGTGAGTTTCTGCCCCCACTCTTTGAAATTACTTTGGCAAAGGTCACCCATCCTCAATCACTTCCCAGTCAAATCCAACAGACTGCCGCTCTCATCTGATTTGGTCTCGCTGCAAAGTCGAGTTCTCTTAATCTCCTGGCTCTCAGCCTGCAGCCTGCCTGCCCAGCGAGGTCTTGCCAGCTCCCTCCCGCCTCTCGCCTCTCTCCTTTGTGGGTTCTTCAGCCTTGGCCCACTCCTCCTCAGCAATACTGGGTCAACACACTGCTCTGTCTTTGGCCCCTTTGCTCTTTTTCCTTGATATTTATTTCACTGGACCACCTGATCCACTCTTTTAGCTACAAGTCAATGACATACCCAGGTCTCAAATTAGCCCCTTGCCTTGAACACCTGTAGCTCTGACATTCCTGTCTCACACACTCTCAACATCCCTAGTCTAACTCCTCGGGTCTCCCTCCAGCTGCTCTTCATGGATTCCCCTTGGTCAATGGCAGCACATCCGCGTGGAGACCTGGGCAGCAGCCTTGGGTGTTCACCTGCCCCACTGGTCGGTCCTGGCTGGGTGCCTACTCATCTCATCTGCTCCATCCCCACTCAGCCCACTTGGTGCAGGCCGTCAGTGTCTTTCCTGGTGGTTATTGCAACAGTCCTCATCTCCCCTCCACTCTCCACTCTCCACTTTACTCTCTGCATTGCTGCCAGTAACCTTCCTGCAACAGAAACCTGACCATGTCATTTTCCTGTTAAAGGTTACAATGGCTCCCCACTGCCCAGAAAATAAAGTTGTAAATTTGGAAAATGGCTTTAAACTTCCCATGAACTGGTCCCTCATCAGCTTTATTTCTTATGAAACACTACCCTATTCTCATAATCCTTTGCTCTAGTCAAACAAAAGGCCACGCCACAAATGCCTCAAGCCCCACACGCCACGCCCTTGCTTTGGGAAGCATCCCGGGTCTTGTTAGCCTTAGTCACCAATGCCATGCACAGCCGGCACCTTGCTTTAGTCCAGTGGATTCTGATTAAGTGGATTATCAGGAGCATTACAGCCTCAGCTAAGGGCAGTCCTTTGTGCTTGCCAGCGCTCCTGCGGTAGAGTGGCTGATACTATCCATCTCACCTACGGCAGTACAAGTGTTCATGCTTCTATGGAGCAGACAATGACTGGGGAAGGAAAAACGTTTATTCCCAAAGTTTGGGCAAGACACTGTGTGTGTGTGTGTGTGTGTGTGTGTGTGTGTGTGTGTGAGAGAGAGAGAGAGAGAGAGAGAGAGAGAGAGAGAGAGAGAGAGAGGAGAGAGGGAGGGAGACCTTCTGTTTCCTACAAGGCTCAAAAGGACTTAGGTTTTGGCACCCTAAGGAGGAATGCAGAATATATTTCATCATGAAAACAATGTCAAAATAGTGATTAGATTATGCAATTCCTATATTTGTTTAGCTTTATGGATCATATTACTACAGAGTTACATTATGGGCTGTAGTTATATAATTTGGCTAAACTAAGCATTACGCGGGTGTTTTAGAAATTCTGGAGAGCTCTGCGGTGGACGCCGTGATGCAGAGAATAAAGGACTCGCTCTTCAAGCTGCCAGGAGCACATCTGAGGGTAGTCATCCCTGTCAACCCTATGTGGGGATTTTCTTAGTTGGAAGAAAATTTCCTCACTGAAAGCCACGCTTCTTATGGACCCGCCCATAGCCCGTGACCGGCCACCAGGAGGGTGGAAGGCCCTTGCCTCCCTCGCTCAGGAAACTCTGAAAGGCCTGTCCAGCTGCAGAGCCCTTCGGGTGAGTTGAGGCCTTCGCCAACTGAGGGCGCCATGGCATGGTTCACCTTCTCCTTCCCCAAGTCCTGTGTCTGTGCTCTCACCCCACAGTGCTGTCCCGAGGGCACGTCCGCACCCGCAAGGCTCTGTGCCCAGGACATCCAGCCCACCTTATGGAGGGAATGAGGCCAGAGCCCAAAATGACCAAGCTCACGCCTGGTTAGTGAAATAAAGTTGCTGTGTTCTGACCTCGTCTTAATGTTTACAACCTTTTATCCTAGAGCCAAAAGAAGGTTCTCCTGCTCAGAACCATCAACGTCCTCTGTTTCAAAGAGCTAAGTCACTCGGGCAGCTGTCATCCATGACTGTTTGGTTAGGATATCCTACCAGGCGCCAGCGTAGCACCTCTCCTAAGCGCTGTTTGAAAGGAGCCCTGAAGAGTTCATTTGCTGGAGCAGTAATCCCTACTTGATGGACAGAACCGAATATAAACACAGCTTTCCACCCCAGGCCTTCTCACCTTAGGGCAGGCTGAGGAAATGGCTATTTACTTCCTTCTTAAGCAGGTGGGAGAGAAGGAGGTAGATCACAGTCCACTGTTTTCTTGGTGATTCTAGAACAGTGCTCATGCATGCTGACGCCGGTAAGCAGAAAGTAACCCACTATGGCCTTCTCTTTTCCCCTTTCTAGCTCTCCCCTGACTGTGCTCTGCCTTCCTTCTCATCACCGTCCTTAGCAACCATGGACTGAACCTCTGAAACTCTGAGTCACGACACACTTCCCTCTAAGTTGTTCTTGTCAAGAATTCTGGTCAAAGCAATGAAAATCTGACTAACACAATGTCTGGATATTTTTATTTTGCAGGACTCAACTATATAGGCCTTTCTTGAGCTTTCGTCACACTGAAAGACAGATCTGTCCCTCCCCTAGAATAAAAATGGAAGAGGTGCTCAGAGACTGCGACTTCCAGGATAGATTAATAGGGAGGAGGGAGGAGGGAGACGCAGAGTTGGCTGGTAGATGGGTACACAGACGGGTGGGTGGGCACAGAGATGCTTGTAGGTATCTATACCTAACCTACGCTAGGAGTTGAGTCCCATTGGAGGCCAGCTTGCATTACTTTGGAATATACATTGATCTTTATTCTCTGTTAACAGATAAAATGAAAATGTGGGAGTAAATATAATCCTTGACTTTTGGGCCTGAAGGCAGGAACCTGCGGGATCGCTCATTTTTGTCTGTGTGCCTTCTCCTCCTTCTTTTTCAGATGTTGTTTTTCATTTCACTGGCTCTGTAGACGTTCAAGGAGGAGGGATGCAATGCTTCCCTGAAGTTGTACATGGAGCGAGCTTTGATTAGCTGTTTGGCTGGCACAGTCAGGGAAGGAGAAGGTGAACCGTGCCGTGGCGCCCTCAGTCGGCGAAGGCCTCAGCTCACCCGAAGGGCTCTGCAGCTGGACAGGCCTTTTGGAGTTTCCTGAGCGAGGCAGGCAAGGGCCTTCCTACCCTCCTGATGGCCAGTCACTGGCTATGGGCGGGTCCATAAGAAGCTCTGCAGAGACACAACTGACCACAGACCCACAGAGAAGGCAGCAGTCCACTTCCTGACTTTTCCTTCAATTCTATTCATGGGAAATGCAAAGATGAAGGTACGGTTGGTTCAAAAAGAGAGGGCGAGGTGAATCATGAGAGATTTGAAAAGTAGAGGTTGGTTCTATGACTGAGGCCTACCCAGAGCAAGCTGGAAAGGACTTTAGTAACAATCTGAATCTGAATCTTTTTTTTTATGTTTGGTTTATGGGTGGGTTTTGCCTGCACTGACTTCTTGAGCTTTTCTTTTCAACTTAGTGGAGGTCTGGTATGTTAAGATGTATAAACAGCAGCCTTTGGTCTCAAGAGCAAGCCTCTGAGGAACAGTAAGGCAAATTCAGGGAAGCACTCCAGGATCGAGGCAGCCTCCCACGGTGGGTCCTTGTCTTCCTCTGTCCCTGTGGCTGCACTGGGGAGGGAGCAGTCCTCCACAAAGCCTTTTCCTGTTGATTGCCTCTTCCATGCTTCCGTCGCTCCCACACCTGATCTACGATGCTTCCTGAACCAAGTAGTCCATGGAGCAAGCTTTGATTAGCTGTTTGGCGGGTACAGTGCTCTACAGAAACACAAACCATCTACTCCAGCTCCAGACACCTTGTCTCCAAAAGAACAGAGAGTTGTGAGAAATACCTCTCCAGAACACACCCATCCCTCAGCACCATGCCCCCTTCTGCTTTGCTTTTTTTTCTTGCAACCCAGTGAAACAAATCCCTTGTGTAGCATCTTAAAAATTAAAACAATATGCACACATATAAAGGTAACAGGGGGGACGTTCCCACCTATTCCTCTACTCCCTCTCCTGGAAGCAACCGTCCTAGCAATTTCCCACTCATTTTTCTGGCCTTACATTCTTTGACTTCCTGAACATCTCCAAGGCCCCAGCTAAACAAATGGCCCGTCATTGTTACATAGCCCCGACCTTCCGCCGCTCTGGCTTGCTGCTACGCAATGCCTCTGGAGGGCTCTCTAGTGAACTGTGCACTCAGTTTCATTTTCTGATTCGATGGGACTCATTTTCAGTATAAAGTGGGGGGGGTGGAAGAAGGGAGTGGGCTGTGGGTGAGAGTGTCACAACAGTTCAAAGATGGTCAGATTGAACTGACCATCTCTCTGCACTGGAAATAGCCCCAGGATGGTTCATGAAAGGTGACAACACTACACAAGACAGAAATGTCTTGAAAACACGAGGCTTATCAATTTTTATATTGTCCTTAGTTTACATAAGCCTCTCATATATAAAGCATTGGGCTTCTAGGATCTTAAACACATGATCAACTCTCCCATGAATCGCTGCTCCATGGAATTCACTCGCCCACAACAGTTTTCATTCTATTTGTAGTTTTGAAAAAGAAAAAGAAAAAAAGTCAATCCTCCATCAGTTCCTTCTTCAAACGGTTAGGCCCTTATGAGTCCATTTGTGAACCTACTCCTGTTTAAAAGTTGCTGCTATCACTGTACCCGGCAACAGTAAAATCAACTCAAAACCCTTTCAGCATAAGGCTGCCATCAGGAACCTTATCTCATTTGTACTTAGACTTTACAATTTCCATTATTTTTCGGCAATTCTCTATTCATGTAAATTTAATTTATTCTCCAAACAAAACTACAGCATGTCTGGATAGCTGTATCAAGGGCAGAGAAGAGTTCTTTAAAAAGTTGACTATTATAAGGGAGAAGGATTGTGAGATGCTCGGGAGAAGTATTACAAGAAGCCGATGGTGTGCACAAGAAGAAATGGAGATAGAGATAGAAAAGGTCTGGCACCAGGAAGGGCTGGGCAGTGATAGCCACGGCCACCCCTGCATGGGCATGGTGCGTGTGCCTTTGGAATGGCCAGGAAATGGGTCCCCTTCTCCATGAGCCATGGGCTCTGACACAGGCCTGCCTACGAGCTCTCATTTAGCAGGGTAGGGGCAGAAGGAGGTGACGGCTTTCCTCCCCCTCCCAGGGGTCCTGGTAGCACACCTACAGCGAAAATCAGATTCACAAGAAAGCACGGCAGATTTATTTAATCACATCTTATGTGATGTGGAGCCTTCAGATGAAGACCCAGGGAAAACTATTTTGAGGCTTAGGTTCCATGATAGTCATATAGAGCTATGGCTGGGCAGAGACATGATCTAATGTCATAAGCCATGGTGGGGGAGACCAGCAGGCCTGCCTGTCAGACTCTTGAGCTCTGCAGCAGTCTTTCCTACTAAGTAGAGGGCAGGATCACTTCTGCAAGGAGGGTCTTCATGACCTGCTCCGCTCAGACAAGGTAGGTCAGAGCAGTATTTATGCCAGCTCTTACATAGGAAGGTGTGGGAATGGGGAGGTCGAGTGTTTCTAGGTTTTATGGCTGGCTTTGGGGAGAGGGAGTTTTAGTGTCTATGGCCTATCTTAGGGGGAGAGTGGGGACTGGAGAGAAAGAGCAGAAAGTTAGAAAGAGAGTCTGCTATCTTCTTTTGACTTCCGAAAGAAGAGACGCCAGCTCTGCTCTGGACCTCCAGCCACATCAGTCACCACAGCAGCAGGGAGGGAGCACTGTGACTCCCAGCCTCAGCGAAGACCCTCGCCAGCTACTGGAGGCCAGGGCCAGTCTGTACTTCACCTTCAGCACCCTGGCCCACCGACTCCCCAGGTGCTCCTGATCCCCGGCCTCTCCTGTCCTCGGTCCCCGGCCCCTGGGGCTGCACCGCGGTCACACCTTCTACCCGGCCATGGGGTCCTAGCATCTATCAGCCCTGCAGTGGCTAGCACTGTCTCCCTGTGAGGCCCTGGCCCACAGCCCGGGTGCCAGCCGTGTCTGCCTTCTCCCTTCATGTGCTCCCCCACTCGGCTCCCACCCCCATGCCTCTCTCCCTTTTCCTGATCCTTCTGCCCTCCCTGGAGGCAGGGTTGCTGGCACAGGCTCTCTCAGAAGCACACAGCTATAGCTTTGAGGTCTCTTGTCTGGAGGTTCTTCTGTCTCTGTATGTATATACTGAGCTCAGAGCTCACGATTTGTCTATACATGTCCTCACCTATACTATGGGGTAAAACAAGAATTTGTCTCATAAGAAAAGGATTAAATGAGTCGATTCAGGCAGAGAACTTAGCAGGCCTTGTACCTGGCATGCACCAGGACTATGTAGCCTCTGGCTGTAATAATTAATAACAACACAATTAGCACTGTGCTTAGAATAAAGAAGGTGCTCAACAAATAAATGTTGAATGAAAGAAGAATGAATAAATGGATGGAAAAACTATAGAAGTCGCCAACTCACATGGCTCCACCTTTCCCCCACCAGCTGCCATCCACCATGGAATACAGCAAAGCTGCACGGAAGAGAGTCAGGGAGTCAGCAGGGTTTCACTGCCTGCTGCTCCCGTGATTAATGGTAAACAAATAGAATTTTTGTTTTCCCTAAGTTTGCATTCATTCTACTTCACTGTTAAAGGCTACTCAAGGCAGGGAGAGTCAGAACTAGAGATACAGGAATGCAATGCCACAGACTATATAGCTCCACATTTCTTAATATTGTTTCTGTTAACTAAAAACGTGCTTCTCAACGAGCAGCAGCACTTTAGAAGGAGAAGAGTAACTGTATTATGACTTTACCTCTAAAGGGTAACTACGGTCAACATTTTGGTTGCTATTCTTTCAGACACACCTGCACACACACTTTAGAATGTGGCGCTGACGTCCTGCACTCAAAGGGGGCTGCGACCCTTGGCCACTTCTCTTTGAGAGGCAGGGGTCTATTTCCACCCCCTTTTTTCTAGGCTGGACCTGAGACTAGTTAGAAGCAACCCTGGGTAATTTCCAAGGCTGGGCCTTTAACAATCTCCTGCCTTCATCTCCTGGGGGCTCTTCAGAGCATGGCCACCACATGGGGAGGCCGCTTCGCCAGCCACAGGGGAGGCCCACATCCCGACTGGGGACACTGAGCCCTTCCGGTGGTAACCAGTGCCTACCACGGCGCGAGGGCCCCTTAGCCTTCCGGCGGGGCCACGGCCCTTGTCAGTGCCAGGTGAAGCACCCTACTCTTTATGCCAAGGTGGTCAGATCCTTGATAAACTCCTGCATGGCAGGCAGTCCTCCCAACAGAGTTCACACAGAGAATGCCAATTTACATTGCCCAAGCGGGGGTGGGGGGCTCTTCACCTCTGTGTTCCGGCATACCCCATGTGTGAGGCTGCTTGGTGCCCAGGGAAGGAGCCAGTCACCGACTGCGCCCTGGGCTACCTGACACGGAGGACGATGCGCCCCGCACTGGGACCCGGGGCTCCGCAGGGCAGTACTGACATGCCGCCCAGGGCAAGGCCAGGGAACACAAGCCGCGTCGGCTGCATCTTGTTCTGTTAATTTATTGCTCCCTAAGGTTGTGATAATATTTTAGAATTATTTTGCTGCAGATAGCTCACGTGGATTTAGACATAAACGCAGCATCATAATGTTAACAGCAAGATATCCGACATCCCTGCCTCTTACATCAGAGCAAGCCCCCCTGTCTTTAAAGTTAACTTTTCCACTCTGGACCATTCTAATTCTATGTCTGCATGCTGTGAAAATTCATTCTAGCTTCTTCTCAATTCGGTCATCAAACCGGGAAACTGGCATTTAACTTGAGATTTAGTAGGAGAATACTTCTAACAAATATATTCTTGCACGTTGAAAACTGATGGGTGCTGCATTGAAATTCATTCCGGACAATGAAGAATGCTGGGATCTAGCTGACTGACCTGCTCTGTTGTGGAGCCAGCTGGGCCTGCTTCCCAGCGCAGCGAAGTCCTGGGCCTGTGTGGGGGCTGGGGCTTGCAGCGCCCTCTGACCTTCTTCTGGGTCCCCAGGCGAGTTCTGGGCGCGTCGGGTTCCACACGCGTCCACGCCTGACAAGTAGAGAGCGTCCTGTGTTTTCTTCTTTTCCTTTTTCAGCATGTTGACCAGAATATCTGAAATCTGACTTAAGGATATAGTGACTCAAGCTAGATTATGATGATCAAAACACATCCCAGTGGATAGTGTCAATACTATTGGCGACTTAACACAGAGCAGAGACAGACTTAAACCTCTCAAAGTTCTATACAAAGTAATGCACAATTTAAGCGACTACTAGTCTTTTAGCATGGCACCAATATAAGAAAAATTAGCAAACTCAAGGATCCTTGAAATGTTCTGTTTTGTCTTAACATTTTTGCAGAAGGGTTAGGAAGGAGCAAGGTGAACGCGGAGAAGTGGCGGCAGTGGAGCGTGTCCCTGAGTAAGCCAGGACGGCCTCGGGACGCCCTCCTCACCCAGCTTGCACTGGCTGTCCAGGAGGCAGCAGGAGGAACAGAGGGAAGAAGGACTCAGCACCTGGCAGACGGGTCACGCCGGCCGCGGGGTCCAGGGTGCAACCCAGGGCAGCCAGTGCCAGGTCCACGTGCTTATCCAAAATACAAATGGGACTGCAAGTCACTTTCATTTCAGTCTCTGACCTTTAGCTCCAAATGGAAGCGACAAGAGACGAATTATTAGCTGGGCATGGTGGCACACGCTTGTAATCCCAGTACTGAAGAGGCTGAGACCGGAGGGTCACAGGTTCACAGCCAGCCTCAGCTACTTAGTGAGGTCCTCTACAACTTAGTGACTTAGTGAAACCCTGTTTCAAAATAAGGAATAAAAAAAAAATAGGACTGAGGGTGTAACTTGGAGGTAGAATGCTCCTGGGTCCCAAACCCAGTTCTGCAAAAAATAAGTGACTTATTGTCATAGATATATTATTTTAAAATATACCTCTGTGGACCATTTAGAAACACCAGGAGCACTGGTGAGTGGATGGAAACCGCTGCTCACTCTGCACCCAAGACACCAGGACGCTCAGAGTTCTGCCTGTCCACTGGGAGAAAGGCTGTGGCCCCTTTTGAGGACCTTAGAATTCTGAATACGTACGAAGATGGATGCAGGATCTTGAGCATCTGGAGAAATGCCTTTCTTAGAGTCCTGGATGCACGGGGTGGGAGAGAGAAGGCCGCTCCGCAGAACGGCGGGAGGAGCCCATGCACTGGCCTTGGGCAGGCGGTGTGGTGGGCAGCGGTCCCTGCCCTCCTCTCAGTTCTGGCTGCAGCGTGTCTCTCTCGCCGTCTCACACGGTAGCCTCCAGTCCTTCCTGTGAAACCATTTGTGCTCACCGCAGGTGTTCATGTCCTACATCTAGACAGCAGCGTGCTAAGAAAGACAGGCTGTGCCCGGCTCTGCCCCTCCGTGCAGCTGCGTCCAGTGGTACCTCGCACACCACAGGGGCAGAGGCTGTGTTCTCAAAGTCGGTGGCATTGACAGGCGCCATTCCAGGCAGGGTATGGAGCAGTCAAGGAGTGGATGCCCTTCTCATGCCCCCGGAGCAGATGTTCTGCTGGGGAGACAGGATGCCGCGCAGGCCTGCAAGCATGTGTGTGCAGATACATGTGAGTCACAGTGCCTGAGAGCTATGCTGCAGAGGGCGAGGGAGATGGGGCAGCGACTCCACACTTGGTACTAGAAAAGGCCTAACATTTATGTTCAGTGACAAGAAAAACCAGCCAGGGGAGAAGCATGGAAGCAGAGGAGATGGGCGAGCTTCTGGAGGACTGGGCTTGGCAGTGGTTTTGACGCTACAGTCCACAATCCCACACCCTAGAACACTCAGGTAAGACCCCATGACAGCAAATCACCTGCCCCCGGGTGTCAGTTGTGCCCTGGATAAAAAACCCCAGGTCAGAAGAAAAACAAGAGCTGGTGTGACTGGGCAGCCCAACATGGGGGGAGGCAGGCAGGCAGGCAGGCAGAAGGCGGAAGGGAGTCACGTAGCGCTTGTCGCTGGCCGTGAGCCCACGTCCACTGGATGCCCTGAAGACCTGAACTAGAGAAGCGGGCCTTCTGCTCTGGGCTTCGTGGAGACCATGGCTCAGCTCCCTGTTGCCTCCTTCTTCTCCCCCATCTTCGTCCTCTCCCTTCCCTCATTTCTAGCTGGGCCTTTGGGCCAAGAGCAGTGCTGGGTGCTGATCAAGCTGTATTTTGTGCAGGTACTTCTGAGCTGTTTGCAGACCTATCGGTAAGATGACAAGATTCCTGTACCCTTTTGGAGGACGCTGCATGTCCTCTGGGGCCGGTGGTCTGCACCTGCACTCAGCATCTTCTCGCCATCCTGGGACAGCCTTGGCCTTCTGGATTCTAGGAATAATGGCGGGGAAGTGTCCTCCAGCTGGCCCTGTGGGGGTGTTGGTGGACGTGAGGGTCGGGACGATGACCGTTCACCGCCTTCTTCCTTGTCCCGAGTCGACGTACCATGGCTCTGTGCTGCTCCAAGTGCCTTGTGTCTCCGTGCCCTCAGGGCAGAGAGTGGCATCACGGAGCAGCCGCAGTGCTGAAAATGAAGGCCAAGGCTCCCATCCAGGGCACCTGGCTTCTTGCCACCCCGCCTCCAGCACACCATCATTTTGAATAGGGACTCAGATGGAGGAAGCCCTGTTTCAGGTAATCACAGTCAGGAAAGACTCCCGAGTAGCCTCACATGAACAGGGGACCCGGACTCGCCACGGCAGAGAAGGGAGAGGATGTACGTCTCTCCTGCTCTGTTGTTAAAATAAGTATAGACGAAGAAGCCTGGACAGGTCTTCTCTGCCACATCGCGTTTCATCTCTCCCGCCTGCACATCACTCTTATGCCGGGACGGGGATGGTGGCCTTGGTACTTAGGGGGAAGATTCTAGAGGAGGTTGGAACCCAAGAAGAAGCAGAGCTTGGGCTGGGGTTGGGCAGGTCTGGGCCCGCAGGGGCGTCTAGGAGGCCCTGGGGCAAGGGACAGGGAAGGGAAGACTCCGCAGCGTGCAGCCTCGTGGGTGGCTGTGTGGGCAAGGCTGCAGCTCCACGGACGGCCTGGGCCTGCGAATACCCAGCAGGCAGAGGAGGCTGTTAATTGGGCAGCGTGCCTCCTCCACAGCATTTGGTTTGCTTTCACCTCTCTATTACTGGACTTCCTTTGATGGAGACTATTTTTATGCATCTTGTACAATAGCTGACGCGAAAGTATCTTTTAGTAATTTAAAAGAGTGGGCAAAATATCTGTTTATAAAGAATTGACCTGAGCCATTTCTTGTGATTAAATGCGACACACGTCATCAAAATGTCAGATCTTTTACTCGAAACTTGAAAGATAAAATGAGGAGCCGCCCTGAAGAGCACGGGGCCAGGGCCCGAGCGCCCACTGGGCTCTCCAAGTGACCACCCAGCCTGCGGCTGGAGCAGCGCACACTCTTTGGGCCCCTGCCACCCGGATGGCCTCCAGAGCCAGTGAGAGCACATCTCCAATGCTCGTCTACACCCCTTCCAAATGTGGGAACATTTGTGAGCGGAACCCAAAGCAGTAGATCTGGCTTTTAAATAAAAAAAGTTACATTTAAACCGGTCTCTGTTCTTCATAAGCTAAACACCATTTGCCAGCTCTCGGTCTCCATCTGAGCTTCACCCGCACGCCAGCCACAAAGTCTGGGCTCTGGGGAGGCTGTGGTCAGCCAATGTCCGGTCAGCTGGCTAAAATAACCAGCTCACTCACTGGCTCGGGACTGAACCAGAGAGAGTGCCACGGAAGTCAAAAACTATTTTAAAAGATTTAATGTGAAGAGACGGCGTAAAAAAGCTCACACTTTTTTCATTACCTGAAATGTTCTCTGTGAGAGTAACTATATAGGCCAAAACTAAAGTGCAGCTTTCTCTCCCAGCCACTGTCCCCTGGCCGCTGCTGTTTGCTGAAGGAACGTTTTGTTTTCAATGGGAAGCAGCGTGGTGCATGGGAAATGGCGGCCTTAGGAGCTAAGGGGCTCTGGCGGCCTGCTCTGACTGTCCCCAGCCCTGCGGCCCTGCGGCCCCGCGGCCCTGCGAGCCAGGCCCGGCTCCCTTCGCTTTGGGAAGGATACTGATTTCATTGTCTCTCTGCTGTAGAAGGTCGCGTAGCTTCTTGTATTCTTGCTCTGGTACTGGTTCTTGGCAGTCGTGAGGTTCTCGGCTTTCAGAGGAGACTGTCTTCTTCCCCTGGACCTTCCTGTCATTCAGTAGTTCCTGGAAGTTGGAACAGAATTTTTTGTGCTCATGTTTTTATTCCAAATTTTCTTTGCTTCTTTTTCTGGTGGTGGTGGGGGCATCTTGGGGACTGAACCCAGGTGCGTTCTTCTACCTCTGAGCTACACCTCCAGCCTTTCCACTTATTATTTATTTATTTATTTGTTTGTGGTACTGAGATTGAGCCCAGACATTTTATCTCTGAGCTACACATCAACCCTTTATTTTTTTTAAATTCAGAAACAGGGTCTCACTAAGTTGCTGAGGCTGGCCCGATGCTGTGGTCCTCCTGTTTCAGCCTCCTGAGTCCTGGGACATGATAGGTGTGGCCACTGTGCCCGCTTGCTTCTTGGGCTCTTTTCCCCTTACAGTCCCGCACACACCAGGCATGGCTGCCGGGTCCCTGTCTACCTGCCTCCTCTCAGCCTGCTCCCCACGTTCATCTCCCTCCCTCGAGTGGAGACGCCTCTGCAGACGTTAGCCCCTCTCGGATCTTCTTCCCTTTCTCCGTGACACCACAGCACTTACTAATACTTTTCACGCAGCAGGCAGCACTTATGTATTTTAACGATTCTCTGCAAACCTGTCTTCTCCATGATTAATTCGTTCAACACTGCTTCCCCATGCCTGGCCCACGGCCAACCCACAATACGTCCTTATTATCGTAACAAAGTACACAAAACTATAATGAAGGGAGAAGTAAATGTCAATGGCATTCCTACTTCCTCACCAGGAAAGGTAACGCTCAAAGCAGAAGAAAAACACAAAACCAAACCGAACTGGTGAATTTTAAACATAAATCAGAACTGCTAAGGAAACGCAGGATACAGTTCTCTTGATGTTGTTTAAAAATAAGTGTTTTTTTGAACCTGGAACTATGCTGTGCAGAAGAGAGAGATTCTTGGCAGAAGAGTGAGAAGCCCGCGGTCTGAGCTTACTTATTGGCAAGTGAGATGTGCCCGAGAGAAGGCCAGAGAAGGGGCGCTGGCTCAGAGCTCCACCGTGTGCCCCGTGAAGCCAGGCCCCGCTCTCCACGCCGGTCAACTAGAACAGCTCACTGCAGTGAGAACGGCAGGAAATGGCTTCTGCTGGAGGAAACATCCCATTACCTTCAAATGACGGAAACAGTGGTGGATTTTACGCATATCAGCGCCAACCTCCAGTCTGCTCTCTGGATCCTGGTCTTCCAGAAAGGACGCTGTTAGTTTTTCCAGCCTAAAAATACATAATGCATGAGAAGAAAGTATGAGTTAGAAACTTCAGAAGTTTTAACGGCATTACTTGTTTGGTTACCATTTGAAGCACAGGATATTATTCTTACTTCTTTGCAGAAACACTATAATGTTATTTGACTATGGAAGCCAAGGGGAAGACACTGATAAAATGTATAAATGAGGCAATTACTTGACCAATTTCCAAGGAATTTTCTCATATGCTGCTTCAATAGGGCAATGGGTTTGATTTCTACAACATACTCATTCTAGCCAAACTCAGCTTCGTTTTGTTATTTTATCCTTCGGTTTTCCTTTTCTTTTTTCTTTCTGTTTTGAATGGAACCCAGAGGCGTTCTACCTGTGACTACCTGAGCCCTTTTATCTTTATATTTTGAAATTTTGAATTTTTTATTTGAGTTGCGTTTAGGGTCTGCTGAGTCTCACTGAGTTGGGGAGGTTGGTCCTAAACCCCAAATTCTCCTGTCTTAGTCTTCCAAGTTCTGGGATTACAGGCACGTGCCACCGCGCCAGGCACCACACCGAGTTTCTCCTACACCACTGTTAGAGAAGGTGAGGGGAACTCAATTTCTTTTGTTAGTTTCACGTACAATCCATGCTCTCAGCTTCCACTGGCCCCGCAGTGACGCTCCACAACCCTTGTGATCATTCCTGGCTGATTGACAGCCTCACAGTGGCTGCTCCAGGGCTTCCTTAACCCCGTCTATATCTACTCTCTCAGGCTCCATCACTAAAGTGGCTTCTCACGGACTCCGGTGGCTCGGAGCGGCTCCGCCCCACATCTCGGGCCCTGCCCTTCACCCTGCTCTTGTGAACGCAGCAGCATCCTCTTCTTCATCCTGGAAGGATGCCCTCTCCAGGAATTCCCTATTCGCTACCCTTTCCCTCCCTGACTTCTCTGCACAGATCCTCTGCTCTCTGCTTACTGTGCTTTTCATGTTTTCGCTATCCTAAGACTACACAAAACAGTCCCTCAGAAGGAGCGCCTGGCCATGCCCTGTGCGGCCCCGGGCGGGTTGGCAGCACCATGCGCCTGCGCTGCGTCCCCAGAGCGTGTGCCCCCGTGGGCATCCAGAGGCAACTCTTGTCTCTACTTTAAGGTACCCCTCCGACACACCTTAGGCTTTCAACGCAAATGTGCCCATGAGTTAATGGTTCCACTTCCAGGGCACTCATGGCCCTCTAGGCTGAGCTGGAACGCTCAGAAAGGAAGGTGTTAGGGTGGCAACCAGTATCTGAAATGCTAGGCATCGTGATGTGGCCACAGCGTCTTTTTCTAGCTTTATTATGAAAATATCTGGATGCTCTCAGCTCTTTAGAAACTGCATGCATTTCTCCCCCACATTACTATCCGCCCACCTGAAATATGATTCCTATCAGACAGCTGTGGGCTGCATTCGTCTCCTCCTATGATCTGTAACACATGGCGCTGAAGCTTGGAAATGTGAGTGCTACGGTCAGATATAAAGTGTCCCTCAGAGCTCACTTATCAATGTTTGGAGCTGATGTAATTGAGCCATCAGTGTTACAATTTCAGCAGTGGATAAGTCTCTAGTAATGGTGACCCAGGCCAGTAGGGTGTGGCTGGAAGGCCCCTGGGGCTGCAGCCTTGGGATTATAGGCACCCCTTCTCCCCCTGCTCGCTGTTGGGCTCCCGGCCTCCATGATGTGAGGAGCGGGCCCACGTGCTCTCCTCTCTGCTTCCCGTCTCTGTGTCTGAGATCCGTGGTCCCCAGCCTCACACAGACCGAACCCTGCACCATAAGAAGATACACCTTCCTTCCTCTGAGCTACGAGGTCAGGTGTTTAGATTATGGCTGTTGGAATGCTGACCAGAACAGTGGGATGGTTCATACTGAGGGGTACTTGTAGCTTATGCTATTTACTGGTTGATAACCTATCTCTGTGAAACAGAACCTCAAACCACCAGATACACAAAGATACGTTTCTAACACAAAGAGTTTTAAGTTTTTGGTTAAACTACATGCTTATGGCCAGGTGGGTGGCGCACGCTTGTAATCCCCATGCTTGGGAGGCTGAGACAGGATGACGGCATGGGCTTGAAGCCAGCCTCAGCTACTTAGTGAGGCTCTCAGCAACTTAGTGAGACCCTGTTTCCAAATAAAGTATAAAATAGATCTGGGAGTATAGCTCAGCGGTAGAAGGCCCTCTACCCCCCACCCCCCAAAATAAAGTTCAGAGCTGCTCATTCAAGGAATATAAAGATGAAGACTGGAGAACAGTCACACAGCTGAGAGTAACTATGGTGAGATGAAAGTCTGGGCTGGATGAACTTATCTCAGAAACCTTACTGCCTCAAAAACTGACCACTTGTAAAATGTGCAAAACAATGCCATCTCTAAACAGTAGTTCAATGTACAAGATAATGCAAGGAACAGACAGTGAGGATTGTGTGGTCTACTGATGCCTTCCGATTATAAGCATGAGCAGTGGCTCAGCCTTAAAGGAGTAACCTGGGAGAGCTTTACCTTTTACTTAAGATATACTTTCACTCTTTTAGTCATTTTTTTGTGGTACTGGGGATGAAACTCAGGGCCTTTCTACCTCCAGGCTATACTATTTTATACTTTATTTGGAACAGGGTCTCCCTAATTGCTGAGAGCCTCACTAAGTAGCTGAGGCTGGCTTCGAACCTGTGCAATCCTCCTGTCTCAGCCTTCCAAGTGCGGGGATTACAAGCGTGCGCCACCACGCCCAGCTACTTTCCCTCTTAATTAACACATAGAAATGGCACACACCTACAGGTGTCACACGACATTTCAACACCTGCACACAACGGGGACGCTCAGGTCAGTGTAACTCCTCTATCACCGGAGACATTTGTCATTTCTTGGGGTAAGAACATTCCAAGTTCTCTCTACTAGCTGCTTTGAAATATTAGTTGTTGCCAGTTTTCCTATTCTGCCACAGAACCCTGGATTCTCTCACCAACCTTCTTTAGAAGGCTTTTGGAAATGAAGACTATCACGGTCCATCCCAGAGCCACTGAACCAGAATTTGCCCTTAACAATGCCTCCCGATAATGTGTACGCACACTAGCGCTTAAGAGGTACCACGAGAAGACAGTCAGAATATACAATGCCCTGGAAACCAAATAAATAAGTAAGTTGAAATGAGAACTGGGAGAGGAACCAGCACCAGTGTCCCAGGCACCGTGAGGGTGATTTATCCATGCTCTCTTAGTTCAGTGGACGGAGCACTAAAGGGGCTCTCACAGCTCGCTCTCTTTATAACTGCCGTCCTCCAATTATTTTATTATTACTTCCATTGGATATCCACTCAAAAAGTCAGGCGCTTTCACAGATATTTAATTATCCATCTGTACTACAAGTCTAGGGTCATCGTCCTTTCACAGCTAAGGACATAAGCTCAGAAGCATGAAGAATTTGCACGTGGCTACTGAGGTAGGAAGCTGAAATGCTGGCGTTTGAAGGCAGGCCCTTTGCATCAGGAAGCCCCTCCTTTCCACTAATATCCCTAAGACTCTCTCAATCCAGAGAATATCCTCCCACTTGCCTTAATTCCTGGCGCTTTCCATTTGCATTTTAAATTCCAGACTTTCCTGCAGACTTTTCTGATAGTGAGTAAAGATGCAAACAAGGTTAATGAGCCCGACAAATCAACTTCGTGTCTGTCATTTCAAAGAGGAGCTTTCAACAAGCTGTAACGGTGAGGGCTCTGGAGACTCCATAGTGGGGGGCGAAGGGAGACATTATCTTGACTTTGCAAATAGATGGCCCTCTCTTATGAGAGGCGACCCTTTACAACATGCGCTGCTGGAACAGCCTGTGACTTACAAAAGAAAGTGCAGAAAACAGCAGTAAATTCACTGTTACAATTAGCCCCAACCACGGGCCACGCAAGAGTGAGGGCTGAGATTGTGCCACGGGACCAGGACCAAGGGAAGCTGCACGGAGACTTTTGGGGCCATTAGTTTAAGTTTGTTTTGTCCTTAGATTCTGCTGAAAGAATCAGTCGCAATTGGCTGTACGGTGGTTAGTTACCTCAAGAGCTTTTCCTTATAGCAGTTGCTGCTTTGTGACAAGTCATCTAGATATTCCGTATTCTGTACAGTCCCTTCACTCTAACTAGTAATTAGGAAACAAGGACCCTGGTGTCCAAGGTCCTGAGCTCAGTGTCAGCCACTCTGCTGGGATGAGCCTTTGTTAGTAGCAGAGGGGCCACACGCTCATGGTTTTGGTGATGCAGAGGAAATTTCAATGCAGAGTTGTTCTTTAAGATTTATCTTAGTAAGGCATATTTCCTTCACCTCCACAAAAGCAGTTACATGGTGCCTCAAATGCACAATTTATTCATCTGAAATAGCAAGTGTGAAAAGTCAAAATTAAAATCCAGACTGGGTTTCCTCTTGAGTGGGGAAGATAAGGGCTATTAATAGAAATATGTGTTCATGGCCAGACACTTTCCATTTATGGAAAATTATTTTGAAACTATTTAAAATGAATTAAACTTCCAACACTAAAGACATTTCACAAGCTCTCTTAAAATGCAGTGATGAGGGCTTTTGAAAGCTATATAGAAAAATCAGTCCTTAAATTCATTTGGAACAACAAAAAGCTCAGAATAACCAAAGTAGTTCTCAGCAACAAAAACCATGCAGGAGGAATCACAATATCTGACTTAAAACTACACTACAAAGCCATAGTAATAAAAACAGCATGGTACTGGAACAAAAACAGATACATAGATACATAGACCAATGGAGCAGAACAGAAGACTCAGAAACAAATCTGCACACTTGTAACCAATTGATTTTTGTTAAATGGGCCAAAAACATATACTGGAAACAAAATAGCCAGTTCAACAAACAGTGTTGGCAAAACTAGTTAACTATGCAGAAAAATGGAAATAAATCCCACTTTCTCACCCTGCACAAGAGTCAATTCAAGATGGATCAAAGACTTGGAAATTAGACCAGAGACCTTGAGGCTCCTTGAAGAGGGCAGAGGTCCAACATTGCAACACATAGGCACAGGCAAACACTTTCTCAACAAGACCCCAAAGGCACAAAAAACTAAAAGGCGGATCAATGTGTGGGAATGCATGAAACTGAAGAGCTTCTGTACAGCAAAGGAAACTGTCAAGGACTTCAACCGAGAGCCAGCAGAATAGAAGATTTTTGACACCTACTCCTTCAATAGAAGACTATACAGAGAACTCAAGAAGCTCAGCTCTAAGAAAACAAATAACTCAATAAAAAATGGGCAAGGGAACTAAGTAGACACTTCACAAAAGAAGAAATTCAAATGGCCAACGAATGCATGAAAATGCTCAACATCATTAGCAATCAGAGAGATGCAAATCACAACTACCCTGAGATTTCACCTATCTCCAACTAGAATGGCAATCATTCAAAACACAAATGACAACAAAAGTTGAAGAGGATGTGGAGAAGTGGGAACTCTAAAACATTGTTGGTGGGATTGCAAATTAGTGCAGCTACTTTGGAAAACAGTATGGAGGATCCTCAGAAGAATGGGAATGAACTTGCCATAGGACCCAGCAATACCACTTCTGGGTATCTACCCAAAAGAAAGGAAACCAAACTACCAAAGTAACGCATGTATATCTATGTTCATAGCTGCACAATTCACCATAGCCAAACTATGGAACCAGCCAAGATGTCCATCAACAGATGAGTGGATTACAAAACTGTGGGATATGTACACAAAGAACTCCTACCCTTTCTGCTTTTCTTTGTCCATTATTACTATTGCACCATAAACATTACTTGTATGCAAGTTAAAAAAACACAGAGCCCTTACAATTCTCAAGGCAAATTTAACAAACCCCACGAGTACAATTCTGAAATGGGATTTGGAGCTCCTTGTGTCTCTTTCCATGGGGGAGTGCTTTGGAAGAGAGGTCCAACCTTACTCACTTTTGGCTCTTGACATTAAGTCCAGTGAAAACCAAAGCTGTTCCCTGGGCTACTTCAGAGGGGCTCGGCCTGTACCATCACTGGCAGCACTGATATGCCTGCTTGTCTCGTGGTCAGCGGCTACTCGGGCTTCTGCTTATCCATTGTCTGTGTGGGCCATCAGGAACTGGGCGTTAGGCATGGAGGCAACTCATTATTCCCACAGTGCCCATTTTCACACTGTGGGTTTTAAGTGGCAGAACTCATAAAAAAACTATAATTAGAATAAACACTTGTTTCAGGAAATCTTAAAAGTACCCAGCTCCATCTAGATGCAAACTTTTCCTATGAAAAAGTTATTAAGGAAAGCAGGAGAGAAATGCAAAAATCCTTGGATGTGATGAAGGTTCCCATTCCTTCTTTAAATAATTTCCGGGAGCTCACAAAACCAACGAGAAAAGAGCATCAGCATAGAGAAAGCATTAAATATCTGGAAGAACGAGACAGTGTGTTCATGTTTTCACACTCAAGACTTTCTAACGTCTGATGAACGAGCTGTCTAGGCCCAAGAACCTAATGTGTCAACCATAACCCAGTAAGTGGGATTGCCATCCACGCGTCTTCCTTCTGTGCTTTATTATCTGCCTTCGATATTCATTCATTTGACCTATTATAACCCAAAGCACTTAAATTTTGAGGAATAAAATAATCATTAAAGCACAGAAACAGCCCTGGGGTGGAGACAGGACTTTTTAATAATATTAGATAACCATTTCTTAAGAACTCAAATACTTCCACAAACTATCCAAGGATAATTGATCCAAGCTGTAGACCACAATTTTAGTTTTGGTTTTAATATCTTCAAAATGAAGTGTCGGGACCAAAAACACTTTGTACTGAAGTGGAGAAACTTCATCTGTAGTGAATTATATCCTATGAATGGTTTCAGAGATCTGATTTCTTATAAAATGAGAGAGGGGTGCATTAGCCATTAATGACCTCTGGGGTATTTAACCTATCAAAGTTGAGGTTACTGCTGGATATCCAGCCATGATTAGAAGCTGGAAAGGATGACCAGGCCCCAAGGATGTGGATTCAGGACCACATCAGCAGATGATCCATCAAAACTTTATTTTTAAAGATTTGCCTGATTATGTGGGCCTCATGAGGGCCTCTCCTCCTCAGGATGTGAATTAACTGTTAAGTACTGACCTTGATGAAAGATGACTCTCAATTCTCTACCACTGAGACGTTTTAGAAAACTACATTTGGGACTTAAATTTGCCACTGCAAAAAGAGAGACTCCAAAAAGTAGGGAATAAAGTCAGGGATGTGCCACGTTACTCATTTTTGTATTTATCCTGAGAGCGTTTATTGACTACCTATCATTACCTAGGTATTGGGTAAATAAAGATGAATATAACACACTCAAACCTATATCCCTTAGCTTCTTTCCAATTTTTATCTTTAAAAACTTTGAGAGTGTTCAATGGCTCTTTTTAAACAAAAGGTATAATTATGTTAACTAATTATTTTGTTTTGTTTTGAGACAGGGACTCAATATTTTGCAAGGCTGGTCTTGAACTTGCGATCCTCCTGCTTCAGCCTCCCAAGCAGCTGAGATTACAGATGTGTGCCTCTATATTTGTTTCTTAACTAATTGTTTTTAAGGCAAAAGTATTCATGGAAAGTGTGCAAATAAAAATAGAACTCTGGTCATCTAAAAAAGTTGAAAAAAGGTTGCACATATTGTATGGAACATACATATACTAAATTTTTTTGTGTGGCTTTTATGGAATTCAAATTTGATGGGTTAGCCTGCATTTCTCTTTCTTTTTTCTGGCCCTGGAGGCCTGGAGGCCTTCCGGCTCCAAGCTGACCTGTGGGCGCTCGCTGCTGGGTGTGTAGACCCAGCACCCAGGAGGCCTCCACAGCCACTGACAGTTAATAACCCACTCACTGGTCAGACAGCTGAAGCCGGCCCAATGCCACTGCTGCTCTCAAAGAAAAAGAGCGCTTCAAGCACCACCTGCAGCATCTAAATATTTCCACACTAATAATACACTACATTTTAAATTGATTTTGGAGGTAATAATCCAGAGAGCTACAGAACCGTTCGGAGGCCACAGGGGCAGGGCTCTTCTTAGGGTGCTCCCAGCTTGGTGGGGTCTTTGCAGGTCACGGCACCGCTCTGGATCTGCCTGCGTGTCTTTAAAGTAAGGAAACCAGACATGCAGCTCTGCTTGTGTTGACCCCTCTGTCTGAAATGTCCTCCCGGCCCAATTTTGCTTTTCTATGTCTTGATTCAGAGGTCTGTTAAAAGTTGCCCCTGTTCTTCCCAAAGGAATTTCTGTCCCCTCAAATGACTCCAGAGCTTCTCTTGTGTCAGGTATAATGTTAACCCTATATTCTAGATCCACACCCACTTGTTTGTCTTACAAGACTGAAACTCTCCAGAGCCAGAAACAGCCAGCAGCTCACCTCCGTCACTCGCCTGCCATCCCAGTGCCAAGCACATTCTCTCCTCTGGTGCCGAGAACCAAGGAATCAGCCTCATTACAGACATTTTTGCAGGTCACTGAGCATTTTCTGTTTCAAGTTCACCTCTGCGACGTCCTTCCTTGTCTAGATGGAGTGGAAGGTGCAGGGGTGGAAGGGCTGACTTCTGAAAGCAGCCCCTCAGCCTGCTGAGCCGCACCTCTGCAGCAGGAGGCCCATGCAAGGCCAATGGCGGGCACTTGGGGGCCGCGCCGGCGACTTGCTTTAGAGTAGATCAACAATCCAAGCAGTGTGGTGCACAGGGTCACCCGGGCCAGAAGACCGGGTAGACCCAGACCAGGACTCTAAGGAAACACAGCCCTTCTAGAGGACTGACAACTAACACTGGTGCCTAGTGCCGTAGAACAAACTATTGCTCACGTAGACGTTACTTGACAGGAATGCTACGGAAGGAAGGTGAAGTCACTGAGTGTTCTAGAACACTGAAACAGGAACAGCAAACTCAAACCTGTGTATCCTCTGCGATGCTGTGGGCCCCACGCCCACTGCAGCCAAGGAGCCAAGGCGCCAAGTTCTGCTTCTCCACACTGGAGGGGCGCGGGCAGGCCACGCGCGGCGGGCCCTGGGGGCGTCCTGTGTTCACAAGGCTTGGCGTGAGCATGCCCAGAGCTCCTCCCCAGCTGCTGGGACCCGTGGCTGTGTTTCTAGGACGGTGGCACGAGCGAGCTGTGCCTCCAGCGGCCTCTCTTGGCTGATACAGTGAAGCACGAAGGACCAGAGCTGGGTCAGTCCCTGGACACAAAGGAGGCTCGTAAGGAAAATGAGCACCGGCTCTGAAATTCCTTAGCAAATATCTCATAGGTCAGCGGCCCCATCATGACTTAACCGTGGGGAATTCCATTACTGGCACGAACCCTTGGGTTCTTATCAGCTGTGGCTACTTCTACACAAGCTGTCTGCTATTAATACAAGCACTGGTTAATATACTTTTTTTTGTGGTACTGGGGTTCCTGGAAACCCTTC
Organism: Muscardinus avellanarius; assembly: GCF_963383645.1. NCBI lineage: Eukaryota > Metazoa > Chordata > Mammalia > Rodentia > Gliridae > Muscardinus > Muscardinus avellanarius. Next base: position 638,867 of record NC_137794.1, read on the forward strand.
TACCTCCGGGCTACACTCCCAGACACCTATTTTTTTATATTTTGACTTGCAAACAGGGTCTCTTAAGCCAGAGAGGCTGGCTTTGAACCTGTGAGATCCTCCTGTCTCCGCCTCCCAAGCGCGGGGATGACAAGCGTGGACTACCGCGCCCGGCCCTGGTTAGCATACTTCTAACACACTAGAAATGAGTCAACGGCAGTGGGCAGATGCTCACTTTATGAGCCTGCTCTCCTCTTGGTTCAAAAGCCAGTCCCTAAGATGAACCTTTCCCCACCAGGGGGATGACGGGGCCTTTTCCTCATCTCCTGTCTGACATTCTAGAAAAGAACATTCTGTATAGCATAGACAGAGGGCGCACAAAGGCGAGGAAAGCCTGGGACTGCCGGGGCCATAGTCTCTGACACTGATCGGCCCAGGAAAGTGAGGCCAATTCTAGAAGCCGCGAGCTTCTGCCACCTCCGTGGCCGAGGAGCAGGGCTCGGTGTAGGTCGTCACTAGACACAGCACGCTTGTGTCTGAAGGACAGAAAAGAGCAGCGCGAAGAACACAGAACAGAGCCCACTCCTGACCACACTCCGGCCAGCCAAACCCCACTTGGTTGTGAAGGCACCGTGAGATTTTTATTAGTCTGTGTGTATAAAACATGCGACACATATAAATGCTGGATGGATGGCACTTATCAATCATAATCACTACTTCTTCTTTGCTGAGTGATTGTTATGAAAAATGTTAAGAGGCAGAGAATGTTTCACTTTGTGACTCTGATATACTTTAAATAGCTTTCTTTTGCTTGATCATGAAGTGACACATGTGCCAGAGCCAGCCGGCAAGAGTATGGGTTCTGAAGTGAGGCGTGAGGATGGACAATTTTTAATTCTAATGTGGGGGAGCCGCCAGCCTCCTATCTCTACTGGTCGACCCCTGTTCATGGGTCAATATTTCTTACGGACCGACGACTATGCCTGGGTCAGTATTCTCTATTGCGCCGACACTCCTGGCCAATGCAGCTTCTGGGTCAATCTCGTCTTTATTGTGCTGATGCCAACGCTGCCCTTGTTTCTCCAGAGGTATTTATACACAGCTACAGGCCAATCAACATTCTCGTGCTACCACCACCAGAATACAATACAGACCAATACAAAACACACATTACAGATAGGCCTATCAGTATCCTCCTGTCATCACCACCTGATCCTCTCTCAGACCTCTTTGAACTTTCCATAAGCCCAAACCTTGTTGACTCTGGGCGAAGGACAGTCAGCTGAGTCAGAGACACCAATCTAGGGGAAGGCCTTAATGGCTCCCAACATACATGTCCAGTGCAAAGGGATTAGAAAATACAGAAGACACAAGACTACTCGGCCTGGGAGCCTGGAGATAATACTGTAAAGCCCTGTTTTTCTCTCCAGACCTGTTTGTAAGCACTTATGCCTGTATATGCTACACACACACACACACACACACACACACACACACACACACACTGTAGCCTTTTGTAACAAAAGTGAGATCACACTCTAATACTGTTTTAAGAAACTAACCATGTAGTTGGGGCATGTCTCCATGCCAACAGAGACCTGCCTCCTGCCTTGGCCTGGCGCTCACCATTTGGCTGGTCCACGCAGCAGGCTGGCAGGATGGCAGCTGAACCGCTCAGGGAAAGAAGGGATCCCATTTCTCCACGAAGCTGTGGACACACCAGCTGCAGCAGCCACCCTTGACATCAAGGGTGATCAGGTTTTGAGGATGTGGCAAAAGTCAAAGGCAAGCTGGGTTAATGACAAACACAGACAGAACCACTAGGGAAGTCGGGACGGAGGATGGGGTGGGAGCCAAGATCTTGAGGAGGAGGCCGGGCTCAGCACCTGTCGAGGGCTTGCCCTGGGAGGCGTTTGCTTTTGCCTGGGCAGCTGTTGAGGCAGGTCACTCATTTCCAGTTTACTAAAAGTACTTGATAGACAGAGGCAGTTACGTGGGTCATTAGCCGATCAGCTTTTCATCAAGTGCTTTGCACTCCTGGTCTTTATTGCCCAGTGTGCACATCATTACTTGCTTGTCTTCTTTAATTTTTTTAGATTGGTGTATTAAAATTATACATGATTTTTCCCTAAGAGGAGAGACAGGTACCCTCACGTGGTGCCCTCTGGGCAGGCAGCAGGCTTTATGCTCCTTGCATAGTGCTAAGAAATAGCCAATAACCCTCAGGGAACGACGAGGAAGGCCACGGAATATTCCAGAATCTCCAGGTTTTAGGGGCAAAATCTCAAAGAATCAAATAGAGAGAGAAATCTCAACGCCTCTTTGTCAAGGCTTAGGGGGTGAAGCTAAGGCAACCATGCCTCTGAGTGGTCCTTAACCCACAGACTTGTAAGCAAACGAGGTAAGGTACAAGACACAGCCAGACGCTAGGTTCCTAACTCATAGGAAGAGAGAGTGCCGCCGCCCTCAACCTCAAAAGCAAAGCAAAGCAAAACAAAACAAGAAAAACCCAGAGAACAAACAAAATCCTTTTTGGGGGCAGTGACAAATCTCAAGTCAGCCTGCCTATTTATAAGATTTTGCAATGTTCACTAACGATTTTGTATGTCTGAGTATTTTTAGTACAGCTATTATACAGATGTTGAAATGCTAAATTCAGAAAATAGAAAACAGACGGTTTTGTTGACAGCATCTATCATTTGAAAGAAAGAACAGAGAGTTCGAAATACAAAGAACCAAGCAATACCTGACAGAGCATTAGGTACTAAAATAAAGTGCTCGTGCTGAGCTTCCACAGAGGGATGTGGAGGTGTCCAACTGGCAGAGCCCTGGAGAAAAGGGTGGAGAGGACGGGGATGGAAACATCCGGAGGCTGCACGAGCACGGCAGTCCCTCGCAGCCACACATACACTTCTCTTCTTTATGTTTGTCCTATTTTTAGAATTCCTACGATGAGTACCCATGATTTATCTACTTATGCATATGACATCATATAAACATGCACACACATATTCGCAGATTTTAAAAATTTTGTCCTTTTAAGTTTAAATAGAAATATAAAAGTTTATGCATCAGTGGTCTTTATGATTCAGGCTGCTACTTTATTTATTTGACTCTCCAGTATCTTAAAGCTTTCTGCAATGTTTCTGACTCGGGGAGCATGTGGAATTCCTACAGCGAAGGGAAGGGGCAGCCGATACAAAGAGCACAGCTCCGATTTGGCAGTGCTTTCTGAACATTCCATTCTGGCAATTTATACTTTTTGTTTTGTTTAGACTCTTAGATAGGCAGCCTATGTCAACTGAAGAAGAAAAGCACCAATTTGAAATGAACAATTAAAACACAATATTATATTCCAAGTATACACAAATAATATAAATATTAGCTTTGAAAATAATTTAAAGTTAAAATTGCAGAAGCAGATGTAATTTAGCTCTTAGAACCAACTATGTATGTTGTGCAATAATTTTCTATATGCCAAAAGAGAACATTTGTTTTTAATTCAGCTATGAAATTTAGTGCAAAGGAGTTAACAAGAAGGGCATTTTTTGCTGTTCATGAAGTGAAACAATTTTGTCACTTGAAGGCATAAAATCATCAAGTGACATTGATTTTTTAAAGGGAATCTTTAATTTTCTTTAGAAATTTTAGCAAATAGAGCTAGAAAAAAATCAGTTGAAACCCCAGTAATATCTTCATGTTTTTTCTCTCAATACTTTTTCTTTGTGCGTAGAATTATGTTCTAGAGAAGCCATTGAAACGTGGCGATGGTGAGGGGACGGGAGGCAAATTCTGTTTTCAGTAGAGCAGCTTTTTGGCAAAACAACCACAAGTGAAGCCGATTCCTCAGGAATAATAAAAGTGCATCAAGGAATCAGGGGGAACTAATAATAAAGATTACGGCCAACACCGGTGGACACCTGTGGTCCCGGCAGCGTGTTCAGTCAGCAACATGAATGCCTCCGCAGTCCTTACACAGCTCAGTGATCACGGGCTCACACGGGGGGAGCAGCTCAGGCGGCAGAAGGAGATCAATTTGTGCATGTGTGTGTAATCAGAAGACGGAGGCCGACGGGAAGAGTGACCATTTTAAGAGAGCTAGAATGAGAGTTGAGATGAGCATTTATGTATCTTGACTGTCAGACCACTCGGATGTATTTTCTCTGCCTGTCCTTAGTTACTAGACGAAGTTCAAAACAGAGTTATGGGCAAAGTTCTCCCCAGCCATTCACATTCCTGCGATGGGATCCACAAGACCAAGCGCACAGTGGCTGCCAAAGCCACTGAGCCTAGATGTCAGGCTGCTAAGTGTTTCCACCGCCAGAGGCTGGCTCCGAGGATCCTTGCGCAGGCCGAGCACCTGGAGCACCTCTGGGGGGAGCCAAGAGAGGTGTAACCCTGGCATAGGAAAGCAGCCCAAGTGAGCCCGAGCCAGGCAGCGTGTCTGCCATGTCACTCAACATATAGCTACCGCGGGCTGGCGCTTGTCGAGTGCTGATCAAAGAGACAGAGTGACGGGAGTGTGTTTTAAGAAGGCGGCCCGGGAGTCTTGCTGGGCCACTGGAGACCTTGGGGCGGTGGGGTGGGAGAAGTGTTTCAGGGGAGAGACGCGAAGGAGACCAGGATGGGACGCACCAGAAAAGAAAGCTCATGAAAACTAGGAGAAAGACCAGCAGAGTCATGGGAGAGGACCAGGGGACAGAGGAGGAAGGAAGGGGTGGCTGGGAAGGGCAACAGACCAAATTGTGTTACGTGCGCACAGCAACGAATTGCCGTGAGTTTCACAATCCAGAAGAAATACAATACACCAGTGAAAATCGAAGCCTTCATCTGTCCTGCCTCCCTCCCTGTCTCTGTGGTGCTCCCAGCTCCTGACTCCCCCTTACCAAGCTCTCCAGGCTTGCCGTCTTCCTCCCATTCTGACTGGCGACACTCAGGTCTCTCATCTCATGGCTGTTCTAAAGCAGATCATAACATCTTCCTGATTTATCACTTCAGCTGATTCTATTCTTTCCATCAAAGCAACAGTAAATCTTCATCATGTGCGTTCTTTCAGTCACCCTACTAAAATTGCAACTCCTAATTTACTTTTTCTCTGCAATCTCTGGTATCTGAAGTCTCCATATTTTAGTTATTTGTCTTTTTGGGGGTGCTGGGTTTGAATCCTGGACACTCGCTCCTGTGACTCACCGTGAGGTCACCACACATCTGTGCCTCCAGTGAGAACCCCACCCCACCCCTGCTCGGCACCCACGAGGTTCAAGATGCTTCCATCTTCTTGGCGTTCCTCAAGGGACCTAGGTTACTCCGTGGGGGAAATGTGAATGGCTCTCCCCATTTCTCAAGTCCCACGTCGTCACTTGGCTTCTTGTTCTCATAGATAAATACTGATTAAACCAAACTCAGGAGCTGATTTTAAGTTTGAAAATATAGTCGCCATCGCTAGCATAGATGGTATTTGGCTCACCTTACTTTACATACAGGAAACTTTAGAGAGCCATTCAAAATGAGAACTTGAAATAGAACTAAAGTTTTAAAATGTCAGTGTCTATTTATTCTTCCAACTAGTTTATTCTTTTGTTCTCTATTTTATACATATATACAAATATTTATTTATTTATTTATTTATTTATTTGGTGGTACTGGGGTTCCCGGAAGCCCTTCTACCTCCGGGCTACACTCCCAGACCTATTTTTATATTTTTATTTGGAAACAGGGTCTCTTACGCCAGCGCGGCTGGCTTCGAACCTGCGTGATCCTCCTGTCTCCACCTCCCAATCGCGGGGATGACAAGTGTGCGCCACCACGCCCGGCAATATACACATATTTATATACATATATATTCATATATATGTTTTATGCATACATATCTATATGTGTGTGTGTGTGTGAGAGAGAGAGAGATTTCCCCAATAAAACTATAATTCCTTGTAATCACATCTTGTATCGTAGACTCCTGAATCTTTGAAAGCACTTATTAAAATGATTCGCATTTAGTAGGTAATAAATTCAAGCTGAAGGATTAATTGACTTGCATAAAGATTTCTTTTCCTGTTAGAAAAGGATACAGACGTTTGGAGGTATCTGAACTCTTTGGGTAAACGTAAGCCAATGAGATCCAATTCAAATTTAACTCAGAAGTAGAATGTTACAATAGGTAAGTATTCCACCAGTGAGATTTGGGTCAGAATACAATGCTTTTAACCTGTCCCAAGATCTATAAGTTTATTATTTTAACAGAGGAACAAAAATATATGTGTTTAGACAATCAATCAGAATCAAATCTGCACCCAAGAAGTTCTGCATAAACATTAACTTGGCTATATAGCCTTCACCCAGCTGTCCCTTTTCAAATTTACCCAGTCTCCTCCAAAAAAAGATGCAAACTAAAAATATCACAATAACTGGAGGGTGACATCTAAAATCCTCTTCAATTAAAGCATCCAAGTCAATGCAACAAATATTTACATTAAGAACAGAAACACTGGGAAATGATTCAAAAATTTGATAGAGTTGGATATGAGCACACATCTCCAAACTCCCCAATGATGCTACACAGAAAATCAGAGCTATTAAACATGTTTCCTGACATTCTCAGAGTCCTGCCAGCCCGCATAGGCCGGGGCAGCACAGCAGAGTGGCCAGGAGACCAGAGCACGCCGCCACTCTGTCCGGTCTGGCCGCCGGCCTCCCCGCCCAGCCCCGCTGCCTCCTCTCACCCTTCTGGGTGCAGGAATCCGAGTAGACAGAGGCTCAAAGCCGACTCACACTCCTGAACACACACCCAGAGGTCCTAGAACACTAAGTGAGAAGTGACGGCGTTAAGCCACTGTGCCAACTTAGGGGCAAACATCAGTTTATCCCCCTCACTTCAAGATGATAAAGGGCTCTCAGATTTGTTAAAATTTAGATTGGTTCCTATCCAGCTAATTCTGGAGAAAATACAACAGCAGCGACAATATAGCAGAAACAGTCAGAATAAAGCACTTATCTGAATAAGCTGCACTGCCAGCGTGAACAAGCACCAAATTCCCAGGTCGCTCTGAAACCCTGCGCCTGCTCGGCAGGGTGGTGAGGTCGCCAACACCCTTCTGCCTCTCTGCTGACCAGAAGTCACCCAGGCATGTTACAGAGCACGCCTTTCCACGGCAGAACGCTCATTTTTTTATGGTTCTGGGGACTAAACGCAGAGGCACTCTCCCTCCTGTTCTGCTTGAATAGGGTCTCACCAGGTTGCTGAGAGTCTAAGTTGCTGAAGCTGGACTTGAACCTGCACTCCTCCTAACTCAATCTCCCAAGGACTGGGATCACAGTGCACCACCACACCCTCTGCATTATTCGGGGGAATTGTTGAGGTCCCTCTGTAGTGCTGGGTGAGTTTGCATAATGTCTGAGCTCAGCAGCAGTCACAGCGGCCTCTGCAGCTTCCCCGTCTGTCCACCCCGCCTCCTCGCCTCCTCGCGGCACTGGTGGGCTTGCCAGTCTTGCTTGCTCTCGTGCCGTCCCACCTGACACTGCCTGCAGCAGGTTCTGGGCGCTGCTCAGCGCTGCCTTCACTCTGGGCCCACGGTGTTGTGTGAATGCACCTGAGTGATAGATGCCGGGTGGATGAATGACCCAACCGCGCACACAACACCAGTGACGGCCCCGCTGCCACAGGTGGAGTCTCTGCAGACGGACGCACGCTGCAGATGTCACCCCGAGTCCTTCCGTGTTTCATCTGTCTCCCGGACTCCGGGGAATGGAATATTCGACTGGACGGAACCCGGGCCTGCCACGTGCTGGGTGAGCTCCACGCTGTCCCGCACCCCCAGCCCTCCAGTCAGTCTCCAACAGGAGATTCATACGTGGACAAGTGAGTATTACCTCTCTTTGATGATGGACAGTCTAGGGCAGGTCTTGGCGAGAGGACCCAGGGTTGTAAGCGTTTTCTGTCAAACGTTTATGTCTACAAAATACTTTTTTGTTGTTGTTGTTTTCATGCTGGAGATGGAACCCAGGGAGGGACATTCTAACCCCCTACGCCCCCATCCCTATTTTATCATTATTTTTAAAATTTGAAATGGTTTCACCAAGTTGCAGAGATCCCAACAAAGCTGCTGAGGCTGGCTGAGAACCTGCGATCCTCCTGTCTCAGCCTCCCGAAGCACGGGGATTACAAGCTTGTGCCACCACACCTGGCCCAAACAGTTTTATTTCATCTTCACATTTGAATACTAATTTGGCTAGATCCAAAAAGCACACTTAAGTGCTTTATTTTACACTAGAAGTTTTTGAGTTATTGATGAGAAGCCTACTCTAAATCAGATTCTTGGTTTTTAGTATTTGTCCACTCTAGTAAGTAAGGTCCTTTTATATATTTCAAATTTCTGATTTTTTCTTCACTGTGACTGCATACATGGCTTAGCACTTGGTAACACATTCATTCTGAAGTCTTCATGTCCTCTTTAGGAAGTTCTTGATACTGTTTCTTTAACCACTGGATCCCATGCATGACCTCTATTTTCTTCTTTGCCAACTTGTATTCATTAGGACAGAAGTTTAACAGCCCCTCTCTATCCCATAATCTCAGATCCCCGAAGGGTTCCTTCACCCTGATCTTCCCAGCTCACGAATTGCCCCTCAGTTGTTTATCCTATGATTGGGCCATCTACTACTTTTTAACGACAACTATATTTTTTCATTTCAAGATCCCCTCTTGATTATGTTTTGTAAAATATGAAGATCCTGTTCTTATTTCATGAATATAATGCCAAGTTTTATTTTTCTAAAGCTGTTACTCTCTTTTTTGGTACTCAAGGGTGTTCTATCTCTGAGCAAAACCCAGCTCTTCCCTTACATTTTTTGTTTTGACGCAGGGTCTTTCTAGATGGCTGAGTCTCCATAATTTGCAGGGGCTGGCCTTGAACCTGCGACCCTCTTCCTCGGCCTCCCAAGGCTGGGATGGCATGCTGAGCCTGCTCACTCTTCTCATGAAGCTCAGTCTGATGCCTGCCCTGCAGGTGGTAAATTCCTCTCGTCCTTATCCTCTTTGGACGGACAGCTCCTGGATTTCTGCTCGCCGTCACTCCTGCCCGTGGCACTCGGGCCTCTCATCCTGGGCGGCCCGTCGTGGTGAGGGACTGGCAAGGCTCTCATGTTCCGGACTGTTTTCAGCGAGGAGAGGAGACGGCAGAGCCGAGGGCAGCGTCGGTTCTGCAGCCTTTAGCTATTCCTCTGCCCGTGGCCTGGGCCTTTGTCTCCTTGTCCTGGGTGGGGGGCGGAGGCGTGCACAGGGTTCTAGGACAAGCTCTCCCCCCACAGAGTGTGGCCGAGGCCTCTTGGCTGCCCTGGCCCTCGCCTGTCCTGGGTCCCACCACCTCTAGACGTGGCACCATTGTGGCACGGCACCCACATCACCAGCCCTCTCCTCGCATTCCATAGTCTCGGGGATTCCAGAGACTCCAGGGCCTTGGGGAGCCTATGTCTGACTTGGGGAGCAGTCAGAGGCCCCGGGGTCCCTGGGTCCCACACCTCTCCAGCCCATGTGCAGCCTCACTCCACCTGCCCTCGCAGCCTCTGCTGCCTGCTCGGCTTCTGGGGCCATTTTCTGTGCAGTCCCCTCTGCGGGCTTCTTCACTGAGAGCACAGGAGTGGTGCCGTCTTCCTGGCTCGGTCTAGGCTTGAATTCTGAAGAGCATGACGGCTGCCTTTCCTGGAGGGGAAGGACAACACGGTGAAGGAGTTCTCAGCTTAGTGTCGTCCGCACAAAGGGTAGCCCAAGTTATTTCAAGAACCGACGTGGACTTCTTAAAAAAGGTGACCTCTTGACGGTATATTTCCTGAATGCAAGTCTTCCACAGGGCAGTGTTATCGGGCCGGCCTTCAGGGTTTATCCCATTACTAAATAGTGTTCTAGCACCAGCAAACAGGGCCCTGGGGGAGAGCAAAGTCTGAACACAAGAGGGAGGCTCACGAAGGCTTTGCCTCACCTACCCCCGACCGGCCGCCAGACGACAGTGTGAAGAAGACTACTGTCTCTCTTTTTATTTTGAGGTACTGCGCCTGAACCAGGACATTGTACATGCGAGGCCAGCCCTCTTCCACTGAAGAACAGCCCCAGCCCTTTTCATTTCATTTTAAGACAGAATTTTGTTAGGTTGCCCGGGCTAGCTTTGAACTTGTGACCCTCCTGCCTGGAGACGGAGATGCAAAATAGCAAGACATCTTTAGAAAAATCTTGTGTGGCTCTATTTCTTCTTTGGAAATGGAGACAGCTGGGGCTTCTTAAGCCTAGTCCACTGTGCCCACTGCACATCACCACTTACCTAGCAGCACGGGGTGACGGGAGAGCCCCACTGTGCGACTGGCATGCCCCCCTCCCCAGGCTCTGGGGATGCTGAGCTTGTCTAACACCCTGAATGCCTGCTTTCATTCCCAGCTTGAGTGCTTGAACTGTAATATGTGGGCCATCTATTTACCAAAGGAGAGAGCTTACTTTGGCATGGGATAAATTGGTGCTTGCAGCAAGACACAGTTTAACACAAAAGCTGTTTCTTGAAGTGCCTTTCAGATCTGGGACCCGCAGCCTCAGAGCGCTGCTGTGCGGCCTTTGAAATCGCAGGGCCATGACGCAGCCCTTTCTGCAGCTGGCCCGAGGAGGCTGTCCCATTCTCACCAGGCTGTTCTCTGCCCCTCAAAGCTGAGTGGCAACAACGCTGCCAGCTGTCACCAGCGCCAGGGGAAGGCGCCACTCTCCAGGGCGCCTAGAGGCAGTCTCAGCCCGTCCCAGGGGACCGCCAGGCTTCGAGTAAATTCCCGACTTTAAGGTCAACAAAGAAGTTTAACAAACTTTCACCATTAAAGAAAAGAACCAAAGCCTGCCGGCTTACTGAAGGCGTTCCGCCTCTGTGAGCGCCTCTGTCCGCTGCTCCCCCGTGACCAGGGCCAGTTCCTCCTTCAGCTCCTGGATTTCCTTCCGAAGGCGGACGATCACCTGGAGAGGGAAGGGGAGAGTCAGGCCAGCTTCTCACCCAGGGGGACTGGGAGGCGTGGTGTGCATCTCTATAGAGGGAAAACCGTGAGCCACTTGCAATGACAGAGAAGGCAGGTCTGCACCTCCCAGCCAGCTCTGCTAAAACCTCACATCTTGGCAAAATAGTTCTAGAGTAAGTTTTGGCAAACCAAAACATTACTGCCGGAACTGAAACCTGCTCTTCCGCCCCAGCCTCCCTGGGCGGCCTGTGTGGAGCGTCTTCCCGCGCTGACGCCACATGGTGCCGGTGCCGTCCGTAGCACACGGCACCTGGCTAACCTTACACCGCGGCGTGCCACGGAGACTTCTTTCCTGATGGGTTTGAACTTATTCATTTTGTGTCATGGGTCTCTAGCTCTTAATTTTCATGAGTATGTAGTATTTCAATAAAAGAATATACCACAGCTTCCTCATCTGTGCGCCTTGTTGATGGATATTTCGGTTTTACTTTTGAACAGTAGAACTCTCTTTGCACACACATGAGAGCTTCTGTGCTGGGTGCACCTAGAGCTAGGATTTCGTGATGGTAAAGAATGTTTACTTTGCCTTTATGATACATAATTAAGTTCCTCCTCAGAGCAGCTGTGCAAGCCTACGTCCCCACCAGTAGACTGTAGGCCCGTTTCCCTGCGCCTTCGTTCCTGCGCAGTAAGGTCAGCACCTTAGCTCTGCCAGTCTGGCACGTGTGAGACGGCACCTCGCTTTAGTCTGCTTTGTATGTTCAGAAGGATCAGCGCGGGGACCATCTCGCACATGCACGCTGATGGTCTGGGCTTCTGCTGAGCGTTCCTCACCCGCGCTCCTGCCCACATGTCCAGCGACTCGTTCTGCGTCCCGACTCCTTCGCAAGCTTCTTCCTAGGTCCGGAGGGGAACCCTCGGCTAGTTTTATGTCGCACCCCTGCTTTCTCCCAGTCTGCACCTGGTTTTTCGCTTCATGGTGTTCTTTTGTTAAATAAAAAGTCTGAACTCATACAGCCTAATTAGCGTTATTTTTCTTGGGTTTACTTGACTTAAGGCAAATCTGTCTCAGCCCAAGCCAGAGGTACACTTTCCTGTATGAGCTCTGCTCTCAGCTTAAGTGGATCTTCTTCTGTGTAAGGTAGAACACAGGGAACACATTTTCATATGACTAACCGTATAAAATTTCCTGTTATGTTACGTAACGTTTCCAAACATAAATGTGTCTGTTTCTGGGCCATTTCTGGTTAAAAATATCTGTTTCCATGTTTGGCAATCCAATGCTTTAATGATTATGCACTTTGCTATCTAGAGGAGACCCCATCCCCATCGTGTTCTTTTCCAAACCAGAGGTGGCTATTCTTGGTAACTTGCTCTTCTATACAAACAGAATCCCGCTCATCAAGTTCTAACAAAGTTCTTCCTCAGATTTTAACTGGAGTTGCATTTGTCCTGGCTTGATTTTAGGACAGATTTTAACTGTAAAATACAGATTTATCTTGTATCTGTTCATGAACATAGAAATGAAGGCTGCTGGTGGTTTTTATTTTAGTTTTCCTGTTGAGGATATACGTCAATGGTGTTTTCAACTAGATCTCTGTCATTAAATTATTGGTGAAATAATTATTAGTAGACATTATAAAACTAATAGATCTTGGTTATACAGTAAAATGTCAATTTATTTGTAGTCTGACTCAATTATTTGAAGTGTATCCAGTGTAAAGTTTTAGTACTAAATGTCAGGCCTGATTGTGAATTTTGCTCGGTATCCTAAGTAAGTTTATGATAATGTTCTCAAGCTATTAGTTTTGTGAACTATGAATTTTCTAAAATTTACATTAAATTTTACATACTATTACATGATTTTTAAAATGAATGATACTTTGTTTAAACTAGCAAATATTAGTATCTTACTAACAATTTTATTATAAAATGCACATTATCACTAAATGAACTTGGATTTTAAAAATCAAGTTAGCTTTAATTGTATATTATTTTTTACAAATAAAGATAAACTTGTATAAGGGCTAAAATATATAGAAGGTTAATTTGGTAAGATTTCAAATTAAAAATATTATTTGGTAGGACTTCAGATTAACAAGACTTCAAATTAATATGGTTCAATTCATCATGAACTGGTAAACCTTTCAATAAAGTTGATTTCAATAAAGTGATTTCTTTTAATAAAGTTTATAGTTTATCTATAAATATCTTATTTAACTTTAATTAGAGTATATACCAAAAATTTAAAAGTTTTTGTCAATATTGTAAATAAAATTTTGTAAATTATTTTACGACTGTTGGCCTCTGGTGTACAATAATGCAATTCGTTTTTACGTATGGATTATGTACCAAGTACCTTTATGAACATTTTAGCTTTATTATTAAATACTTCTAGATGTTCAATATAGGCAACAGAATTGTCTGCAAGTAATGGCAGATGATTTTCTTCTTTTCTAAGTCTTGTGCATTTATTTCTTTTTATTGTCTCATTGTCCTAGCTAGAGCTTTCAAATACAATACTTAAGCATTCTTATTTCTTTTAATATTTTACCATTGAAATGGTATTGACTGAACTTTTTTGGTTGCTGTGCTTGGTGAGTTTAAGGATGTCCACTTGTGTTCGTAGCTTGATGAGTCTTTCCAAAGTGTGGATGGATGTTTAATTCATAAATACTTTTTGCAACTGGTGATACAATCATCTATTTTTCTCTTTTAAGTAGTGCACATGATGAATCACCTTGACTCATGTCATTAGTTTATTATATAAACTATTTCAGTTGCACACAAATGTATAAAAGAATACCGGGTGCCCACGACTTAGTTTAACTGAGCGGCCATCTGCCACTGCCCGAGAGAGACCTCCAGGCCCCTTGGGAGGTCTCACCCTGGACATTCCCTAAACAAACTCCCCATCATAATTTTGTTTTTTACTTTTCCCACTGTTTCTAAAATTCCTAAGATAAACCTAGCTAGGTCAAGGTATCACACTTGTACGATCATAACATAAAACAAACATTAGCCAATGTAGCCACCGTATGGGCCAGCCACCCCACTTCAGTACCTTTCTACAAGAACCGGAGCCAGAACCCTAGAGTGATAAGCGCACATCCATGTTTAGAGCAGGGCAATCCACAAGAGCCAAATTCTGGAGCTAACGTCCATCGACTGGTGATGGCTCAAGAAAGTGTGGTGTGTACATCCAGGGGCTCACTCAGCCACACACCTGCAGGAACGTGGGTGGACCGGAGGCTCTCACGGCACACAAGACCAGCCAGCCTCAGGGAGTCGGCCTGCATGTCTTCTCTCTTATGCGCTCGTTAGAAAAGGAGGAAAAAGGGACTTCAGAAACTGAGGAGACAGACTAGGAGATAAAGGAGGGAAAGTTGCCTGAGCGCAGGGTCCTCAGCCCAGGCCTCGCGCTCCGCCTCCTCGGCCCCGCTGGGTCTTCCTGGCCTGGTCTCTGACTAGAGCCTGGGAACAGGACCTGCCGTGCCCATGGGTCCCCCAGAAGAGCGTCGCTCAGGAACCGTGGTGCCCTGCGGCAAGCAGGCGAACACAGACAGCCCCGCTCGTCTTTCTTCCTTTCTATTAGCCGTGGAAAGGTCCAGGGCGAATGAGCAAGAGGCAGTGATGAATCTGGGCAAGAGGAAAGCGGAGAAAGGTGTACCTGAAGCACTGCTGGGAAGAGTTCACATTTTTAAGTAGTGTAAAACACCAGCGCTCAATCAGCTTATTTAAAAAACGCTGAGTGTTTTGAAAAATATTACAATTATTTTGTCAGTGCCAGGAATTGAACCCAGGGCCTCACACATGCTCGGAAGCGCTCCACTGCTGAGCTCCAACCCCAGCCCCAATAATAAAATCTTCATTATACAATTTGATAAAACAGATATTTTATTTCCACATTTGCAACAGTGACATGAACTGATCCAGAGTTTCCTTTATAGAAAATGAATGTAAACTATAGAAAGGGGAAAATTATATCCAGAACGAATAGCTGGATCATGTAACTTACAACTTTTTTGCTCTGATATAGCAGGACTTATTTTGTAAAACAAGAAATTTGGTCATTATTCCATGGATTGAACTGATACAATTTTTAAATCTCTAGAATAATAGGGCACTTATGAAAAATGTTTTTCTATTTATTATCCACTAAGAGTTCTCTTAAATTCCGCTGCTTGCGGTCTTCTGAGCGCGTCCTCGGGACTCACCAGGCTCCCGTGGTGGAGCAGTGAGGGTGAGTGCAAACGCCGCCTCTTGGGCACACAGTCCTGCCTCTGCTGCTTACCTATGTGTTTATTCATTTCTTCCACTGCTGGGGATTGCTTCCAGGGGTGTTTCATCACTGGGCTACACCCTCAGTCCTTTTCATTTTTTAAATTTTGTAATGGCCTCATTAAGTTGCTGAGCCTATTAGCACTATGATCCTGAGTGAGTTATTTAAATCACTGGCCTCAGTTCTGTTATCTGTGGAAATAGAGAGCATCTACTCATAGGTTGTCTGGGGATTTTAATTGGTTGAATGCATTCCTAGTACTTACAACTTTAGTATAGAGCAGGTATGCCCACCTCACATTTTAGCTGATCATTTAAAATATGTATCCTGTTACTAGTGCATTGCAGTCATGCATCAGCGCGAGGTTGACTGCTAGTCATAGGAGCGCACAGCTCTTGGCATACTGCCCCCCTTGCCACCTGCCGTGCCCTCCTCCTCCCCGTCCACACTAGCGCAGCTGGAAGTCAAGCTGATGAGCTGCCAGGGCATTATGTGAACTGCTTCCTTCGCGCTCCTCCGCCTCCCACCTCTCCCGGCCCTCTCACTCTTCTAAGCTCTCTCCACATTTACTCAAAGCCCCTTTTGTGCCCTGTCTCCTCCCTGCTTCTATATAGGAGAGAAAGCACACAACCCCTGACTTGAGATTGGCTGGTCTCACTTAACACGACACTCCCTGTTTATTTTTTTAGTAGTGAAGCTTGGAGATACACAGGTAGCTTTGCAAACAATTTTGTTGGTACATTACTACAAAATTCAAATAGGGATTTGCTGTGTTTGTGATAATTTTAGGGCTTAATATTACCCAGAGTCTCCAAATAAATTTTACCTAATCTTTGATTTTTTTTTATAACATAAAGTTGCTTACCAAACTCGGATCAATTTCTTCATTAAGAACAGCTTCATTCTTGATGAGTGCCACTCGTTGGGCAAATCTGCAGGTAGATATAGACTCCTAAAAAGTAAAATAACTTCTGAGGTATTATGGGGAGATATTTCTGTTGAGTGAAACTTATTTTTATTCACAGACAAAAGATGCATATCTAAAAGAATTATGTACATAAAAACAAAATGAAGAACTGTCTTTAAGAGGCTTTGCTCTAGGATATTATTTACTATAAAAATTTGGTTTTGCCTTAATAAAATGACTAATGTTAAGAATATGGGGGATCCCAAGGTACTAAATGGCAATTGGTATATGCTTTAAATTATTGATGTATTAAGGCAGAATCATATATTTATGTCATAGTAATAGCAGGTGCCATAATCCACAAACATGAGATACTAAAAGGTAAACGTTTGTATGTAGCTGGGCTGGTGGTACACACTTGTAACACTACTACTTGGGAGGCTGAGACGGAAGGATCACAGGTTGTGGCCAGCCTCAGCTACTCAGTGAGGCCTGCTGCAATTTATTGAGACCCTGTTTCAAAATAAAGCCGGGCGCAGTGGCCACACCTGTAACCCCAGCACTCGGGAGGCTGAGAAAGGACAGCCTCTACTTAGCGAGGCCCTGTGCAACTCAGTGAGACCCTGCTTCAAAATAAAGAATAGAAAATAGGGCTGGGTGTGGAGCTTGGAGGTAAAATGCCCCTGGGTTCCATCCCTAGTACTGAAAAAAAAAAAAAAAATCAGAAACATGTGTGACAGACCCAAGCTGAGGCTGTTTGAGGCACCTTGCCGTCAAGCGTGTGGCTTCATTACAGCAAGCCCGCCGCTGCCTTCTGCCTTCTCTTGGGGAGTATCTGCACCCCAACATTAAAGTGCAATACATGAAGCACCGCTGGCTACAAGCCCCAGGAAAGCCCCGCAGCAGCCAGCCCGCCAGAGCTGGGCTCAGCCACGACCAGACACCAGGTGGCGGGGGTATCTCAGGCGTTCAGGTCTTCCTAGAGAGCAGGAGACTGAGCAGAAGCAGATGGGTCCCCTCCCTCCTTCCTCTGATCAGGAACGAATCCCTCAACGTGAAGCTTCACAGCATTCTGAGCTATGTGAAGCCAGTTCTCAAGCTGTTACAATGCCAGGGTGTAACCAAAGGAGTGAACTCTCTGTCTTTACCCATGAAGGCTTATCTCCTCCCAGCTGAAAAGATGGAGACCGGACCAGGGGCCCTCAGCTCCATCCCACACACTAGAAACCCCAGACTGACAGCTCAAGCAAGAAGAGCCGACATACGTCAATATTCCTCTTCTCCACGGAGAGCGTGGCGATCATCGTCGTCATGCAGTTGCCTCCCAGGCTGTCCCTCAGGACACTGGTCATCATGGAGTTCCTGTAAGGGATGTGCGAGCGGTGCTTTTCTGAAAGGGCAATGATGACCTGCGATAAAGCAGAAAAAACACCGGATGATTCTGGCAAGACAGCACGCCCGGCAAACGATCTCCACAGCGTCGGCACAGAGAGAAAGAGCAGCTGGGTGCAGGGCGTTTGACACCCAGACGCTGGGCACAGACAAGGGCCCTCACAAGAATGTCTGGTACAGGAATGGTGGAGGTGCGGGGTAAGCAGCACCGTGAGCCTGCATGCTTGGGTAAAGAACGGCCTGGCTGCGAGTGGATGCCTTCTTATTCTACTTTCAGCCATTAGGAAATCTGTATGAAAACACCATGGCTAATCATTGGGCGTCTCTGACCCTATCAAGATTGAGCCGCAGAGTGGGAGCTTGGGGAGTGGATGTGCCTCTGTGGGACAGTGCTGGCCAGCCGTAAAGGAGGCCCCTTGTGTTTGATTCCCAGCACCATGTTAAAACAAAAAACAAAACTAATTGAACCGTGCGCCCCTTTCTTCCATGTAGAAAAGAGGTAGGAAGTAGAGGGCAACGATGGGAAGGCGACCCGACAGGATAACGAGCTGTCCAGGTAGGAGTGGCAGCCTGCCTGGAGCCGCCCACCTCAGCCCCAGGTGCCCCACAGGCTCAGCGGAGATGAGCACAGCACCGACCTCACGCCTATGGTGACTGAAGTCCAGAGACGTGCTCATGACTCTCGGTCAACCAGCGGCAATGAGCACTGCCCGAGTTTGCTGTGCCTGCCTCTTACCCTTCGTGCACCCCTGGGTACCGCACAGGAAGGGACCAGATGGAGGAGAGGCTGCCGAGGTTGTCCCCGCAGAGGGCACGTCCTCCTAGGACGGCTCAGCACTAGGATGGCCGCTGCCAAGGGCTGGGGTCGGTAGCCCACGGAACGTGGATTCAGGGGCCTGACAAGAGCTGCCAACAGGACGCCTGCCCCGTCCAGCCTCCCCAACCCCACCCCTCGCCCCCCTGGGGATTCCACCGTCACAGCCCTTTAAACTCCTCTAGGCTACAAGCAAGATGAGAGGGTTGGTTTCTGAAGGCTGTTTGACTATTCCACAGGTCTTGCTTTAAATACACGGCCATAGATCTGAAAAAAAAAGACAGCAACCCCGTGACCCCTCTCAAGAATCACATCTCCACCTGCAGAAAGGAGGCCTTCAGGTGTTATCTTTCCTTTTCACACCTCCATCTCTCCACTTCTCCCCAGCTTCAGTCTGAGCTGATGCTGTCCTTCTGCCAGACGCTGGCGACCTGGCCGGCGGCTCACTTCTGCTCCGCCTTCGCCATCACGCCCTGCTCCTGCTCTGCGCTCATCGCTGCTCCTGCCGTCTCCCTCTCTCCTGCCCTCCTCCCTGCGGAGGATGCTTCCCATTCTGAATGCCCACCACACACTACAGAAGGCAGTCATGGCCGAGGTCACTGGCAATGGCAACCTCACTGTGAAAAAGCATGGACTGCCATTAACTACAACTTTCTTATTGGTGATTGTAGTCATACATCTTAATGGGATACAAGATGGTGGAGACATACATGCACACATCACCCAATTGGCCCTTACCCAATCCCCACCTGGCAGCTCAATCTTGATAGGATTAAAGTTGCCCATTCTCTTCCCCTCCCTCCTTCTCATGTTTGGCTTAGTGATTGAAATTGATGTTTGTTAAAGTACATCGTGTGCATTAGAGAATTTCCCTCTTGCCCCTCCATCCCCTCCATTAGGGTGTCTATTTGCTCATCTATAGTATCTCCCATGCATGGCTACTGGAAGAAGGAGTGGATGATGCTGGTCACACTAGGCTGGGCTACACTGCCAGTCCCTCAGTGACGTCGTAAAGTACTAGGTGAAGAGAGCCCGACTGTGAGAGTCCTGGATCTTCTGGACGGAGAACTTCGCAGTCTCCCACTTACCAAGCTCACACTCTCATTCTGTTCGATCCTATCTGAGATCCCACCTGCTCCTATCTGTTCGATCCTACACCCTATTCTTGAATTCACGACTTCATGTCCCTCCTCACTCAACCTTCACTGTTAAATACAACACAACTCACCCTTGGATTTTTCAGCTGACACCTGAGAGACTGAGAGAAATCTATCAAAAGCAACAGATAGCCGGGCGTGGTGGCGCACGCTTGTAATCCCCGCGCTTGGGAGGCGGAGACAGGAGGATCGCGCAGGTTTGAAGCCAGCCGCGCGTGCTGGCTTAGGAGACCCTGTTTCCAAAATGAAAATGTAAAAATAGGTCTGGGAGTGTAGCCCCGAGGTAGAAGGGCTTCCAGGAACCCCAGTACCACAAAAAAAAAAAAAAAAAAAGCAACAGATACAAACTTCTGAAATCATGAGGAGGAGGAATAATAGGGAAGCGTTGACTCCCACAACCACACAATGACAGAGCCTGACGGCACGGAATCGCAGAGCGCTCCAGAAGGTCAGATCGGGGATGTAACTGCAGAAATAATACAGGACTTCTGAAAAGAATTTAGAGAGAGTCTAAAGGAAATAAAGGATGCAATCATCAAAGTGAAGGCATCAATTCAAAGTATAAATGATCCGTGAGGCGGGTGTCCACTGAATGCTGTGAGTTACGTCAGGTGACAGATAAAAACCATGACATGAGGTCGCTGTGCTATCATGTCACCAGCAAAACATCCGAGGGTGCCGGCTCTGACAGAAATTCATCTCAGCATGGCAATTACATTCTCTTCTCAGTTTCAATGTAAACGGCATGGAGCAGGAGTTTGGTGAGGCAGCATGTATTAGAGGTTAGAGACAGTGAGTATGTAGTGTCTTCTAGCAGCCAGTGTAGAGTTTCTGGTATAGTGATATGAAGTAGATTTAATACAAGACAAGGGAGAGAGAAGAGGAGAGAAAATAAACAAGTGTCATTCTTTACGATCCCTTTGGGGGTAGCTATGGCCATGGGAAACGGGCCCGGGCAGGTATCTAAGCTCTCAGGAACTTCAGGAGCACACGAGGAGCTACCCCACTGGAGCAGTCAGAGCTGCAGCGAGGCCTCAGAGTGACAGGCATTCGGGGGGAGCGGCAGCAGAGGCCTCTCTGTGGGCTGCTACTGGGTGAGAATGGCACAGGAGAGGGGAAGTCATGCAACCTGGCTCTTAAACAGAATGTTTACTTCCATTTTGAAGTTTTTGTACAAATACAGTGGCAAAGGTTCCCAAACGCTTCCTTCAGGTGACAGAGAGGAGACCCACACCACACTTAAGAAGACCCCCAAGGACCTAGATGGGGTGTGTGGCTTCAGCAACTCAGCCTACTACTTAAGGAGTTTAAAGGTTGTCTTTTGAAGTGCTCAGAAGGGCACGAGAACTGCCCTTTGAAGACCGATGATGGCCCACAGTGGACGACCACCACGGGCTCCATGAGTTGTCTTAACAGTTTGTGTGGCGTGCTGAGTGCAGACGAAGGCTTTGGAAGCCCTGTCGGCTGCGGGCCTGGCCAGAGACGGCCGAGTCCAGCTCCTGGAGGGGTGGAGCTCCAAGCGCCTGCGTCCTCCGGCTTCCTCGGGGACAGCAGGTCACACTGGGGGCGCCCAGAGGGTTGCAGCTGGCACCAGCACGCACCGCCGCCTTCCTTTTCCTCACATGAACTCCATTTCTAGGGCCAAGATGTACTCTGTTATTGAAGCTCAAAATGTTTTTGAGGAAACTTGTTGGAAGAAGTGCTGCACTCACAAAGGAAAGTCCAAAACCAACAAAGCTCCGGCAAGCAGCAAGTTCTTTATTTATGAGCATAATGGCCATTCAGCTCCGGTCGGCCGTCCCTTCCAGCAGGTGTGAGGCCTCGCCACGTGACCAGGGAGCACTTGCGGTTCTGCATGGACTTTTGAAACCAGTGCAGGGTAATCAATGCCAGACAGGTAGGTGAGCACACCATGTTGAGTCCAAAAGCAGCTGCCATCAGCAACACTCAATTCACAGCACTAAGGAACCTGGAGCCATCTACTCCACTCTGTTTTGAGATGGAGATTTCTTTCCCCTGGAAGATTTATTTAGCTAAATTCGGATGTACTTTGTGTGTCTCAGTGTCAAACTCAGAAGTGAACACGAGGCACACCCTGGGGTGGACAGAGCCAGCGCGGAGCAGAGGTGGGAGGGAGTCTGTGTCTATGAACCATCTCAGGGCCGCAACTACCGACAGGAGGAAGTCACTCGGTTGACCGGTCGCCTCTGAGTCCTATTCCCACGGATAATCTACTGGCCAGAAAAGCGGGCAGCAGGAAGACATTACAACTGAGATTCACACCCAGTACTCATCTGACCGAAGGACAGAAGGTGCTCAGTGGGTGATGACCGAAGCCGGCTGTGGAGCCACGCTGCCCCGGCCGATTCTCCACCCACTCGCTGGGCCGGCTCGGGAAGGCCCGGGCAGACTGGCATTTTAAAAACATGTACAAAGGGGACGTTATCATTGTGAGAAGTGAAATGGTATCTCAAAACACTAGTAGATATACCAGTGTTCATTACAGCTGCACACAGCAGAAAATATTCACGGGACCTTCAAATGACGAGTGGGTGCACTCGATGAGGAGCAAGCATGCGATGGAGTGATTTTCAGTATTAAGAAGGAATGAAATTTGCTGAGGTGGTTGTACACACGTGTAATCCCAGGAACTGGGAGGCTGACACAGGAGCAGCACAGGTTCACGGCCGGCCTCACCAACTTAGTGAGGCCCTTTGCAACTTAGTGAGATGCTATTTCAAAATAAAAAAAATTAAAAGGGCTGGGAATGTGACTCAGAGATCGAATGCCTCTGGGTTCATCCCCTGTATGACCTCTCCAGGTACAAAAGGATGAAATCCCGACACACAGAAGAGCCTGGGGAACGCCACGCTGAGTGGCTCCACCCACACAAGGCACCGGGAGAGGCCAGGCCAGACGGGGGCGGAGCAGAGGCGACGGGCGTAGACAGTTACTATTGCATGGGTGCATGGGGCTGTGAGCAGGATTAGATGGCCAGTGGTGCTGGCCGCATGGGGCTGTGAGCAGGATTAGATGGCCAGTGGTGCTGGCCGCATGGGGCTGTGAGCAGGATTAGATGGCCAGTGGTGCTGGCCGCATGAGGCTGTGAGCAGGATTAGATGGCCAGTGGTGCTGCCCGCATGGGGCTGTGAGCAGGATTAGATGGCCAGTGGTGCTGCCCGCATGGGGCTGTGAGCAGGATTAGATGGCCAGTGGTGCTGGCCGCATGGGGCTGTGAGCAGGATTAGATGGCCAGTGGTGCTGGCCGCATGGGGCTGTGAGCAGGATTAGATGGCCAGTGACACTGACCCTTCACTTTAGGCAATGTCGATTCTACTTTGAGGAAAAGGGAAGAAGCCAGCAGCGCAGCAAGCGCACCGCGGCTGCGCAACCCGCCCGTCACCTGTTCTAGGTAGTGCAGCGACAGGTTGATGTACTTGGCCTCGGTCAGCAGCTGGCCCCCGACGCCCGTCTTCGCCACCCGCTCCGAGCCAGCCAGGTCCACCAGGTGGAGCTTGGCCTGCCGCACGGTGGCCGATCCCGGCTCTTTGCTTGTTAAGTGAATTGTGAAGATGCAGTGAGAACGGGTTGAAGCTTGGTTCATCGGCGTCTATAAAACAGAAACGGCAAAACAGAAAGAATCTGAACAATGCTGAACATCAAACACTTCAATTCATATTTCCAATGATAAGACGCTTCCCATGAAGCCAACGTTGGCAAATGGGGCAAAGGCCCTTGTACGATGATTCCTAAAGTGAATTCGTTCCAACGTATTGTCTCTCGGATGACCAATAACAAACGTGGCCGGGCCGGGTAAGAAACTGAGACGAGTCCTAGAGAGGCAGAGACTTGAGTCCTCTTACAAGGCTGCTTCATTACACAACTGCAGTCTATCAGGTGTACTGCAGATGCTTACTTTAAACGCATGGGAAAAGAGATGAAGATCAAGAGAATTTGTCATCCTGACTGTAAACACGGTTGGCAAGCAAGGGCTCCTTTCCTCACGGCTTACCCCTCAACGCTCAGCTAGAGCTCCTAGCCAAACAACGAGCAGGACGCTGACAGGAGGGCATGCGAGGGAAAGGGGATTGCAGCTCCATCCTGCACAGAAAATATGGCTGTCGACCTAGAAAACCCAAGAGCGTTTACAACCGACAAGAAACACAAAGTTTATCAGTGTTGCGGGTGCAAGATCAATTAAATTCCAACAATGCAGTGACAGAAAAATAGAGCATTACTCAGAATCACAACAGTGAGACAAAAGACTATCTATCTTTTATGTAAGTAAAACAATATGGGGGATGAGTAAAACAAACAATATTAAAACAGACAAAAGGAGAAGCTGAATACGGGGTGTGCTAGATGTTAATACACCATTTCACAGGTGGAAAAACTAAAAATTCATCTCTGTATGTGTATATTAACCTATATATTTAGTGCAGTTGAAGTCAAAATGCTGCAAGTTTTGGTTCCAGAACAAGACAAATTGATTTTAATAATCATTGAAGAGAAAATCTGCAAATGAAAAGACAATTCTGCAAAGGAAGGCGGGAAGAGATCTGTCTTCCACACCCCGCAGCATGCCGTAACGCCATGGTTCCTGGGGTGCACCGGTGCAGGGTGAGTCCACCAGGCATGCCGTGCTCGTGGGGCAGCCCCAGGCCGGGCAGAGGTGGCGGCCCACAGCAGAGGCGCAAGGACAGGCCAGCTAACACGTGGCGCGGAGACTGGCTTTCCTTCTTGGAAAACAGTTAGGAGAAATGTCCAACCACCCACACACATTCCAGAAGGGATTCAAGCCTGATGCCTAAAATAACACAATGTTAATACAAGAAGGTATGAAAGCATATTGGAACCAGTCCAGGTAATAATAGATACCTTAAGATAACATGTAACAGAGAAAAATTAATTGATTTAGATATTTGACCAAATAACCCCAAACTTGAAGACTTATCTATGTAAAATTTACAATAAAGTTAACAACTGGGAGAAGTTATTTGTGATAAACAAGGCTGACAAGAAATTAAAATTTGAACTAAAGAGCTCCCATAAATGAATAAAAAAGACAAATATCTCAGAAAAAGGGGCAAAGAGTATGAATACGGAACCCATAAAAATGAAACTTGAAAGTCATTTTGAAAAATGTTCAGTCATAAGTAATAAGGACTTTGTAACTTAGAACCATAAGAACAAACTATCTCATACCCATCAGACTTAAAAAATTAAAAAGTGAAGTGAATTAAACAAGTGCTGGTGAGATCTAAGGAGATGGGAGTTTATACACTGGTGGTGGAAAAATAAGTTCAGAACTTTTTAAAGAGCAACTTGGCCATGCGGTCTCCAGCCCATCCGTGAACTCTCAGGCACATCCAGAGAGAAGCATGGCAGGGTAGCAGGAGACACATGCTAAGGGCATCACTACAGCACTGCTTGGGAGAAATAGTACTAGAACTTGGTGCAAAACACAACTTACATGGGCATCTGAGAAGAGAGAGATCGATATGTGATTCAAACTATAAAGAAGTTAAAATGAAACTTCAGAAAGACCGACATGGTTGGACTTTTAAAATACGACTCTGAGGAAACACAGCAAGCTAAATAATGATATGGACCCATGACAGGTTTACAGAATCACAAGAGTGATGCTGCCTGTTGTGTATGGAACTAGAGCTTACAGTGTCAGCACCGTGCAATATGGACCACAGGGTCCAGAGCCAGCAGCAGTGATGGCCTTGCTGGGGGATGAAAGTGAAAGGCAAGAGGCGGCATCTGCAATACTTGGCCTGGAAGTTAGACCAGGAGGGCCTAGGTCCAACATCCCAGATAGGCACTTCATAAAGAAGGCCCTCAAGCTCAAGAAATTGAATATAAACTAACAGAAGGGACGGCATTAAACTAAAAAATTTATGTTCATCAAAGGAAACCATCAAGAGTCTAAGGAGAGAGCCCACAGAATATGAGATCTGTGCCAGCTGTTCCTCTGAGAGAGGACTAACATCAAGGATATACAAAGAAATTAAAGGACTTAACACTAAAAAACAAATAACCCAATCATGAAATGGTCAATTGAACTCGACAGACACTTCACAAAAAAAAAAAACATGAATGGTCAGTTAATATTTAAAAGAATGTTCAATGTCATTAGCAACCAAGAAGATGCAAATCAGAACCACACCGAGATTCCATCTAACCCCAATAAAAATGGCAATCATCAAGAAGCCAAACAACTAATGCTGGTGAAGATGTGGGGAAATAGGAACTCTTCTGCACCATTGGTGGGACTGCAAACTAGAGCAGCTGCTATGGAGATCAGTGTGGAGATTCCTCAGAAACCTGGGAATGATCTACCATGTGGTCCAGCTGTGCCACTCCTGGGAGCTTCTCAAAGGAACTGAAATCAGCATATTATACTAAAGTATGCACATCCATGTTATAGCAGCAGGATTCCCAATGGCCAAATTACGGAACCAACCCAGGTGTCCATCAACAGATGAATGAATCACAACATTATGTGATACACACACAATGAAGTCTTACTCAGCAACCAAGAACAAAATTACGTCATTTTCAGGAAAACGGACGGGGCTGGAGAACATTATGTTACGTAAGATGAGCCAGGCACAGGAGGGGAAGGGTCATGTTTTCTCACGCGCAGGAGCCACCAAGGGGCTGCAGACGGCGGAGGAGAGCCCCTGTGCAGTGAGGGAGGGGCTGGGGCGGAAAGGCTTCCCCGAAATGATGAACACATGGGGGTGCTGATGCCAAAGGGTGGGGACGGAGTGGGGAATTCACAACTGCTGTGTACATGTACGACCCCATCGCTATTCACTACATTATGATGTGGGACTACACCATCACCACCAACTAAAGCATAAAGATAAATAAAATAAAATGGAAAAATAAATGTTATTAGAAGCCAAATCTGAGTTGTGAAAGCGATGAATGCTGGTTATATTATTCTCTGTATTTTCTTGGGTTCCACATTTTCTACAAAAACAAATTTAATCTGATTCAAGATATTGGAGATTAGTTAGTAGCATCACCTTCTCAAATAACAAAAACTGGGGATATTTCTAATAAATATGAGCATTCATGTTCAGATCTCCACCTTTGCAAAACAAGATGGATGGAATCAAAGAATTTTGATATGGATGCACATGTTTTCAGATAGTGTAACATATCTGATGCTGTTTCGACAGAAATTCTTGGTATACACCACAGTTGATTTACTGACTAGCAAACCCGCAGATGTCACAATGCTGGCACAGCTTCGGTGGCGGCGACGTAGCTTGTGAGCTACATAGGCTGCAAATCTGCCCCATTACGTGTTGCACAATGACCATAACCCGAACCTAGCCAGCGTGTGACTGCACGCTCAAGTGGACCAGCAAGTAATGGCGTGCGAAACTGCAGACTCAAATTCAGAACCTAGGTTGAGGTGTTTTGGAAGGGACTGTAAGTTATTTGCAGAACTTAAACCTGGGTTCCACTTCACTGCTATACTCTCACAATGGTAAATCCTCCAGGGCCGTGGCGAAGGTCACATTAGCAATCGAAATAAAGGGGTAACACAGAGACGCTTCTCAGCCGACGTCTTCAGCTCCGCTGAGATGGGGGACTGCAGTCAAATGCGATCATTGGCACATCTTGGAAGCAGGTGCCCATTTCAAAGGACTGAGAGACAGAAAGCAAAACTACATTTCTAGAGTCTGTGATTAAAGTGCAGTAATCTGCTGGAGGAGTCCGTGCATACAGTTTTGTAACGTCTCATAAATATTTTCTGCATGAAGTAGTGGTTGGTGTCCTCTTAGGTAAAGCTTTCTAGACCCCAGAGAGCATTCTTTTCTGTGGAGCTGTCTCAGGGTGGCTGGCTGTGCGGGTGGCTGCACTGTGTTAGTTAGGGATGTCTTCGTGTCTGGTGGGCAGTCCCTTCACTTGTCCTTTTAAAGGTAAACTGCATTAAAATGTTTCTGAAGTTGCTGAGAACAGATGGCACCGTTTAGGCAGACTCGCTCAAATCTAAGCACACATTTTAAACAAATGTGCCTATGGAACATCCTTAGGATGATTAATCATCTGTGTGCAGAGAGCCCTCCGTTTCCTGCCAGTCTATGGGGAGAGCGGTATCAGGCGGTACAGAAAAAAAGAACAGAAGACACAGGTCTCAGCCTCAAGGAACCTGTAGTCTACTTGGGAACGAGAGCCGAAATGCGTGAAGTAAGAGTAGACGTGAAATGAGGAAGGGGCCCACGTGTGATGGAGAGTGGTCAGGAGCCCCGCACTGAGCACCCCGACCCCCAGGTCAGACCTGGGCCACGCAGCTCCTCATCCCAGAAGCCCCTGTGCCCCGCCCGCACCTGGCTTCCGGAGCCAAAGCGCTCCCGGCACCGCCCTGGCTGCTCTGCCTCTGTCCTTCGCTGCCCTCTGCTCTCTAGTCCCTAACAAGTGGCATGCCCTAAGCTATGGCCACTGAACTTCCTCCCCTTGGAAACTCAGCTTTGACAGCCCAATCCTCAGGCATGGGCCCTGTAGCACCATAACATTTCACATGCCAAATGTTTTCAGAATTTGGTACTTGTGGTCTGGTTCCAGGTTCAAGTTCTGTTACTTGCTAATGTTGACAGCTTAAGCAAATTTGTATGAAGTAGTTTTGGTTTCCATGTTTGCCTGAAATGCTGTAAGAAGACCCTCTTTGCTGCAAAAAACGGCACTGAACACCAGCTGAGTTACCAAGCGCGGGCGCGCTCTGTGCACTGTGGACGATCACATTCACGTCCACCACGGCCACATCCGCTCCTGCGGAGGCCTCCTCGCCTCCGTGTCCTTTCTCCTCCCGCCGGGCCCTCAGCTTCGTGAGGGCAGGGGCTGTGTTTTACTTTCTACCTGTTTCTCTGTCTACTTGATTCCAATGCCCACAGCTTACCTGACGATTGTCACCAAAGCTCCTTGTCAGTACTTGAACATAATGGTCCCAAAGCATCCACCTGGCCGCCCACCCTGTGTCCGCGGATGGACACCGGGTCCTTCCTGCTCCTTCTGGGTGGGTCTCCACTTCCATTCTCCTCCTTCGCCATGAACCACTCACTCCTCACCGCACAGCTGGCTGGCTGCAGTCTCTCCTGGTCCCCCTCGTCACTCACACCTTCCAGTTGTTCTCCACCCAAAGTAATATGCTAAAAGATGTGTTTGAGTGTGTCAGTCCTACCCACATCCCTGAAATGAGCTAGCATGCTTACTAAAACCACGCCTTTTCTTCATCGGTGATATGCAACTGTGTGCCCAAATCCTTTCAGACTGGCACTCTGAACTGAATATATCCTTTCAGGGAAGGCCTAGTCATGGCAGAGGACACTGATGGATTATTTCCTGGAGTCCAGGCCATGAGAATCTAGCCTTGCTAGTGAGCAGCACATGAAGTGGCAGATTTGCCCCAGACTCTGTCCATGCTGCGGGACTTTGTGGGACACACACACACACTGTGTGATGACCCCAACACAATAAACATCCCCTTCTGAGCAGTCTGTAAGACTTTTAGGAGCAGAGTAGAACAGCAGCATCCCACGAGGTCCCCCACCGTGCTCTGCCCTGAGGGTAACAGTGATGGGTATTTTCCAACTGACTTCAATCCAGGTTCTCAGATACCTTCAACTTCTCTTTATATCCCCCAAGGATATTTTAGAAGGCTTTGTTAAATAGCTTGAGTTCATTTGATCTATGAAGTTTTATAGCCCTATCAGAAAAGTGCATGAGAGTAGTTCAAGGTGAATTAATTATCTTTTTAATTGCTTTTTGACCATTATTTAACAATACTTTATCAGTCTCTTTTTTAGGGCTTGGTGTCAAAAGTCTTAAGTTGTTTTTTCTTGCTTTTGCAGTTTGGGAACATGTTTTTCTTTATGGTGAGAAAGTTTAAAAGCCGAGGTTCGCTGGATGCTGCCAGGACTCATCACGGCCCGTGGTCAGTAGAAGTCACGCGTCCTCTTTCTTATCTCCAGTTTAGCAAACTTTCTCTCGTCAACAAAAGCCTGTCCTGAAAGTTTCCGTCCTTTGCAAAGGTCCCGCGCGGCCTTTCTCGTCCCACCTGGAGGGTGGGCTTCTTGAGGGCAGAGGCTGCGTCTTGCTCAGGGGTCGTGCCAAGTGACAGCTGATAGCTTGCCGACTGGGCCCACTTCTCATCTCTTGAATTTCAGTGGATACTCCGATTTCTAAAAAGCTCCAAATACTTGAGACTAAAGCTGCAAATTTTTAAAGTCCACAGAATGTAGTTCGCTGGAGTCTAAAAATCAGAACTATCTCAAGTAGCTAGATTGACTCTCCTCTCTTGACTGGTCTTGGGCTTCAATTGCCTTTGTGCCTGACTCCAGGCCTGCCAGCCACTACCTCCTACAACTGCATTTTCTCATAATATTTGTATGTGTTATATAGTAGATGATCATTAATATTCAAACCCTGGAAAAAATCCGAAGGCTGTGCTGCTCCAAACGGATTGTAAACTATTTTTTTAATCTTAAAAAGGCAGCACACGTTGCAGTGCCTGCTTTGCAGGTACCGAGGGAGGTGACTGGAGCCATGGAGATGCAGACGCCTGCCCGGTGGCCAGCCTGGCCTATGCGGTGTGACTAGACAGGTGCAGTTTGTACAAGATCCCTCAACATGACCGCCAGGAAATGCTGGCTCCTGAATGTTCAGGGAGCTGCCCAGCAGCATGTGGCTGTGTCTGCAGAGTGTTTTACATAACACAGGACTCAGCTGGGAACATCAAAGGCCTCCTGACTTGCAGGCTGGAGGTAGCTTGGAAGCTCTTTAAAGCTCTTCCTATTTTCTTTCCTCTTTTTGCCCCATCTTACTTTTATTTTATTGTAGTCATACATCTTAATGACGTACATGATGGTGGAGGCTTACGTGCACACGTCATCATTCTGTCCCTCCCCAATCCCGCCCATTCCCTCCGCCCTCCTTCGCATGTTTGGTTTAGTGACTGACTTTGATGTGTGTGAGTGTCCACCAGGCACATCACCTTTAAACCTCTTCTTACTGTCATCGAATAAGCTGTCACTCTCAGTAGCTATTTTGTATGGCATAAAATTCTTAAATTCATTGGACAAGAATTATTTTCTATAGGGCAGAAGATACTCCCAGGTTAAAAGAGAGATTTGGAAATAAATGGTGGTGCATATTTTTCCTGTGTGTGTGTGTGTGTGTGTGTGTGTGTGTGTGTGTGGCCAGCCATTTCTAAGATTGAAAATTTTGATTTGGAAAATAAGAATCACTAACTGAAGTATGTTTATGTTTACATAATACAGCTATTATGTTTTGTAACACTAGTAAGCTCATGTGTTTTCAATCATTTCAAAGTGATTGTAGATAGTTAATAGAGCCTTCAACGATTCAGACAAGCTCCCATAGCACATCAAGTTTTCTTCTGGGATCCTTTCCTACGTATTTCTTGTCATGACTAATATTTATTCCATTCTTGTCACCAAAGTCGTTTTTTGCTCCAGTGTGCTATTTTGGAGTGAAATATTTCAGCAAGAATTTCCACTAGATTTGAACAAAGTATTATATTCATGTATGAAAATGTCACAGAGAAATCCATTAGTCTGTACAATTAATATGAGTCAACAACTATAATAAAAAGATTTTCCACTAATCTAAAAATAGGTTGGGAGAAGGACATCTCTTTTAAACTGAACAAGATGTTATAATGTGTATTCCTGATTGCCTTAGAGCAAACCAACGGAGACACCAGCAACCACAAAACCCATAGCCGCTGTTCACTTCAGTCCTCTCCGTTGGCTAACGCTTTGTAGACCGAGAGCCTCACCATGTGTCCCACTTCTTATTTCCTTATCTGACTCAAAGCCTAGCAATCCTAACCTCCATGTGGTGTTTTAGGCTGTGATCCCAGCACTTCAGGTTAAACCTCATCCGTAATTAGGGGTTACCTAATCTTCCCCGATAGTTAAGTGATTTCTTATCTAGTTCCCCAGGTTAAATGCGTGGGATCAGGGGACCACAGTGCCCCTGACGTGTTCTCAGTTTGAAAGAGTGACAAAGCCTATGGGTTAGCCCTTGCCCTGTGAACCCGTGCCTTGATGTTTGCTGGAGCTGCTTCAGGACACACTGCCTAGAAGCAGGATACCCTCTGTTGAAATGAATAGCCCTAATTCTCGTCTTCCTTTCTGGCTTTTCTCTGAATAAGATACCTGGCTTTTAGCACTCAAAATTAGTTTCCCCGGGTGCAGGTCCTTTGCTTATCTGGTCTATTGTCAAGGCAGTTTTGTAAAAGAGAAAATTAGGCACATCAATTTTATTTAAGATTAAAAAAAAGCTTGAGAGCAATGTGGAGCACATGGAAATGTTCTGGCAACTATGGTTCACCTTTATGACAAGAAGAGCTTAGTGTATTCTATCTCATATTCCTTCTAACAAGTCTGGAATACACTTGATGGGTTTTTAATTTTTTTACATCCTCAAAAAATATCAGCTGACCTAGTCTTAGGAAACTGATGTCAGGGCTAAGGATGGTTTTGCCAAAACTTCCTCTGCCAGACGTCAGGATCTAGAAGATTGCTTCCCTATGGGTCACGCCTGCGGGATCTGGCAAATCAAAGTCAAACATATTTACATAAAAATCCAAGTCTTCTAAGTGGAAGTGCCGAGAAAAAATTTTACCAGCAAAGGAGCTTTCGTTGGAATATGTTCAATTATTATCCCTCCTTTTTATCCCAGATGATCATACCACCAACTCTTAAAATGACTTGTTCTCGGAACCATGGAAACTCTACAGCCCCAGTGTCCACTCCTCTTTCAACTTGACCTCAAGAAAAATCGTAGCTAAATTCAAAACTCAATGACAACAAATAAGTGGTCACAGCTGTCTGCCACAGACATTTTGCATCATTTAGATTTAGTCAATTTTTTCCTATCCTTTTAAAATATGGTCTGCCTTAAAAGTGCCCAAATTTGATTGTAAACATAATTGGAATAAAAATGTCAGGGAAAAGGGGTAATAAATACACTTCTTGAGAATTTATAGCATTTTATTTAAACCTCTAGAGTAAACCACTTTTATGCATGATAATTCATGATTCTAAAAAAACTAAAATATCCTTTACTACTCCCTGCATAGGAAACTAAGGCGCAGGTGGAGTTAACCCTCCGTTCCAAACAAAATTCAGAGCTACGTTTGTATAACTTTTTATATTTTGTGTGGGGATTGAACCAATGGGCATTCTGCTTTTTGGTTTGCTTGTTGGCTGGATGGTTTTATATATTTATTTTTTAAATTTTTATTGGTGCATTGTAGTCATAGATCTCAATGGGGTACAAGATGGTAGAAGCGTATTGACATGCTACTTCTGAGCTATGCTCCAAGATCTATTTCATTTTTTTTAAATTTTGAAACAGGGTCCTGCTAAGTTACTGAGACTGGCCTCAAATCTGCAATCGTCATGCCTCAGCCTCTGAAGCCCAGGAGTATAGGTATGTACCACCATGCCTGGCTTACCACTTTGTTCTTATTAAGGAAATGACTGTGACAGCTTTCATGTGGCTTTTGAATCTTGACATCAAGATAAGAAATAGACATAAATTTGAGGCAATATCACAGTAGAGAGGCTGAAGGAAGAAATCTAAAAACGTGTATTAATTTACTCCATTTTATCACCCAATAATAATCTCTTTACATTATGAGGATTGTTGAGGTCCCTCTACAGCCGCAAAGATACTGTGCTATTAAAACTGGCAGGATTCCAAACAGCATGCCTGAATCACCGTCGAGTTATTCACTGACAGTTGGTTAGTAAGACTCTTGTTACCTCCCTCCTAGCTTGGAACGGGTAGAAGAAACAGACATAGTCAATCTACTAAAAAATGAAAATATATCAGTATTCTTGCTAGAAGCATAGCTCCTGTGCTAAAAACAACAGCCAAAACCAACTCCGGGTTGCCCTCGTGTTCTTGACTTGTGAGGTAAGTCACCAGCAATCCACCTGAATTATCTTGGTTTCTTTCAGGTTAACGCTGGGCCTCTCTGTCCTCTGGTCAATCTCCTGCTTTCCTCTCTGCGCTCTCCTCCCATAGAAACACCGAGTTCTAAGGGAAGTGTTTTAAAAACAGTTTTAACCCTGTATGGGAAGCCAGCGGAAAGCCCACCAGTGATACAGCTCATAGTTGATGAGTGGTATAACCACTCGTGCTGCGTGGCCACTAAACCGAGGTGACCACTAAAAATATATTTAAGAAGAACACGTTGCCATTACCCATCGTCGTGAGACCCAGAGTGACAGTCATCCCCGCATACACAGCTTGGTGAATTCCCTTCCCTCTGTATCCCACTCCACTCCCCCTCCCATACATGTTGGGAGACTGACAGTGATACCTTGAGGTGTGGACATGACCTTGTGTTAGCTGTCCCCAGGCCTCGCTCTCCCCTCTCCATCCCCTCTCCCAATCGCCTCCCACTCCCACCGGCTTCTCTTCTTGTAGCCGATGTTCCTTGGGCTTTTATGTTTGTTCTAGCTCCCTATAATATTCTGATTTCAATTTTATATTTCAGTCTTCTAAGAAACCTCCGATTTGTAATCCCACCAACGGTGCACAAGGGTTTCTCTCTCCTACGTCCTTGCCAGCATTTGTTGTTTGTATTCTTGATGGTCCTTTCTCTGTTACACATTTATTGGTGCATTATAGGCTCACGTCATGATGTAGTTCATGATGACAGTGACCTACACGCACTCAACACTTGGCGGGCATTCCCCCAGCCCCCTCTCCACACAGGACGCTCAGACTGGCACTGGGACTCTCACATATGCAGACCATGTCAGTGAAAGGGATTCCTTCACTGACCCTCCCTCGCCCCTCTCCCCTTCCACTAGCGCGTCTCCGCTATTATCTGAAATCCCTTTGCCATCCTGATTGCTCCCTAGCTTCTGCACATGACAGAGAACACATGATCCTTCGCTTCCTGTGACTGGTTAATCTTAATCTTACTTAACATAATGTTTTGATTTGCACTTCCTCGATTGCTAATGATGTCAAACATTTTTTCGTATATTCACTAGCACTTTGTATTTCTTCTTTTGAAAAGTCTGAATTTTGACCCATTATCCATATTTTGATTAGTTGCTTTATTTTTTAGTATTGAGTTTCTTAAATTCTTTATATATTCTAGATATTAATCCTCAATCAGAGGAGTAGCTGGTGAAGATTTGCTGCCATTCTGGAATCTGCCTTTAGATTCTTGAGTTTCCTTTGCTGCACAGGTTTTTGTGTGTGTGTGTGGGGGGGGGGGTTGGGTTCCTGGAAACCCTTGTACCTCCGGGCTACACTCCCAGACACCCATTTTTTATATTTTTATTTGGAAACAGGGTCTCTTAAGCCAGAGAGGCTGGCTTCGAACCTGTGCGATCCTCCTGTCTCTGCCTCCTAAGCGAGGGAATTACAAGCATGCGCCACCACGCCGGGCTTGCATAGAAGCTTTTTAATCTGATCTAATCCACTTATTAATTTTTGTTTTATTTCCTGACCATTGAAGATCTTGCTGAGGAAGTCTCTACCAGTGCCTATGTATTAGAGAGTTGGTCTTAATCCTTCTTCCAGCAGTCTCGAGGTCTCTAGTATAATTTCTAGACCTCTTGTCCATTTTTGTTTGATTTTTGGCAGGGTGAGATGTCAGGGGTTACTTTCATTTTCTACATATGGTTTATCAGTTTTTTAGCATCATTACTGAAAAGGCTATCTTTTCTCCAGTATCTGTGTTTGGCCCCTTTGTTGAAGATCAAGTTGCTATGGGTTTGAGGGTTTGTATCTGTATTTTCTATTCTGTTTCTTTGATCTCTATGTTTGTTCTGTGACAATATCATGCTGTTTTTATTATTATTTGTTGTAGGATTTGAGGGCAAGTATTGTGATGCTTTTGTTTCCAAGAACTGTTTTGGCTATCCTGGGTCTTTTGGACTTCTGGGTTTTTCTATATTAATTTTAAGAGATTTTTCTGTTTCTGTGAAGAATATGTTGGCATTTTAAAGGGAGTGCATCAGATTTGTACGTTGCGTTTGGGCGTATGGCCATTTTGTGATATGTAGTCCGCCTACCCAGGCCCATGGGAGGTCTTCCCATCTTCTAAGGTCTTCCATTTCTTTCCTCAGTGCTGTGTAGTTTTCATTGTAGAGATCTTTTACTTCCTTGGTTAGATTGACATCTAAGTATTTTATTCTTTTTGGTGCTATCATCAATAGATTTTTTTCATATTCCTTTTTTCAGTGGACTGATTGGTATATAAAAAAAACCATTGATTTTTTTAAAGTTTATTTTGTAGCCAGATACTCTGCTGAATTTTTTTATGAGCTCTCATAGTCTTTTAGTTAATTTTATTGTTTTTCTAAGATCATCCAGAATAGAGATAACTTCACTTCTTTACCTACATGTATCTTTCTTTCTCTTGTCTCACTGCTCTAGCTAGGACTGAGTGTGATGTGAATGGCAGCAGTGAGAGTGGGCATCCTTGTCTTATTCCTCATTTCAATAGGAATTCTCTGGTTTTCTCCATTCAGGAGAAGATTGGCTTTGGGCTGATCACAGATTGCCTTTATGATATTGAGCAGTTTCATTCTGTGCCTCGTTCCTTCAGACGTTTTAGTATAAGAAGGTGCTAAGCTTTCTGAATGCTCTTCCTGCATCTACTGCCAGGATCATGTGGCTTGGTTTTGGGCTCTAGCTCTGTGTATGTGATAAATTACATTTACTGACTTGCTTTGTCAAATCCTGCATCTCCGGTATGAAACCCAGTTGGTCATTATTGACCATTTCTTGATGTGTTTTTGAATTTGAGTTGCTAGTATTTTCTTAAGAATTTTTGCATCTATATTAAGAAAATTGGCCTGTGATTTTCTTTCTTTGAGGTATCTTTATTTGCCTTGGGTTATCAGAGTGACGCCGGCGTTGTAAAACAATTAGGAGGTACTTCATCTCTTATACTTCATGGAAGAGTTTTAAAAGCCCTAGCTCTTTCTTGGAGGTCTTGTAGAATTGAGCTCAGAATCTGCTGGGATCTGGGCTTTTGTTAGGAGGGTTTTTTTTTTTTTTTTAAATTATTGCTTCAATCTAATTGTTTGACACTGAGCGCTTAAGGTTTTCTCTGTCCTTGTAGTTCAGTTTAGGAATGTTGTAAGACTCTAGAAATTTGTCCACTTTTAGAAGATTTTCCAATTTGTTGTAGAATACGTTTCCAAGGTAGCTCCTGATGATTGTTTAGATTTCTGCAGTATCTGTGGTAATAAACTGTCTCTTGTTCTATTTATTTGGTTACCTGAGGGTTTGTAAATTGTGTTTATTTTCTCAAAACGCCAAGCCTTTATTTGACTGATGTTTTGTATTTTTATTTCTGTATATTTATTTTATTTTAATAAATTATTTATTAAAATAATTTTAATTATTTCCTGCCTTCTACTGTACTTGGGATTCATTTTTTCCTGTCTTTTGGTGAAACATTAGGTTACTTGGAGTATTCCTGCTCTTTTTTTTGTGGCACTGGAAGTGGAACCCAGTGGCTTTTCTACCTCCAGGCTATACTCCCAGACCTATTTTATACTTTATTTGGGAACAGAGTCTCACTAAGTTGCTGAGACTGGCTTTGAACCTGTGCGATCCTCCTGTCTCAGCCTCTCAAGCACTGGGATTATAAGCGTGCGCCACCACATTCGGCCATTCCTGGGTTTTTTTGTTTTTAAATATGGGCACTCAGTGCTATAAATTTCCCTCTTGAGGCTGTCGTTAGAGTGATCCAGATTTTGATAGGTTGTGTTTCCAGCTTCATTTGACTCTAGAAACTGTTAAATTTCTTTCCTTCTTTCCTTTATGATCCAGTCTTCATTCAGAAGTGTGTTGCTCAAGCCTCCATGTATTGGTATAGCTCCTTAGTATTTTCTTGCTATTGACTTCTACATTCTGCCCACTGTGACCTGAGACGATGCATGGCATTATGCCTATTTTTAATTTATTGATGCTTGATTTGTGGCCTAGACTGGTCTATGTTGGAGAAGTCGAACGCGTATTTGGTTGTTGTCAGGTGGGCTATTCTGTAGACCTCTGTTAAGGCCATCCAGTGTATAGTGTTAGGTATGAAGAAGAGTCTTTACTGACCTTCTGTCTGGCTGATCTGCTTAATGCAGATAACGGTGTGCTGATATCTAGTACTACAGTGTTTGCATCTATGTGTCTTAAGTCCAGTAATGTTTGTTTATTGTAGGTAGCAGCTCAGATATTTGGGAAATAAATGTTTGCTATCACAGTACCATCTTGTCGTATTGTCCCCTTTACACATGGGAAGGGGCCCTTTGATGAGCTGTGGCGTGAAGTCTGTGTTAGATATGAGAGTGGGTGCTCCTGCTCGTTTTTTTACCTCCGTTTTCATGGACTATTTTCCATCCCTTTATTCCTGCCGCAGAGCCCTGAGCAGTGTGCCTGGGCACCTTCCCCCTCCGAGTCGCCAGCAAGGAGCAGCGCAGGGTGCGGTTCTGTGCCAGCCCCTCCCTGTGCCCCAGGCAGCTGGGTTTGTGGTCTGGAGTTCGAGGCTGTCTCTCTTTTTAGCGCTATGGCTCCCGCAGTGGGAGGGGCGCACTGGTGTTCCGGCAGCGCCTGGCTCACTTGGGGACTGCTGCCTTTCTGCCCTGGTGGGCAAAGTGCCTGTGACTACTACTGGGTCCCACGGCGCTTGACCTCTTCACCCTCAGGTCGCAGTCTGGGCTGTGGAGAGCAGCTCCACTTGCGGCCCTACAGCGTGTGGGCCGCAGCTCGCTGAGGGGTCCCACTTGTTGTGGTCTCTCCCAACGCCCTGAGTACTTGTACATGACGGGGTCGCGTCCTGAGCCTGGGGAGCATCAGCTTCTCTCTCTGCCTGGGGGGGAGCTGGGAATTGTCACGGGACAGCCTGTCCGGCACTCCCTCGACCCACGCACCATGGTGCCTTTCTTGTGAGCCCAGGCCACGGCACCACAAGGATGCTGCGTTGAAGGTTCTTCTTGAGCTGGCCCTCTGTGATGCAGACTGAGTATCACGTCACAGTCCCAGAATCTCCTTCCATACCTGCCCCTGCCCTGAGATCTCGTCACTCTAACCGAAAGATCATCGGATCTGTGTTTGAGAATTGTGACCCTTTCTCAGGGGAAACTTCATCCTGCCTGAGGCTGAAGGACGCATGCGCTGGCTCTCAGCACCTTCCCTTCCTCACCATAATTCCAATTTCATAGTATTTGGCAGATTTTCTCATAGTTTGAGGTTATAGCTATTTCCTTCTTTCACTGAAGATGGCTTTCTCTCTTCTCTATTTTTCCATTTTTGTTGCTATGGTTGTTAAATTTCACTAATAGTAGACAGATTAAAATGACTTTCTTTTGCTCTGTTTAATTACAGATGAGAATCTTAAAGATCAGAAGAAATCACAGAATGAATATTTTACAGCTAAAAGTGGTTCCTCTAATAGTTTATTCAGAGTATAAACGTGCTAACATTCTAATGATGGTTGTTTCCATTTCCACTACTTAATTTACTTTAATAAATGTTTTAGGTCTCAAGACTCACGGCTCACATAGTGCCCCTAAGCTGGTTACGTGGGATGGAATGCAAGCTCTGCTCTGACACAGAAGCACTGTTTAAACAACACGGCATGCTTCTCCTATATTTCACATGTATAAGATAAGCACATGGAAAATGCTCAAAACTGAAGCTCCCTTCCTCCTAAGCTTGGTGGGTCCATACGAGAGGGCAGAGAAGATGCAAAGCTGAGTGGGTCATACCCGAGCTGAGAGCAGATGCTACAGCAGTCATCATAACTTTTGCTAAGGCTCTTAGCCGCCATCAGCACCTAACAATAAGAATATTGGAATAAGATCAGGGTCTTTTCCTTCTGTATATTTTGTTCTTCCCAGGCTCACAATCTTGCAATAAACTTGCTGATTACATACAACTAATATTTGTTTCAAACAAAAATGTGTAAAGATTTGTTAGTGTCCCTCTATGGGCCTGGTGGAATATAATTTTGGAACACCAGTTGCAACCAAAATGCCTTTGTTTCCCACACAGTGCACAGGAAGCCTGGGTTTTCAGCATGGTGCCAACAATCGCATGGTAAGTGGCTCTTTCCTTCCTGTGCTATCCTTGTGCTGTCAGAAAACAGATCCAAGAGCAGCTGTTTCTATCACTCTGGCATAAGCCTAGTACCCACTCACTGCCTCTGCACTTCTACAAGGCTGTACAATTCACTCCCAAAGTCTGCTAGTGTGCAAAGACAAGGAGCTTACAAGACACACCAGCACTACTCAGATAGGTCTAGTGCATCTGTTTTATTTCCAGCAAAGAATAAGATATAAAGACCTCTAATAAATCCTATCAGCTTTGTTGGTAGGCTAACTAGTTGGAAACTAACCTCTCACAAAAGGTGTGAGGTTCACAGACTTTTTAAAAAGTGCTGAAGCCACTTGTGATGTCTCCTGTACTTACCAACAAGCACAGATGCTGGGCAGGAGGCTCCGTTTGCTAGCCCCTCTGCTCGGAATGCCAGTCAGTGAAATGAGGAGCTTTGCAAAACAGAGTTTACTAATGTGGCACCAACCATGCAGATGGGAGAGCACGCCTCACATCTACCTCTCAGGGGTAGGGTCAGGGATGTTCTTGCAGTACAGAAGCAGAGTCTGAACCCATGGGGAGGGGACTGCAGGTGCCGCTGTTACCGGTCTGTGGAAGCACCATCAATCTCATAGCTCTTCATGCGATGCTGCCTCAGAAAATGGTGGTGTTCCCGTGATCCTGATGTTGCTAATTTAGCATAGCTCTTTTTCAAGATCCAGGAACGATCCCTATCCTTCAAAAGTCTCTGGGAAGACTCACTTCTCACATACAAACATTGAAGGTGATAGGTAGGCTGATTAGCTTGACTTAATTATTCTACTTTAGTATTCATAAATCATCACATTGCTTGTACCCCATAGGTTATAAGACAATACTCTATTAATTTTAATAAATAAAAAAATAAAAAGGTCTCTTCCAGTCTGAGGATGACCAACCCTCCCCATGTCCCAGGCCAAACTGGGGACAATGTGGTGGATGGCTGAGTGTCAGGTTTCAATATAAAACACTTTCTAATATGAAATTTATGGATATGTGAATTCTTGGGTCTCTGAGCATGTTATCAAAACAGAAAACAAAATAAAAAGACTGGTTTGACTATATTATAAAACAAAAGAAATAAAACTTAAACTTTATAAGACAAAATATTTGCTAGATATAGGATGAAAACAAAGTTATTATCGTTAGTATTGATTCACTCAATAATTATGCACTGGACCACCACTGTTTCTAGGGACAGTGAGTATGTGGTAATCAGATGTGAGTTCCAGCCCTATGAAGTCAACAAGTCAAGCAAAAGCTGCCGAACACTCAAAAGAAAGGTACATAGAAGATGTCAGCAAAGGCAGAAATGCAAATGGTCAAGGAATACATTAAAGAATTCCGTAGTCAGATTAAAACAGGACTTCCTGTGGTTTTTTTCCCCTTCCAAAATGGCAGAACTTTTTAAAATCAAGTATCCTCAAATTTTGTCATACTGACTAGAGTGCAGAATACGGGCCTATTTATAACTCCCTGGGAGTGGGTTTCATTTGGCTCTTAATGGTAAAGCTCAAACTGCTTCCAACGTTAGCCAGTACATTTAAAATGCTAGAATGCACATTCCTGGGCTCCATTACAGACACTCAGAATCCATCAACGAGAAATGAGATCCAAGAAATTGCCTTTGGACTTCAACGAGGTCTTTTAATACAGGTTGTCCTGGGACCACACGCGGGACACAGTGTGCTAGAGTGTGGGCTGGGCCGCGCCTTCAAGATCAGGACAGATGCAAATGGCCCTCGCGGGGAAGTGCAGGCCCACCAGCCAGAGATGTCCCCTTCAGTTAGCGCCACTGTCTGTAGTATTTCAGTGTCAAGCGGGCTGGCTGCTGGTGGGCTCTGAGGCTGGCCACATACAGTTCAGCTTTGCATTATTTATTCTCTTTCGCTCAGCAATTCAACTTGAAAAAACTTTACCCTAAGGACATAATCAGGTTTTATTCAAAACACCGGTGGAATTGCAGACTGAAAAGTTCTGAATAAGAAGAGAACGAAAGTATTCTTCATAACTTCTCCTTCAGATGCTGGCTGTGGGCAAAGAACACAGGCGCACACTCCACTTGTGCTCCACATACTCAGGCTTTGTTTGGCAAATGTTTTCTGGTTACCATGGCAATCTCTGGTTTCTCTGTGTAAATGGGAAATTGGGAACCTTGTTTTTTTCAAGAAATGATTAGTGTGTTCTTTTTATCCTGGTAAGCTCGTTCTGTGCTGACAAATTACATTCTGACAGCTAGGATGTGATCCAAAATGTGCTTTTACAGAGACCGGGGACAGTAAGAACGTCCAGGGCTGACAGTTACTCTTCACTTACATTCTGGTGTACATGTATTTGCTTTCATGGATGTCAAGAGATAAATGAAAGTGCTAAATACTTGGTAAACTTTTTAAATAATGCAGAAATAGATCCTCACTCTTGAAAGATTTGACATAGGTCAGTCTGATCACTGTACTCACGGTATAAAGAACATAAACCTTTGGGTCAGTTGGACATGGAGCTGAGCCCGGACGCTGCTGCTTATTAGTTGTGTGAATTTGGGCAAGAAGTCCGGTTCTTTCATCTCAGTTTCCACCCATAAAGTAAGAATCCTGAATTACACAGATATGTATATATGTGTAGTATGTATATAATGTGTGTGTATATATATGCATACATATAGTACCAAGTCTATGGGTTGACTCTCAACACAATATAGAAGCTATTATCACCAAAGAAACATCCCAAACCCATCAGACTTGATTTAAAAAATCATGCCTCAAATGGGAAAAGTGAATAAATTAAACAGAAGTTAATGCATAACCAGTGTTATTAGGGTTTAACGTCTTTGGGTCCCCGTTTTTTAAATGATACTGATATTAGACATATTTATCAGTAAGTCATAGGCAAGCAGGAGAGGTGAGCTTCACAAAGGAAGCTCCTCATGACTACAGAGCAGCCTGGAAAGCCTAAAGGTGGTCAGCTAGAGTTACTGCACAATTCTGAAGCAGGAAATGGCCAGACTTTAGTTCCCAGAAGCCCTGGCCCTGGCAAGAAGCCCACGACCCACTGCAGCAAGGAGCCCTGGGGAGGGTGTGTGGCTGCGGGGCAGGCGCCCCACTTGTCGCCCGCACGCAGGCGTCTGCCCTTTCTCTCACTCATCCGCACTCAGACCTCTGGGTTTGCCAGTTGCTGAGCTGCACCTGGCGGTACAGGCCTCAGGGGGCATGCGGTGTTTCATCACTCTGGCCTGGGTGATGACCCGCCTTCCCAAGAAGGCGTCCTGGTGACCTCAAGGGGAGACACTGAAGCACGGGGCACAAGAACAAAGTATTATAAAGCGACCAAGATGTTCTGAAGTTAAGACTGCGTTGAC
The DNA here is from genome assembly GCF_963383645.1 of Muscardinus avellanarius. Lineage (NCBI taxonomy): Eukaryota > Metazoa > Chordata > Mammalia > Rodentia > Gliridae > Muscardinus > Muscardinus avellanarius. The sequence continues at coordinate 681,890 of NC_137794.1, forward strand.
TTTCTTCAAATGAAAGAAATCATTCGAAAGTCCATAGACCTATATTATATATGGCACATGAACTCAACCTACATAAGTTGGTCAGCGTATTAAAAAGTATTAAATTAATAAAAAAAAAAAAACTCAGCAAAACTGAGAGCCCCAAACAGTCAAGATGTCTATACCACACTTCCACTATCTGAATCAGGTTTCTAGCTGTTCCTCTGGCATCGAAGGAGGAGCATTCCCAAGGGCACGCATGGCAGGAGAAAGGCACGCGAGGGTTTGCCACGGGCTGCTTGCCCTCCCAGTGTCCTGGCTTTGCCTTATTTTCAGAAATAAGGTAAAAGGGAGAATCTTTTAAAAAAAGGGAGCCAGGCGTGGTGGTGGATGTCTGTAATCCCAGGACGTGGAGGCTGAGCAGGGGTCTCAGGTTTGAGGGAAGCCTTGACAACTTACTGAGACTCTCAGCAACCTAGTGGGATCCTGTTTCAAATAAAGCTGGCGTGGTGGCACACGCCTGTCATCCCAGCATTTGGGAGGCTGAGACAGGAGATCACGCAGGTTTGAAGACAGGCTCAGCTACTTTGAGGCCCTTTGCAACTCAGTGAGACGGTTTCAAAATAAAGGAAAAAAATAGACTGGGGATGTAGCTCAGAGGTAGAATGCCCCTGGGTTCCATCCCTAGTACCACAATAAAATAAATAAATAATAAATAAATAAATAATAAAAGGCTGGAGATGTAGCTTGGAGGCAGAATACTCCTGGATTCAATCCCCAGGAACACACACACACACACACACACACACACACACACACACACACACGCAGTGGTAGCAGTAAGCTGTTCATTTGATGATATGTCCTTCATCCCACTACCCACATCAGCTTCACTCCCACTCCTTCCACCTCAGTGTAGCTGATGAGATGAGAGTGTCTGGACCCCCATCTCCGCTCATGACTGGTTAGGGTCTGGGCCCCTGACCAAGCCAGATCAAGCCTAGCTCCTGTCTAGTGTTCCCCATAAAATCAAGGAACCCAGTTAAATTCCTTCCTTCCTCCCTTCCTTTCTTCTTTCCCTTCCCCTTTTCCCCTCCCTCCTTCCTTCCTTCTTTCTTGTGCTGGGAATTGAACCCAGAGGCATTCTAGCTCTGAGCTTTTTTATTTTTTAATTTGGAAACAGGGTCTCACTAAGTTGCTGAGATCCTCGCTAGATTACTGAGGCTGGCCATGAGCCTCACCCTCCTATCTCAGCCTCCCACGTCCTGGGTTGCAGGCGTGTGCCGCGCTCTTAGCCTCTACAGTGTGAGGATGGGTCAGCGTACCACGTCCTGATGTCCACGTGCTGTTGTAAGCTTCACAGATACAAACTGGCCACCCGAAAAACACGGAGAGGCAAACGTACAACGCATGGATGATCTGAGGTTAGGAAGACTGCACTGATCATTTTTAAATTAAAAATATGCACAACTTCCTATAATTAAGATGCTTTATGGGCTGTAACTAATTATCTGCAAGTTGATTTGCATAAAACCAAAAATATAAAAATGAAAACCGTAAGAGAGTGAGCACGGTAAAGCGGGAGCGGCAGTGGTGGCTCCCGGTGCTGCTGGTTTACAGCCAGGGCCAGGCAAGTCCCCTGCCTCCCCGGAGGGGGCCTTCTTACCTGTGACCTGAGATTTGGATGATACTGTGCATGAGGTCTTTGCTGCATCTAAAAGTATTAAGTTATTGGAAAAGCAGCCTTTTCAGAGGTAAGAAACGCTCCTTACCTCTGCGATCATCCTGTTGGTGTCTCCTAAGAACAGCAGGTTCAGGGCTTCTTCCTCAGTCGTAGCCTGGTGACGAGACAGGTTTTTCAGGTGAATGTTCTGGTCAGGGTCCTCCAGTATTGTCACTTTCCTAGGAAGACGAGAAGCAAGACAGCGGGCACTGCTGAGAAGGCGTCTTCCCCGCAGCTTGTTTTTAAACACTGTATATCAGGATGTTTTGAACTTATAAAACAGTGACACACATGGTACCAGGAGCACTGGATTAGCACCAAACGCAGACATTCCTTGACAGTACTATCGAGAAGTTTTGGGGCTAAAAATATATATTATAAGCTTGATTTAAAGTCACCGGCCATTGTAACTGTCAGCTAATCATCGGTCCATTAGCATATCTTTTTTATTTCTTGGTACTGGAGTACTTGGTACTGGTACTCTTTTCTTGAACCCAGGAGCATTCAATCTCTGAAATACATCCTGAAATACATCCTTTGCTTCTCCCATACTTTTTTTTAGCGGGGTCTCACTAAGTTACTGAGGGCCTTGCTAAGTTGATGAGGCTGGCTTTGACCTTGCCCCCTAAGTATTGGGATTACAGGCATGTAACAATTAACTCATCTTAAATGCACATTCTTACAGAATTAAAATGCAAATAGGTATTGTTCTACCTATATGCCAGGAAACGAGGCCATTTCGGTTCAAGTCAGGTTCAGGGCATTACCCAGCTAACACACCAACCCCTCTTGGTTTACTCGGCATTTCAACCTGGTCAGCTCGTCAGCTTAAGCAGCGTGAAGTCATGGGACTGGCCTCCCCACTGGGAGTTACTTTCCTGTGCAGTTTTCTCATCAAGGGGAGCAGAAAATTTTCAAGAGGTCTTACCATAAAGATTTAGTGTGCAGTTATCTTTATGTCCGTCAGACCTGATTCTTTGTCCTTTTTCTTTGACAGCATGCTTTTCCGTCTGTTACATCCTCATGGTCAGGGCCTGAGCTTGGGAACAGCACTCCTTTCTCCCAACCACTGTCAGGGCATCCTAGCACCAACGTCATTTCCCAGGTGACGTCTACTCTAGCCCTAACCCTAACCCTAACCCTAGCCCTAACCCTAACCCTAACCCTAGCCCTAACCCCCTAGCCCTAACCATAACCCTAGCCCTAACCCTATCCCTAACCCCCTATCCCTAACCATAACCCTAGTCCTAGCCCTAACCCTAACCCTAACCCTAGCCCTAACCCCCTAGCCCTAACCATAACCCTAGCCCTAACCCCCTATCCCTAACCATAACCCTAGCCCTAGCCCTAACCCTAACCCTAACCCTAGCCCTAACCCCCTAGCCCTAACCATAACTCTAACCCTAAACCTGTTTTCAGAGTTGGCTTGTTAATACTTTCCTCATAGTCCTTTTAGTATTTCTTGCAAGTGAACAAAATTTGGCCAACATCCTCACACTCTGCTTCAAAAGCCTACTGACTCAAGCCATGGTTACTAGAGTTTCTCTCTCTCTTGAGTTTTGCCTTCTTGGTTTTCTTAAGAATTGTTATAGAAAGGAAATTTATCATTCACAGGTGTTGCCAAAGAGCATCTTTGGGTATTTTCACTTGCTGAGAACATGTGGGATTGTTGATTTTAAGTAAAGGTTGGCATCATCTAGCATTCCTCCTTTCAAAGAGCCAAGGGACACGTGTCATTTCCCTACTTACAAAAACACAGAATGCCTTCAAACTGAAGATTTTTCAAATGCCATAATATTTTCATCTTCTATTTTATAAGGAAGTTATCTGGCCTTTCACATGTAATTTGTGGGCACTTAAAACACTAATTGTAGGAAGAATATGTAGCTCTACCAGCACATCTGTGACCAATATGCCATTAACAATGTGCTCTTTTGCTGAATTTTGGGCTCTTTTCGACTCCTCTGACAACATCTACAATGATGGAAAAGATCTCTTTTCTTAATGAAAACAAGTGTAATTTATTTACTTTTCAATGAGACTCATAAGTGAGCTTATTAAAAGTGCCTAAGAGTTCAAGAATGCTTTGGAAAATATGAAGGCGTTTTTAATGGAAATGGATGGGCTGCATCCCATTTTTAGGAAGCTCCCTCATTTTTACACTTTTGTTCCACCCTGATTCTTCTGAAGTGCTCAAGGTGTGACTACTTAAATTCCCCAAAGCACAGAATTCAAGGTTGTTCTAAGCCCACAGATTCTGGGGATCTGACTCTTTGACCTGTAAGGTAGAAGAAGGTCCATGACCCTGGGGGACGGAGATGTGGGCTAATGAGGTGGCTGCTCGGGGAAATGAGAAAGGGCTTCTCTTTTTCTGCATGAAGTCAAGGCATTCTCCAACTCGGAGGCAATCCTGTAAGACGAGACACACACAGCATCGCTCCTGTGCAAGTTCAGGCCAAGAAGAGGCTCCAGGGGAGAGGGTCGGCAGCAGAAACGCAGAGGCCAGCGCCCACACCCCGTGGGCACCCAGCATGCCGCACACCTACACTATCTCCCTTAGTCTCATTGTTTTCTAAAGGAACTACCTATGGGACATAAAACAAGCACACATGTACCCACAAACACTGATGCGGGGCCCTCCCTAAAAGTTTCTAATTTGATTGGTGTGGGGCACTGTCTGGGTATCAGGTTTTGTAAAAGCTCCAGGTGGTTCTGGTGTGTGGACAAGGCTGAGTGGCGGCCACTGACTTCATCTTCAATGACTCTTCAAGGAAGACAAAGGAGAGATTTCTGCTGGTTTTGTTTTAACTTTCCACCAGGTTCTAGCTCATGCCAAAGGAGAAAGTTACTAACCCCACTGGCTGCAGCTGAAGACACCGACGAGCCGCATCTGCTAAGAGGCACCTGTGAACTGTAAAATGTCCATCCTTCCCCAGGAAGTTCTACCTCCCTAACAAAGCAGCACACATTAGCCACAACAACTAATGCTCAACTGGGAATGTGCGTCTAAGTAAACATCCACGAGACTTTTATCATGGCTAAATTAAAGATGTTTGCGATAGGAAGGACGTCCAACTTCATTTGGGTTCTCTTATGGCTCCCTCTCTGCTGAGAACTCACTTGTGGCACTCACACAAGGCTCTACCTCTGGCCCTCTGGCATCTTTGTCTCAATCTTCTCTCTCCAATCGGGGTCTCTCTTGCCAGGTCTTCAGATTGTCTCCTGGTCTCTGCCCGATCCCTAAGGCATGGGCGTCAGGCCTCATGGGAAATCCCTCTGCACCACATCTCATGGCCAAGGTGTGGTCCAACGCTCACATCTTTACTTACAGAGCCCAGGTTAGGCTCTGGGTACTGCTTCATTCTAGGAGAGCACACCGGGAAGAGGGTGTGTTTCAACTTCTATTATCAGTGGAACAGCTTCTCAAAGTTGGAGGAAATAAAAACCATTAGGAAAAGTTTCTCGTCAATTTGCTCCCTTCCCTGGCCCTTTCTCTCATTTTCCCTCTCTTGCACATCAGTAACTATTTCCTGAGTCTTTTGTCCGCCACTTGGTTCTGACTACAATTTTTATAGGCCTGAAAGAGGGCTTTATTAGAGTTTCTTAAATAAACATTCTACTCCCAAGATGGAAACCCACCAAACTATTTATTTGATTCTTTTTGAATGGGCCTGTGAATAGTTTTCCCTACAAAATGTTTCTAAAATGTTTAGATTTCCAGAAAAAAGTCACTGATAGCCTTAACTTGGACACCTAAGTGGAAAAGTTCTGCTAAGTATACCCAGCCTGTTTAATGATGGGGAAGAAACAAGCTTTGCATTCTCTCTGTAAACAGAAACTCTTTTCCATTTGGCTGCATAGTAGGAATTTGTAGGCTCTTTTTAAGTGACTGGAAGACATAGAAAGAACAATGGCCAAGCTCTTGATCTCAGTAATGGAAGCCATCAATGAGAGAGCCCTCCCACCCACACCTACCACCACAAAATTCCACCAGCAGCAGCTTGCTGAATGAGAACCTCTCTAAACGGAGTGCCTCGTTTTCACCTCAGGGACAAGTGCTGCTACAGTGGCCTCCCTGCTGTGTCCATTTGCACCTGACCTGGATGACTGTGCAGTCTGTGCACCACAAGATGGGATCACGCCCAGGCCGGCACGGCTCACATCTTGGTTTGTGTATTTATTACGACAAGTGTCTATCAGAGAGCAGTGAAACTCATCTACACAATCTTCCCATCAATGGGGGTGGGGGGAACGCTGAATCAATCACAGAAAGGAGTCATATGATTAGTGGCCACTCTGTCCGGGTATCTTAACCTACAACAATATCAACAGCAGGCAGGCCTCATAAAAATGAGGTTCCCAGGCTCTGCTAAGTGGCTAGCTAGTTTCCTATGTAGCGAATGCACATAGACTACATAGAAAACTATGTAGTCTCACCACCACTGTGTTCAGAGATAGAAGGGTCCCTAGCTTAGCAGTTCTCAGTCTTTGTTGCCTAGTCCAACACATACTTTCTAGAAGCCCTCTATGGTGAAGAGTTGAAGAAGGAGACAAGCTGTAAGTTAATTATTTCATCAAAACTTAGCACATACATGAACTATCCTTTCATTTCTATTTTCTTTTTTCAAAATTATGGTAACCTTTTAAATCAATGTAACCTGATGAGACCACCTTCTGTATTGTTTTGATATTATAAAACAGTTCCTTCCCCAACAATACCCTTTCTCACTACAGCACAAACCTAACGTGTCTAGCCCTCACTTGGCATCCATCCACTCGGGCCTACGAGAACTCCAGGAGTGACTGTCTCCGATGTTGAGCACTAGGCTTGTTATCTTCCCTTCTTCCGCTTGCTAACTTCTAGTAATGTCAGCCACATTCGTTCCTTCTGCTGCTCTGTGCCCACCAATAATCCATCATTTCATGAAATGTCTTATTCGGCATAATTTTGTATAGTAATCACACTAAAATTTATCTTCTTTGGAACTACTTTTTTTTTCAAAGAAAATATTTTCCTCCAGTTTTCACGAACACTTGTTTTCTCGTGTGTAGTTACAGAATCACAAATTATATATTCGAGTTTTGCACATTTGGGAAGAATTATAGGAACAGATAAATCTAGAGGCAATGGATTTATAATTTTGTAAAGCCATCGCATTTCCTCTGCCAGGTAAATAGCTTTATATAACTCTTAGTTTATCTTACTGCATTTTAAAAGTTCTGAATTTATTTAGTTTTGACTTTTCCATTTTGCTATGAAGTTTGTTATTTTTTCCAACCATAAAAGTAATACATGCTTCTTGTGAAAAGTTTTTAAGAAGTAGAAAGAATTAAAGCAATCTCATGGTAATGCTCATATATTGCTTTAAAGAGATTTTCTTTTTTTAAAGATAGGTTCTTACTATGCTATATGTTACCCAGGCTGGCTTTGAGTTTGCAGTCCTCCCACCTCAGCCTCCTGATTACCTGGGTAGCTGTTATTACAAGTATATGCCACCACACCCAGTTTAAACTAATTTTCTTGTCTATATTTTGCAGATTAATGGCAAAATTATAAATACATGCCTATTACCATATCCTGTAACCTCCCCTTGACTTTATAGAAAGGACAATTCTCCATGTTGTTACATATTCTTCAAAAATACATTTTTAATAGTTATACAACACTCTAGGTTTGGGATATACTAACTAAATTACTCTGCCCTTCTCTTATGACTGGCTATTTCCAATTTAAGGTTGGTTTAAGTCCCACTAGAATACACGTTTCCTGAAGCTTTTCTCAGTAGTTAGGACTTTCCCCTGGGGCTGCTCTCAGGAGCAGCACCCCTGGAGCAGGAGTTATGAGCAACGCTCTGCACTGGGGGCCTTGCAGCTCGGCGAACACAGCACCTTCTGAGTCAGCACTGTGAGCTTTCTGCCTCTGTGACAAGACACCTGGAAGACCAACTTACAGGAGTGATCTGGGCCCCAGTTTCCGTTCCCAGTCATGGGCCCCTTCATTCTGCCCATCACGGTGGGGAGCATGTACTGGAGGAGAGTTGCCCGCCTCACCACAGCCCAGAGAGAGAAAAGGCAACCGTGTCAGCAGAGAAGGCTGGGATGAGGCCGGGGGACTCCTTGAGGACAGGCCTGCCCGCGGGCGGCCATTTCTCCTGCCAGGCCACCCCTCAGGGCTGCACCACCTCCTATAGAGCCATGGGTGCCCACCAAGCTCCAGGACAGGGCCTCGCGGGGTAGGATACACCTGTGGGGGACCGGAAAATCCTGGTAGGAGCAAGGCTAACAAGAGTCCCCGGCATGTTAGAAGTGCTCCCTGCATCCCAGGCCCTTCTGCACACTGAGAGCCGCGCCCCAGTCCAGGGCATCTGGGGTACACTGGGTGGGTGGACAAATGGGCTTAGCAGGTTATATAGCGAATTATAACTCAACCAACGGCAGCTGCCTTGGGGCGGGCACTAGAATGCCTTCTAAAATGGTGCTGAGCACACACCCACTGTATGTGAGGGGCTGTTTCTCTGTTACGCTAACAACACTGAACATCAATTTTTAAGTCTTTGCTAATTTGTTAAGTTACAATGTTCTGTTTTAACATATATTCATTGAATGGCTAATGACTTTTAACTTCCATCTATTATAACATATTTTGTTCTTTGTTCACTTATGTCAAGTACTTTTATGCTCTTTCTATAAAATATTTTTCTTGTATTTATTCTGCAAATTTTAGTTTTGTTTGCCTTTTAACTTTGATTGTATTGGAGACTGTTTTGTTTGTTGTATATGATAAAGTTTAAGTCTGTATAATGCACCAATCTTTTATGTTTTTCCTGTATTGTTTAAAAGTCCTTCCCAAAGGGTAAGAGTTCAGTTATCTTTCTACTGTTTTAGAATATGGGCACATGGCCATATTCTAAAATCCCAGCTATGTTTCTAAAGATTTCCACATTTTGCTTTGAGTTGTACTGGACCTACACATTCACACAGGATCCTCTCCAAGGTCTTCACGCTGTTCCCTCGGAACTGGACTAACAGACCTCCGTTTTATTTTTAAATCTTCTTTTACTTCACACAGATTATTATCCTTACAAAGTTGAAAAATGTCCTGAGCTATTTCTTTTGCATTGTAAAAGATACATGGAGCCATTAGCTTTTCTACCTGGACAGTCAGGTGAGTAGAGAACTGGCATGTCGTAACCAACATTCCCTTGGTACGATGCTTTCAACTCTCCGAGGACTCAGCCTGGAAACCTAAGGCCAGTTGCAATGAATGCCAGAGTGGGCCAGCTCTCTGCTGCGGGGCCTCAGAGGAGGAAGCCTTGGCCGCTGTCACCCTTGGGCACCACCACCACCTTCATCTGGACTTGCGTCTTGGCTTGCGTGTCCCTGCCCCGAAGGCCAGCTCGGCTGAGGCCGTGAAAACTAGGGTCTTGGCATCGGCCAGTACGCCGAGGGCATCACTGGGGGGCATGGGAGCAAAACGCTGGTGTGACAGGATTGCCGTAGGCCGTGAAGGGACGTCACTGGCCGGCTTGCCCCTCTCCTGAGACCACTGCAAGCAGGGCTCATCATGCACACGCCTTTTCTGCAAGCGCACGTGTTTGGCGGGGCGCTGGCGCAGAGCACCTGGTCTTTGCACAAGTCTCTGTAGGTGGTTCCTGTGCGTTCTGCTTCTGACTAAATGGTGAGGTCACTGAAGACACAAATGCAGTTCAGATTTTTCATAGTGAGCATGGCGACACACTCCTGTAACCCAGTAGATGGGGAGCTGCAGCCTCAGCCACTTAGCAAGCCTGGAGAGTCATGGTTTGTGGATAGCCTCAGCTACTTACTGAGGTCCCTTGCAATTCTGTGAGACCCTGCTTCAAAATAATGCAAAATAGGGCTGGGGTATAGCTCAGAGGTAGAATGCGCCTGGGTTCCAGCCCCAATGCCAATCGATGTAAATAAATAAATATTTCAGAGCCGGGCGTGGTGGCGCATGCTTGTAATCCCCGCACTTGGGAGGCGAGACAGGAGGATCGCGCAGGTTTGAACAAAGCCAGCCTCACTGCCTTAAGAGACCCTGTTTCCAAATAAAAATATAAAATAGGTCTGGGAGTGTAGCCCGGAGGTAAGAGTTTTCAGGAACCCCAGTACCACCAAATATATATATATATATATATTTAATAATACTCCAATGATACAAGAAATTATACACATCTGTTTACTTACAAAACACTAAGAAAATGGACTTGGCTGAGGTGACAATGTTTTCCCATCTTTAGTTAGTCCTTAGGTGACTGAGACCTACAAAGATGGAGTCCCACATTCCAGATGCATGAGTGGAAGCTCTGCGTCTCCTCCTCCTCCCCCACCTCTCTTGTCCTTCTTCTTTTCCACATCGAAGGCCAACACCACTGCCAGGGACTGATGTGCCCAATGCATGTGCACGTGAGCGCGTCAGCCCAGGGGGGCGAGGGCTAGGGCTAGGGGCTGACGGGAGGCCTCCATGCTGGCGTTGCGGTCTGTGTGCAAAGAGGGGCAGGACCGGAGCCTCCGTGAGGACGGCGGAGGGATGCCAGCCGTCTGCGAGGCAGGCAGCGTGCTCTGGCCAGACGCTTTGCTCTTGAGTGTCCCGGCTTCTAGCACTGTGAGGAGTAATCTCTATTGCTCAAGCCATCCCACCCGTGGGGCCTCGTGCTGGTCGCCCACGTGGACCAAGATAAGCTCCTGAGGCCTTTCTGGACTTGAAAGTGATCCCTTTCAGATGGCTGCCCACAGTGGAAGGGCAGGAGAGCCGGCTTCCCCTTGTCCTTGCCCTGAGCCTCAGGCCTTGGGTGCAGCGGCCACGCCCAGGCCCAGAGAGCCCCTGCCTGCTCTCCGCGTCAGTGACAAGCTTCTTTTCTCAAGGAGCAGAAGCCCTCATCTATCGCCCATGGGCAAGTCACGTGCCTCAATGTCACTGGTCACTCATGCCATCCTTTCATTCAGCACCTCAAACATCTCAAGTGGGCTCCCTGGCTGTGGCCGTGACTGACTGAGCCAAGGAAGAGACAAGCTGGTTCTTTGGGTACTGAGAATTGAACCTACCTCTAAGCTATACCCCCAGCTCTTTTATTTATTTTGTTTTAAAACAGGATCTCACTAGGTTGCTGAGAATCTCGCTAAGTTGCTGAGGCTGGCCTTGAACCTGTTATCCTCCTGTCTCAGCCTCCCAAGTAACAGGGATGACAGTTGGAAAGACTTGCTTTCCAACTTCCCCGTCTTTGTTCCCATGCTCTCTGCTCCAGGTCCCAACCTCCCTCCTCTCAGGGGCTCCATCATCTGCCTTCTTCCTGTGTCTTCCCGGTCCCCTGCGCCACGCAGACGCCTTCATCCTTTGGGCTTTTCCCATCTTTGAGCCTTTAGGATGAGATTTTTCATGTTCTACCTTCTGCAGTTTTGAACTAGCTTTATCCAATCTGCTATGAGTTCCAGGAGAGCAGAGACTATGTTTGTCAACTTGGTGCCTAGCACGATGTCTGGAACAGTCAAGTCTCAGCAAATGTCGGTTGAGTCTGAGTAACTTCATGTGGTTAGGCTGTAACCCACGAAGACAGTGCACTCATCTTTCTTTGCAACTCCTGTAGCACTCAGCAGGGCTTCTTACCTAGTAGGTATTAGCAATGTGTGGAATAGAACTTAACATCTGGCAAGTTTCCTCCTTTTTATGGCAAATTATTATTATTATTATTTTTGGTGGTACTGGGGTTCCTGGAAGCCCTCCTTCCTCCGGGCTACACTCCCAGACCTATTTTATATTTTTGAAACAGGGTCTCTTACGCCAGCACAGCTGGCTTCGAACCTGCGCGATCCTCCTGTCTCCGCCTCCCAAGCGCGGGGATTATAAGCGTGCGCCACCACGCCCGGCTATGGCAAATTATTTTTAAACATACAACACAGCCATAATTTCCTGGAGTTGACTGACACTCTTAAGCAATGACCATGACATTGGAATCCTAAATGGAATATGCTTCCTTATACAGGAATACTAAAATATACTAAAGTGACTGTTTTCCCTATGGCTGAGACCAACAGTCACACTGTTTACTTCATGAGGCACACTTAGGTTCTAACTATATCCCTCTATAGCATGTGGCATAAGGTACTTCCCAAAACAGAAGTCTGCTTTCAGTTTTAATTGCTAAACACAGAACAGATTCTGTGTATGCACACATATATGCATACAGTGTCTCTATAAATACATAGGCAATTTTTTAGACTTTTACTGGTGCATTTAGTCTCATATCTTAATGCAGTTCTTACTGATAGGGACACACATGCACACGGCACTTAGCGGGCTTTCCCTGGCCCCGCCATACTCCTCCCTCCCCCGTACAGGATACTGAGGTCAACACTGGTATTCTCAATGGACGTAATTCCTTCATTGACTTTCCTTCTGACAACCTTCCCCTGGACCATTTAAAAGTTAAATCTTTTATTTTGAGAACACTGTAGATTCACAGACAGCTATAGAATATAATGCAAAGAAATCCATGTATCCATTGCCCAGTTTTTTCCAGTGAGAACATCTTGCATAACTATATTAAAATACCACAATGGGACACTGGCGCTGAATTTCCCCAGTTATGCTGTCCTTGTGGGGGGGGTTAGTTCTACAAAGTTTTATCCTATGAGCAGTTTGTGCATCCATGGCTGCCGTGCAGATACAGAAGTGTCCATCACTTGGGCACCCCAGTGCTGGGTCCGTATGACCATCCCTCCCGTCCCGCCATGCCCTGTCTTCTACTAATCTGCTCTTCAGTCCTATCCTTTTGTTACTGAAAGAATATGTTTTAAAAAATAGTGTCATACATAATATAACCTTTTGGGGTTGACTTTTCACTCAGTCAAATTTCCTGCAGAATCATCTAAGTCACTGATCGTATCAATAGTTCATTGCTTCTGGTTGTGTGCTGTTCACTAAAGTCTGGAGTTTACATTAGGATTCACTCTTGGGTTTGACAAATGCATAGTGTGAGGTGTCAAGGATGGACGTGTCAAACAGTAGAGCTCTTACCACCTCCCAAATCCCCAGCACCTCACCTCTTTCTCTCTCTACCCCCACTCTGATAACCATGATCATTTTACTGTCTCTAAAGTTTTGCCTTTTCTAAAGGTTTCATAGTTGGAATACTACCAAATACAGACTTTATACTGGTTTCTGCAGATAGCAATATGGCTTTGAGTTTCTTTCTCATCCTTTTGTGGCTTAGTAGGTTATTTCTTTTCATATCCAAATAATATTCCACTGAATAGATATATTATAGTTTATTCATTCATGTACCCATTGAAAAGAATACTGGTTACTTTCAGTTTGGGAAATTATGAACAAGGCTAGTACAGACATTCATGGACAAGTTTTTGTATGAACAGAAGTTTTTAACTCACTTGGGTAAATATCTAGGAACATGAATACTGGACTGTCTCCAAGCATGTTTGGTTCTATTAAGAAACTTCCATCCATCTTCCCCAGCGGCTGTACCATGCTGCATTCCCACCAACAATGAGTGAGAGTTCCTGTTGTTCCACGGCTGCCACGATTTTCGAGATTTTGGCCATTTTCCTAGTTATGTTGTGACATCTCACTGTGGTTTTACTTTACAACTCTCTAATGACAGATGATGCTGAGCTTCTTTGCGTGCACTTATTTTCCATCTGGACATCATCTTTAATGAGGTAGCTGTTGACATCCTTTGCTGACTTTTTAATTGGAGTTCTTTGTATATCGCAGATACAAATCTTTTATCAGATATGTCTTTAATGATTTTCTCTAACTCGGAGACTTCTGAGACTTCTTTTCATTCTCTTAACAGTGTCTATCATAGACCAAAAATTTTAATTTTAATGAAATTAAACATCAATTTTTTCATGGATCGTGCTTTTGTTGTTATATCTAAAAACTCATCGCCAAACCCAAGGTTACCTAGATTCTCTCCCATGACGTCTCCCAGGAGACTTATAGGTCTGCATTGTGCTTTTAGGTCTCCGACTCATTTCCAGTTAATTTTCGTGAACAATATAAGGTCTGTATGTATATGCATGGTCTCACATGTGCATGTCCAGTTGTTCCAGTACCATTTGTAGAAAAGATGCTCTCTTTCGGGTGGCTTGCCTTCAATCCTTTGTAAAGGCCTGTTGGCCCTGTTTGCATAGGTCTGCTCCGTTGACCTCCTTGTCAGCTCCTCTGCCAGTACCACGCTGCCTGTGGTACGCTCCAAGTTAGGCAGCTGTCTGTCCTTTGGCATTATTTTTTTTTCTCTTCTCTGTTGTGCTGGCTCTTATGGGTCTTTTGCCTTTATATATAAACTTTATAATCAGTTTGTTGATATTCACAAATTCCTTTATTAAGAATTGATCCATATGTCATCTAAAAATCAGGTTAGGAGGCACTGATGTTTTAAAACCTGTATTGAGTCTTCTTCCTATCAAACAAGTAAAACTATTTTATTTAGATCTTCACTGACTTATTTCATTAGAGTTTTGTAGTTCTTCTCATATAGATCTTGGACCTGTTTTGTCATATTTATGCTTATAAATTTCATTTTTGGTGCTAAAATAAATGGAATTGGATTTTTAATTTCAAATTCCAATTATTTATTGATGGTGTATGGGACAGTGATTAACATTTGTACATTAGCCTTGTATTCTGCAACCTTCCTATAATCACTTATCTTAGGAATTTATTTAATTCTTTGAGATGTTTACATAGACAACATCATCTGTGAACAAGACATGTGTGTCTCTTCCTTCCTGGTATTCTTTATTTCCTTTTCTTGTCTTACTGCATTAGGCAGGACTGCCAGTAAAATGTGAACAGGGGTGGTGAGAGGCACATCCTTGCCTTGTACCTGATCTAGCTCTGGGGGTTTGTAGCTATTCTTTAAGGAGCTGAGAAGATCTCCCTCTATTCCTGGTTCACTGATAGCATTTATCACTAATAAATGCTGAATAATGTCTAGTAGGTTATTTTTTGAAGCTATTGAAATAATCATATAGTTTTTCCTTTTTAGATTACTGATGTTATATTAATTGATATTAATTGATATAATTGACTATTGAACAGTCTTGCAGACATGTAGTAAGCCTCATTTGGTTATAGAATTACTATAATAATTACTACTGTACATTATTGGATTTGATTTGCTAATTCTTTGTTTCAGATTTTTATACCTATATTCATAATAGATATTGGTCTGTAGTCTTCCTTTATAATTAATTTACCTTTTTTGATATTTAGATAATGCTTACATCACTGAATGAGTTAGAAACTATTCAAACTTCTTTTTTCCAAAACAGATTATAAATTCTTTGTAATATTCGATTATCATAAAATCTGCATATAGGAAGTTTCATTTCTTTCATTCTAATATTTATATCTTTTATTTCTTGTTCTTACTTGATTGTAAAAGTATTTCCAGACTATGTTGAATGGAAATGCTAAAGTGAACATTCCTGCACGGCTCCTGATGGCAGGGGGCGACACTCAGTTTCTGGTGACTATCATGATGCCAGCTACAGGATCTGCAGACACTCTAACAGGTTAGGGATGCTGCTCTATTCTACCTTGTTGAGATCTCTGTCATGAATGGGCATCAGACACTTTTTCTGAGCTTCATATATTTTTTCTTCTTTAGCCTGTGAATATGGTAGATCACAAGGATTGGTTCTTCAAGTGTTGAATTAGCTTCCCATCTGTAATAAATCCCACCCAATTATGGTATATAATTAATTTAATAAGTCTTTTGATTTAACTGCCAATAACTTTTTGAGAATTTTTAAGCCTAATATTTACAGTATTAGTCTGAAGTGTTTTTATTATTGTTGTTGGGGTTTTTACTTGTTTGTCTTGGGTACTATTTTATCTGGTTTGAATATCAGGGTAATGCTGGCTCTGGGGAATAAGTTAGGTAGTGTTCTCTTTACTAATTCTTGAAAAAGGACCATATAAAATAGTTCTTTTAACTCTTCGGTAAAATTTTCTTAACTCATCTTGGCCTAGAGATTTCATTCTGGAAAGTTCCTACACTATTAGTTTACTTTGCATGACAGTTAGAGACTGTCCAGGTATGTGACTGCACCTTAGTTGAGTGGGGCTCCTCACTTTTGATTGCTAATTTAGTTACTAGTGTTTCTCCTGTTGGGTCTAGTGACTAGAGCAACATTTTCCAAAAGGCAATTCACTATAGCTCTTAAATCTATATGCGGAAATATACAGGCAATCCATAGGTGAACCTTCTGCAACAGCAGAGTGATAGAATTTATCAAAATACAAAAGAAAAAGAAAAAGCTGAGTGTCTGTGAGAAAAAGCATCCAGTCATGACATCTGCAGAAGCTATGCCCATCAGTGGTAAGCAAGCCATCACCATGGCTAGTCATGTCAACACCTAAACGAGGGTCATCTTGACTTTGCATAGTATGCGAACGCAGCAGCAGGTGTGGTGGTGCATGCCTGTGATCCCGGTATTTGAGAGGCTAAGACAGGGAGGTTGCAGGTTCATGGCCAGCTTTAGCAACTTAGCGAGAGTTTATTTCAAAATAAAAGATAAATCAGGCCCGGGGGGATAGCCTAGAGGCAGAAGGTTGATCCCCAGTACCCTAAAATAAAAAAAAAAAAGAAATGCAGCAATTTTACACACATAAGCCTGTTATTAAAACTAGCCCTTTATTAGAGGGAATTAATTGTGCATGTTGGCATGCCCCCAAATGGCTCTTGCAGGAGAGAGAAGCAAAGCCGACACTTTGTATACTACTTTTGGGAGGCATTCAGAATGTTTGGGACCATCTAGTTCAGAACACTGAAACGAGTCAAACAGACGGTAGGATTTCAGAGTTAGAGCTTGTTCTAGTCAGTAGTTTTTGAAACCAGCCAAGCCCAGTGGAGCATACCAGTAATCCCCGTTCTTGGAAGGTAGAGACAGGGATCACAGGGGCTCAGCAGCCTCAGCAACTTATAGTTCATCCCTTAGCAACTTAGTGAGACCTTGTTCCAAATAAAAATAAGACTAGGAGTATAGCTTAGAGGTAAAGTGCCCTGGATTCAATCCCTAACACTACAAAGTAAATTAATTAATTAATTAAAAGTAAAAAGGCATATCAAACCAGATCAACAGCACATACACGTAATCCTATTCAGATACAGCTAGAGTCACATTTCATTATAAAAAATTATAACTTCAACAAGAGAAAAACTATTCTTAACCTCCAAATAAACTAGCAGACTAGATACCAGTCAAGCCCTGTTATTCACACACTAAAGGACTACACAATCCCCACACCAAAGGACTACACAATTCTCAAATTGTTTTGTAATTTCATAGTATTACATATATCTGAAAAATAGGATTATTGATGTTGATATAGAATCTTCTTTCTTAGTGACATTTTTGTTTTAATGAGGTTTGTCATATAATTATAGTATGAAATGTAAGAGTAAGAAAGTCATCTTTCAGATCATGTGTCTGTGTGTGTGTGTGTGTGTGTGTGTGTGTGTGTGTGTGTGTTCACTAATATCTGTAACTAAGGTCACAAGTAACCTGATCAGGACACTTACACTCTAACCAAAGCACAAAGCTGCTGAAGAGGGGCGGTAGTTTACGGAACATCAGGCAGCAACCTCTACAGAGAATGTGACCAGCACCAGAACAACTGCTGTCAAGTGTGCTGAGAGGACACAGACTGGACCGACATCTCCCTGCTCTTTTCTAGAAGAATATTAGAAAATGTCTAAGTCACTTCTTATTCTTTTGTGGAGTAAGTCACCAAAGAAGTCCTTCCCTCTGAGGGTCACAATACTTCAGCTCTAGACACTAGATGTTGGGCTTGGAAGTTTACTAAGTATTATGGAATCAAATGCCCACATTTTATAGACAGAAAGAAACAAAGTAAAATGAAGGAATCTATCTAAGCTTCCTGGCTCCTGCTCAGCGCTACTCGTGTTACAGCGCCTGTCTTCGAGTGAGCACAGTGGACTCTGCTCGTGCCCGGCTCTTCCTGAGCGTTGCCTGTATCCAGGGAGTAGGGTCAGGCTCTCCTCTCCCTTCCCCGGACTCAGGGAGTAGGGTCAGGCTCTCCTTTCCCTTCCTTGGATCCAGGGAGTAGGGTCAGGCTCTCCTCTCCCTTCCCTGGACTCGAGGAGTAGGATCAGGCTCTCCTCTCCCTTCCCTGGACTCGAGGAGTAGGGTCAGGCTCTCCTCTCCCTTCCCTGGACTCGAGGAGTAGGATCAGGCTCTCCTCTCCCTTCCCTGGATCCAGGGAGTATGGTCAGGCTCTCCTCTCCCTTCCCCGGATCCAGGGAGTAGGGTCAGGCTCTCCTCTACCTTCCCTGGATCCAGGGAGTAGGGTCTGGCTCTCCTCTCCCTTCCCTGGACTCGGGGAGTATGGTCAGGCTCTCCTCTCCCTTCCCTGGACTCGAGGAGTAGGATCAGGATCTCCTCTCCCTTCCCTGGACTCAGGGAGTAGGGTGAGGCTCTCCTCTCCCTTCCCTGGACTCGGGGAGTAGGGTCTGGCTCTCCTCTCCCTTCCCTGGACTCGGGGAGTAGGGTGAGGCTCTCCTCTACCTTCCCTGGATCCAGGGAGTAGGGTGAGGCTCTCCTCTACCTTCCCTGGATCCAGGGAGTAGGGTCTGGCTCTCCTCTCCCTTCCCTGGATCCAGGGAGTAGGGTCTGGCTCTCCTCTCCCTTCCCTGGATCCAGGGAGTAGGGTGAGGCTCTCCTCTCCCTTCCTGCTCATCCTCTCAGCTTCACAGCTTGCATATAACTTTGCAAATCACTACAGACTCACCCTGTCAGAGGCAGCAGGGAGACCACCAAACCAGGCAAGGAGCACCTCTGACCTCCGAGGAATTGGCCGCAAACATACACGTAGAACATGGATTTCTCAGACAACAAGGCTACGTGTGCAAGTCCTCATCTGCGCAGCCTCTGTGACGCACCTCTCCTTTACCCCGCTCCTCACCTTTCAGAGCCCTTTCTGCTCTCTGACGTAAAAGTGTGAATGGTTTCTGACCCGTGCTTACCCGTTAACCAGTTAGTTCTGAAGTTCTGGAAAAATCATCTCTTTCTAGGATTAATCTCCTCAATCAACAAAATGAGGAAAGTACCAACTTTTTGTGATTCACCTTTCTTCCTCTCTTTCAAACTCAAGTCAATGTGCTAGTACAATCCATGTTTTCATCTAATTTTTGCATATTTCCCAGTTTCTCCCTCCTCTTCTGTGTTCATCAAAGCCAAAATCTTGATTCCTGGATTATTACCATTATTCAAGCTGACAGGTGTAGATGTGACTTGTGGAAAACAACTTAGAGCATGATTTAGTCTGGAGGTACACAGGTCAGCCTGGAGGCTGGAAGGCTAATTAAGAAATTAATTGGAATAAAGATCAATCTCAAACTGAAAACTAGTCATGCAGGTCCCTCCAAAAACTGGCTCCCACTGGCCGTGTTTTACTTCCAGTGATGCCTTGCTTCAGTCCAATTGGGTTGCTATAACAACCCTGTGCCTGTTTTATACACATGCACGTTCTGTGTAGGAGGGCTTCAGGCAGCTCACATCCACAAGGTCGTCTTCTAATACTCTCCCACTGGAGCTCAAGGCTCCACATGTGAATCTGGGGGACACAGGCATTCAGACCCAGAACTTCTCAATGAACAGCCTTTCCAACCCAACTCCATGTCACCCAAGTACTGAATTCTCCCAGTATTACTGTATTGGGATTTATGTGTGACTTAATGTCACAAAGAGTTTATTTTATGAGAGGAAAAATCTTACTGATTTTTGCCAATTAAAATAATCTTTCAATGAGAAATAAGATGCATTTCTAAATTATTTTAGAATATTTAATAGAGTATTAAATATATCTTATTGGCTGTAGGCAACTTCTGATATATAATAATTCTAGACAATATGTAAACTGTTACCAATTTTTATATGTCTACTTTAGGCAGATATTTAAACAAGAAGACAGCAATGTCAGTGCTGACAGAGTAACTTACTCCACGAATAGCCAAGCTCTGAAAACCCTATTTATATCTGTTATGAAATGATACCAACCTGATTGGATGACTGTCAATGTATTAATGATAGTAGAGAAGCAGTTGAGAAAAACTTAAATTTTTATTTTCTCTCCCTTGGATTCTCCTCTTGCTGCTTGACCTCTACTTTGAATAGGTAGAAGGCCACAATTAGGCCAATAAGGGGCTCCGCAGGGCAGGAGGAAGGCGGTGCTGCCCTATGCCACGAACCCTCAAGCACCACCCCCAACCCCGCCAGGCACCATGCACCGCGCTCTTCTGCCAACTCAAGATTTTCCCCAGAAATGAGCTGTCAAGCCATTTTAGTTCCCATCACCACTGGCCATTTGTCATAACTAAAAAAATATCCATTATATTACAAAAAGAGTCTGTTATCCAGTACATGCTAATTATGATTGAGACCAGAAACATACAAAGTTTCAAAGAAAACAATGGAAGAGACCATCTGAAAACAATTTCTTTGTTGTTCAAGTACTCACGGCAAGTCTTCCAATCTGGAGGCTTCATGTTTCGGGTCCAAAAGATCATACCCACATTCATTGTAGATTTCCAAGTAGGATATGTGTGTTGTGAAGATTTTGCTGCTGTCCTGGTGGGAAAAGAGAGAGACGCTACTTAATGACCATAAGTAGCAATTCAGCTTAGCGAGACAAGCACATTTATCAGTGCCCTTTCCTGTTTCTCCCTCTTCTCCCTCACTTTATATGGTTCCCATTTTTAGCTTGTGTTACTTTCAAGTTGCCAGTTACCATGTGCATAAAGCTTTTTTTTTTAATGGCCAACACCCATGATTACAAGTAACTTCAGTCTGTTATTTTTATTGGTTCCACGTTTTTCATAAAAAGTCAAAATACACTTATAATGAGCCAACTCGGTTGCAGAACTGTATAACACGTCGTTTTTTATTTCCAGATTCTTTTCCCCCAAAAAGTCCCTAAGGAAACACAAGCTCACATGCTACAAATAGTCTCTTCATAGAAAAGTACAGATAACTAATTTGGTTCAAAAAATTCAGTAGCAAAATAGTTTAATCATAGTCCTTTTTTTCTTTGCTTTTCTTATATTCAAAGTTTTGTGATGTCAAAAGTAGATCCCAATTAAAGTGAATGCCAGGGGATAGGAAACGGCCACGCCGAAGCGGGCAGGAGTGGACTCTAGCAATTCCCTGTCTATGCCATCCTCATGTGCTGGATCAACCTCCCTGGCTCCAGTGGACAAATGCACACCCGTGTAATGGTTAGAGAAGGGAGTCTTCTGTGGCCATTACTGACTCGTCATGATGCAGTCATCAGTGTGATGAGGCAGAGACTCAGGTCTGCCAATACACAGAAACAACCCTTTCCCTCTGCGGTAGACGACAGCAACAATATATTTCACCTTGAGAAAATTCCAAGTTCAATTTTTAATACAAAATATCAAATAATAGTACCTTCTTTTCCTTTCTCCACAAATACAAGTGCTTCAATTTCTGTAAATATAATGATTTTCCTAAGAAAAGATTTTACTTGAGTTTTGTGGCATGACGATTTATAGGTTTTAAGCCAGGCATGGTGGCACGCTTGTAATCCCAGCATTCGGGAGGCTGAGACAGGAGGATCCGGTTCATGGGCAGCCTCAGCTACTTAGTGAGGCCCTTTGCAACTCAGTGAGACCCTGCTTCAAAATAAAGAATAAAAAGTATGGCTGGGGTATAGCTCGGAGGTAGAATGCCCCTGGGTTCCAGCCCTGGTACCTCAAAAAAAATTTATAGGATTTAGAGTGGACAGTTGGGAGAGAATTTGCTTCAGATAACTTTCTTGACTCATCTCACTCATACATGAGACAATCCATTTAACAGGGGTAAAGGGAGAGAAGACCCAGTCATCAGGACGGAGGGACAAGGGCTGCCAATCAAAGCCACAATCCTAGAGCAGTCAGCGTGAGCCCCTACCTGAGGCCTCTGTTTTCACTGCTACTGAAGTGTGGGATTGGAGAATGAGGATTCCCTACATGTTCTTTATCTTTAGTTTAAAATCATCACAATTCGTTGGTCCTATCTAAAGAGAGACGGGACTAATGGAATAAACATCTCAAGTCCACGCTCTGGTGTGCTGTGAAGACAGCATGGACTGAACACCGATTGACCCACTGTCTCTCAAACAAGTGCTATAATTCTGTTGCTGTGACTCAAAGGCTTATTGATTGCATTAGTGTCCTAGGTAGTAAAGGCACCATTTCAAAAGAATTCTTGGGCTTGTAGGTAGGCTTGATCCAGGCATTAGAGACCACATACACCAGACCAACTCTGAATGGCTGCTCGTCCAATCCAGGGCTTCCCAAAGTAATCCAGGAAACGATCCTGAAAAAGAGAGTCCCATGGTAAACAGACTCTGCTCCTCTTCGTCAGAGTCTCAGAGCAGGTCAAGGCCCTTGGGGACCCTCAGCAACATTCTGAAGTCCTGCTAGAATCAACACATTCCTAAAGCACATTTGGACATATCTGGAACGTCCTAGAGGTCATGGTCCGAGACCTTAGCATACGATTCTGAGCTCCTCTTGACATCAGGCAGAACTGGGTTTGAATACTGGATCTGCTATTTGTAATGAAGTGATCCTATACTTTATCCTTGATTATTCTGCCGTGATAATAAATCAAGGAATAAACTTTGACCTTGCAGGACCACTATAAGAGAAATAGTCTCTATATTTAAAATTCCACCAAAAATGTCGGAACTGCAGGTTATCATTAAGCCACTGTGCCCACTGCTGCTGCTGCTGTTTTCAGTGGTTCTATCAGAAAGCCTCCAGATGAAGAATTCAGTAAGCAGAGATAAGGGGGATGAAAAGAAAAGCAAAACAGCAGCCACTGTGTATGTTCAACTGCAGTGGAGAAAGCCTCTTCTACCAGAAAGTGGAATGGGTCGTAACAAGGCAGGGAGCGGCAGGCCCACTGTCCTGAGAGACGGGGTAATGCCTTGGCTCCGCCGGCGTCTGCACCGTCTGAGCATTTGTTAGAATACACACTTAGAGCTCACTGAGCTCTGTGGCAAGCTACCTTTCCTTGCGGCTCCTTTCTGGGTGCCAGACTGTAATATAACACACATGTTTCCCCAGACAGCCCTCTCTCCTGCCCCAAGCAAGCCTGAACCTCCCAGTGCTCAAAAATAATGAGCAGTGGTTCCTAAGATAAATGGGATCAATTCTCTTCTCTCAAAATCAGCAGAAATGCACTTTATCACACTCGCAGGCACTTCAGGACGCAGTATGCTCCCGGCTCTTGGTTCACTTGAAGGAAGTCAAATATTGCCCTTGGAATTCTAGAGTCCACCGGCGCTCAAGGCCAGGCGGTCCTCTGGGTACCATCTAAACGAGGAGCTTTAAGTTGCTGACCTGTCTGTCTCACCTCAGTCCACGAAATTATTTAGGATCACTCAGAATGAAATGGAGTTTATAGTGACGTGCATGACAAACAGGTCGAAAACAACGAACTCAACAGACTGAGGGGTCTGGGGAGACATTTCAGCTCTAAGCTGTACTCTAGCAATCAAAAAGGAAATTTTAAAGAAGACAAAAGTATTTTCCATTAGGAGAGGATTTGTTTCTTCTATTTAGCTTAATCATGAAAATTGGTTTCCTTTGTTTTGAGAGTTTCAAAGAGTTCTCTGGGTCAGGGATCCGTGGCCGCCTGCACATGCATGAATATTAACGGCTGTGGTAATAGCTGTCACGTAACAGGTGTGCACTGTGTGCCAGGGACAGCTCCCTGTGTCACCAGCCCACTTCCTCAGAACCACATCAGCCGCCAGGGGCCCGGGGTCCGTCCAAGATTCTCAGGACAACAGGCTTCCACATGGGCCACAGCAACAAAACTTTTAGAAACCGTGTTCCCAGTTTCTGCAATCTGGGAACAAAACAAAGAGGTCAATTCAGAAATCATGGGTGAAGGAGAAGAGGGTGTGGACCCAGCACACACCACACTGCATCCCTGTCCTCCGCATTTGCTGGCGTGCGGAGCTGGCGTCCTTGAGCTCCTGACAGATGAGCTGAACCAACGGGTAATTGCTACTTTATGGCTGGCAATTAGAAGTATGCAGATCTCAGCAATTTCTTCTCATCTTTGCAACTCAAAATGCAAATCGCATACAGTAAAGAAATGCTGTAGTGACTGGTACAGTGACCGAGTTAGGGCATTTGTCACACAGAACGAAGATGAGCAAGGAAGCTGAGGATCTGCTAGTGAAATTCAGTACCTACTTTCAGAGCGGGGAAAATGAACCCATAGAAATTAATTGACTCATTAGAGCAAATTTATTTGAATATAACCAACAAGTAGAGCCAGTCTGTGACGCACAGCAGTGTAGATAGTGGCAAAAAGCACAAAATCCAGCTGGACAGACCCAGGATGGCGCTCCCGCTATTTATAAGATGTGGACCCCGAGAAAAATATTTAAACGGGGGCTCAATGTTCTCACCAGCAAGATGGGGATGGAAATACCTATTTTGTTAGTTACGTTAAATGTTATATTAGTAATGATAAACCTTGGAGTCACTCAATAATGCCATGCTCAATGCAAAGCGGGAGCTCTTCCTTGCAGCACTGCACGGGTACTGCAGTTCCTCTGGTTTCTATAAAAGCGTCCCCACTCTTCTGTTTGTTCCTTAAGTTAAAGGAAAGATTTGTTTGGGCAAAAGGATTCCTCAGTCTCTTAGTGCAGAACATAAGCTCTTAGCCCCTCTGAGCTCCGTGGTGTATCAGAAGGTATGCCCCTTGAGCCATTCCGGAAGCAGCAGTCCTTTTGCAAGTAGGACCTTAATTTCCACTTCTCCAACCATATCTATCCTTTACGCAAATCTATCCTTAAATATAAAGGCTGGAGAGTCAGGCATGGTGATGCACGCTTGTAATCCAAGCATTTGGGAAGCTGAGACTGGAGGATGGTGGTTCGCGGACAGCCTCAGCTACTGAGCAAGGCTCCACAACTCAGTGAGACCCTGTTTCAAAAATAAAGACTAAAAAAAAAAAAAGCTGAGGGTGTAGCTCAGAAGTACAATGCCCCTGGGTTCCATCCCCAGTACTGTAAAAAATAAAATAATAATAGTAATAATAATGATAATAATAAAATAAACGTGAAGGCTGAAATTATTACAAAATTACATTTACACAATTAGATACATGTTAAGATGCCACAATAAGCTTCCTGTACACATCGATGTCTGCTGGCTATACAAAATGCAAAATAAACGTAGTTTTATACCTTTTGTAACTGCTCAAAAATGTAGGACAGCGTCCTTGGGATGATGCCCCGGTCGCTGTAGCGCTCAGCCCCTCCTGTGATGGTGAAGGTCTTGCCACTGCCCGTCTGACCGTAGGCAAAGATGGTCCCGTTGTAACCTGTCAGGACACTAACACCAAGAAATGGCTCATGTTGAACATGAAAACGGCCACTTGCATTTGAATTAGATGGCCCATATTCTAACAGCAACCCTATTAAACTGAAAATATACTCACAGGAGTATTTAATTGTGTGAGTATATAGTTAGAATTAGTTAGAATCTTAATCCAGGAACATCAGCACATTGATCTTTTTCTCTAAGAAAGGACACGTAGCTCAAATAGAATCCAGCTACTTTAAATATTTTCCTTGCATTTTAGTGTACTGGACTTGAATCAAATAATAAGTTTTTAAACAGTTGAAGCACTCCTGTGCATTGGCGAGCCGTCCAGCTGCCAACAGGGCAGGCGCTCCCTGCAGCAGCCCTCACAAGGGCCCCAGGAGCGTCTCCACTCCGCCTGCCACTCGCAGCTTGGAATGGAAGCCGCTACTCCAGTCTCAGGACTGACGGAGGAGCATCCAGGGACCGCCCTGGCCTCCACGGGGGTAGCTCTTTGGTAGGAGAATTGCCCTCGCCTCCACGGGGGTGGCTCTTTGGTAGGAGATGCTGGCCCCTCTGTGCTGCTCAGCCTGCAGAGGAGAGGGGCTGCTGACTTGACGGTGGTCTTAAGAACCCTGGATTTCCCAGCCCGTGCAGGCTCTGAACAATGTGGGACATCACGCAGGATTTCAGTGGGGCCTTCTATCTATGCTACACCAAACGGTAAATTCTTCAAGTTTACTTTTGTCCGTTTTTGTTACAACTGGCTCCCTGATGGCCAAGAGGTTTTCCTACAGCTGGCTCCGATGATGCCAGCTAATGGTGCCCGTGTTGTCTGTGGTTTTTAAAGATGGCTCCTCACTATCCATGCTGGGGCCCCTGCTCGGCTGTGTCAACTGAGATCCTGTCCACAATTCTTTCTAGGGAAAGGTTATGCCTTCAAGCAGAGATTTCTGATTGTAACTCCCCCTTAAAACACACAAGTTTTGTCTAGAGCACACTCTGAAGTGGTCAGGGGGTCCCCCGCATCTTATGCACGCAACAAACTGCCAATAATACCGCCACCAACAAATTAACTCATTTTGCCTCTACAGGCAGGCATTATTGGTCCTCACAGCTCTGGCCACTTAGTGTGGGGAGGGATTAAAAGTGTGCCTCCTGTGTAGCCCAAGCTTCTACTTCTGAGAAGCCTAGTGATATTCTTCATGTGTCTCTACATGGAGATGATACATTTTCAAATTCTCAACTTGTAAAATGCTGGAATTACCACATGCTTTTAGTTGGATGATTATAGACTCTTTCTCCTCAACAGGAGTCTTCCATAAAGACATGTCCATTTAGCAACAGCATTTGGATCTATTTGGTATTTCTTTGCCAAAAATAGTCTAGGTAAATGAAGCCTATACTTTTAAGTACCAGACCTTAAACGTTTTATTGGTTTTCAATAAAAAATTCTAAAATGTATTAGGCATTTTCTGCCTTGAAAAACAAAAAATATGGAGTAAAAAACTGCCATATTCACTGTGGCACAGAAACGGCCCATGCCTGGTGAGTCCTGTGGCCGCCCCCGGGCTCCGAGGCTCACAGCTCCTGTGCCAGGCGGTCCTGCGTGTCGGCTCTACTGTGTGCTCTCCCTCTCCTCCTCTGCTGCGGGATGGAAGGCAGAGACACAGCTTCCCAGATCACTGGGTACAATAAGCGGACCTTGGCTCCACCCGTAGAGACACCGTGGCTATTTATTACATCGCTACAATAGAGAGTCAGTGGAGAAGGTAAGGGGCAGGGTCCGCCCAGCTCCTCTACCCTCAGGCCTTCACCCCACCTCGGCTCCTCCTCCTCACGGGACCCTGGGGATCTCATCCATTCTAACAGAAGATATGAATTGAGAAGAAAGAAAGAGAAACAGTGCCGTGGAACTTTTGACAACCCATTCCTCTACAAGAACAATATCAATGGCAAAATTGCCAAAAGCAACTTCTTTCAGAAACCTGTTACTGATCCAGGTACCGACAGTCCAAGGAGAGCTTACTGAGCAAGGGGCTGGCACTCAGCCCTGCCGGCCTCATGTGTTTCACCTGACAACCTCAGCCCTCTTTCCCCGCTCCGTGGCAGCCCTGAATCCACGAGGGCTGTGGAGACCAGCAGCACTGGGGGTCAGAGACCCCGGCCGCTCCCGGGGAGCTCCACTGGCACTCCAAGGCTGGGCTGTGGCCCTCGCCTCAGGGCTCACTCCTGTCAGCGGCCTTATTCCTAGGGTGTTGGTTGGGACAATCGGTGGAAAGTATTTAATGGCAAGGCTTCCTAAAGCTGTGATACCATGAGGTGCACAAGAAGGTGACCAAGAGCCTGAAAGAAAACTGGAAGAAGATGGCTCTGAGGGGCTCTGAAAAGCCCTGGCGTTCAGATACAGGCTTCGGAGAAGACTGCAAGTCACCAAGCAAGTAGCAAAGCAACAACGACAATTACCAAACACAAACCCAGGGGAGAAAAGAGCAGGAGTACATACATATATATATATATATGTATGTATGTGTGTGTGTGTGTGTGTGTGTGTGTGTGTAAATGACGTCTCATAAAATTAAACGTATCAGTGAAAAGATAGGATTATTTAAAAAGAGCCAAACAGAAATTCTGCGGTTGACTAGTAAAATTTCCAACATTAAGAATTCACTACAATATCAAATTTTAGTTGGTAGAAAAAAGGATCAGTCAACTCGAAGACAGGTCAGTTGAGATTTTCTTTTTTCCCCCCACTTTCCCAATGGTGGTAATCTCTCTCACAGTCAATTTTCTGGGACTCTTCCCTTGAAAACGGGGCATCTGGTTCCAAACCCAGGCCAGAAGTGCACGTGGTCTAGTCTGAAGCACAGAAAGGACAAAAATGGGAAAAAGCAAGCAAGTCCTCAGATATCAACATGCATATGATGAGGGCATTAGAGGAATAAGGGGAAAGAAATAATGGCTGAAAACTTCCAACTTTGAGGAAAAACACGAGTCAACATATCCAAGAAATTCAATAAACTCCAAGTAGTACAACAAGGATGTCTTAACATAGACAACCACAATCACACTGTCCACAAAGAGATGGGCGTGTGGTGCACACCTGTGAGTGCTTGGGAGGCTGAGACGGGGTAGCAGATTCAGGACCAGCCTCAAAAACTTACCTAGAGAGCTCCTGTTTCAAAACAAATAATACAAAGAGCTAGGGAGTATACTTGGAGGTAGAATGCCCCTGGGTCCAATCCCCCACATTGAAAATAACAAGGGAATCTTCAGTGCAATTACCAGTGGCTTTCTCATAAGGGATCACGAAGGCCAGAGGCAGTGGAGTAATGTATTGAAAATATTGATGGAAAGGATAGGTCAGGATGTTGTTCTTTGCAAAAATTGATAAAATACTCCTAAAACTTGCATTTTAATTTTGTTTTCAGATTTTTTATTGCTGCTTTGTAAAAATACATTTGATTTTTGTATATTGATCTTGTACCTTCAGCCTTATTGGTGTTATTACCTTTAATAACCTTATAGGATTCTGTAATATTAGGAGCTGTATCTACTGTAAGTTCCCATTCACAGTTCCAGGTGCATAACTCCCTCCCCAAGGCAGGCCATACAAACTAGAATTTCTCTTCCCCAAAGCAGGTCATAGGAACTCTAATCTTATTTCCACCTTAGAGTTCACCACGAAGAAATTCTCTCACTTCCTTTGCCTGATAGTGGATGGTAAGATCTCCAGTTCAGAAGCAAGGTCCCCCAGGATGGCAGTGTCAAGCTGAATTATATTCAGTGACACCCAGGTGGCATCCGCTGTTATAGAATTAATTAATTTATCTGTGTTGTGGAGACAACACCCAGACACACACACACACACACACACACACACACACACACACACACACCAGATATTAGAAGTGACCTGTGTTGTAAGTACAAGTAGAAGAAACTAAGTCAGGGCTGGTTTTTCTCCTAGACTAGCAAGAGATTCCTTGGGATTTTCTATACATGGCCTTATCCTGGGCAGATAGAGAGAGTTTAGCTTCTTCCTTTTGAATCTGTATGTCTTTAATTTTCTTTCAGAAACTTACTTGTTAGTTTGCTAGAGACAGATTCTCTCAGATTTTGTGTATCTAGGAATATCTTAATTATTCACTCATTACTGAAAGATAATGTTGCCAGTTATAAAATTCTCTATTTGCAGATGATATGATCTTACATACAGAGAAAGAATCCTAAGTAATCCTATAGAACGATTAGAAATGAAAATCAAGTTCAACGATGTCGTAGGGTGTAGACTAAATACGCTGCGTGGTAATCCTGGGGCCCGGGGTGTAGTTCAGTATGGAATGAAGGTGCCTGGGTTCAGTCTTCAACACCACACACAAGTAATACTCATCTACACTTGCACAATCTCTACACAAGTCCAGACCGGCGTCTTTGCAGAAATCGACACGCTTCTCCACAAGTTTGTATGAGAACGCAGGGGACAGAATAGTTAAAACAAACTTGAAAAGGAGGACAAACATGGAAGAGTCACGCTTTCGAATTTCAAAACTTGCTGCCAAAATGGAGTAACAAAGACAGGGCACTGCTGGCCTAGATGGAGCCACAGCACAGCAGGAAGCTCCAGAAACAGACGTTCAGTAAGGGTGCTGGGACTATCCACCAGACGACAGAAGACTCCTTTGTTTTTTAAATGCTTGGGAAACTGCAAAAGAATGTGAATTCTACCTCAGACCATATACAATAACTTGAATCATAGACCTTATCCAGAGCTAAAACTGAAAAGGTCTTAGAAGAAAGCACAGAGGTAAGCCGGGCGTGGAGACGCAGCTTGTAATCCCCGCACTTGGGAGGAGGAGACAGGAGGATTGTGCAGGTTCGAAACCAGCCGTGATGGCTTAAGAGACCCTATTTCCAAATTTAAAAAAATATAAATAGGTCTGGGAGTGTAGCCCGGAGGTAGAAGGCTTCCAGGAACCTCAGTATCCCCCCACACACAGTATTTTGTTAGGCAGTGACATAAAAAGCCACAAACAGCCAAAAGGGGAAAAAATAAAATGGACTTCATCACAACTAAATGCTTTTGTGTTTCAAAAGACACAGTCCAGAGAATGAAAGGACGACCTACAGAACAGGCCAACCAGGTGACAAGGGACTTTATCGCATATGTAAAAAGCTCTTACAACTCAGTCACAGAAACAACCCAATGAAAAAGTGGAAAGGGTCTAAATAGACACAGTTCTAACTATGAGGAGTGGACAAGCAAAGTCTGCCCCATCCACTCCATGGCAAGGTATTTGGAACCATACAGGGGAAGGAACTGATGCATGGTAGAAGAGGGGCGGAACCTGAACACATCATGTGAAATGAAAGGCGTATGTCAAAGGGTTTCATCCATAAAGACGTCTGGAACGGGCAAGAACCGCGAAGACAGGAAGTAGATCAGTGGCTGACTTGGGCTGGGGGAAGGGGAACTAGGGAACAACTGCTAACGAATAAGAGCCAGGGCTTTCTGGGTAACAAAAATGTTCCAAAATTAAATAATGAGCTGGGAGTAGTGGTGCACGCCTGTAAACCCAGTACATGGGAGACTGAGACAGAGGATCGCAGATTCAAGGCAAGCTTCAGCAACTTAACGAGACCCTCAGAACCTAATCAGATCCTATTTCAAAAGCAAAAAATAAAAGCTAGACATGGGGGCACACGCTTGTAATCCCAGGACTTGGGAGCTGAGACAGGAGGATCACAGTTTCTCAACCAGTCTCAGCTGCTTAGTGAGGCCCTCCGCAACTCAGTGAGACCCTGTTTCAAAAGAAAGAATAAAAAGTAGGGCTTGGGTGTAGCTTGGAGGTAGAATGCCCCGGGTTCAATCCCCAATGCCAGGGGGAAAAAAAGCAGCAAAAAATAAAAGGGCTAGGGATGAGTGTCCCTGGGTTCAATCCCCAGTACCACAAAATAATAAATGAACAAGTAGGAATATGACAAGGAACAATGCTATATGTTAGAAGAAAGTTGTGCTTGGCATGGTGATGCACACTTGTAACCAACCCCACTACTTGGAAGACTGAGACAGGAGGATCTCAAGTTCAAAGCAAACTGCAGCAATTTACCAAGACCCTCAGCAACCTAGCAAGACCCTGTTTCCAAATTAAAAAAATAAAATAAAACAGGGCAAGGAATGCCCAACACCACAAAATAAAGAATGGTGATTGATGATTGTACATTTCTACTAAAGACTGGTATATTTCAGAAGATAAATGTTTGGTATGTGAATTACATCTCAACAAAGTTGCTGTAATAGTAAAGTGGTAAAGAAGAATCTATGCTAAATTGTTAGTAACTAGATGTGTTTAATACCTTTTCTGTAATATTTGTAAAAGACAGAAAAGGAAATGGTAACTAATAAAATAAGCAGAAAGTGAATGATAAGTTTCAGCAGTGAACAATGGGTGGTTATTTTAGTGAGAAATATTTCTAAACTTCCTAATCCCATAGTGCAGGCTACTGCTTAACCCATCTCAGCGAGGAACAGCCCGCTATGTAAATAAATCAGCTGCTTATGAACCCAGAGTCGGACGATCAGATGAAACTTCCATTGTAGAGATACTTTAGCGAAATACATTTTCCCTAAGTGTTTAAATTATAAAGCTATTTTGTCAGTTCTTATGTTTTAATATTCGCATGAACAGAACAAAAATAAAGCTTTTACCCTCTAGGATAGTATAAACTGCAGTATTACTTCACACATATAACATTTTCATGCTAAGAAATACAAATCAATTTTAAGTTTAGTTTTTCATTTTTATTCCTCTTTGTTCTTTTACCTAGACCGAGTAGAAGACCCTCTAGAAGTCTGCACACAGTGAGAAGCATCTCCCTGTGCAATGTCTAAGGTACCAACAAAAATCACTGTTGTGATGAGAATTTAGTTCAAAACCAAAAAAAAAAAGATCCCAAGTACTTCAAATTTGAAAAGACAGCACAGTTGGAAAAGAAAGAAACAAACAGACCATGGGTTTTATCATTCCTGTAATAAGACTTCGAACTCTTTGTCCTCTGACAGAAGGGCCCCGTCAGGCACTTCTGAAACAGTCACACACTACGCTTAACAAGCACTTTGATTCTGATTCGGAATCAGACTGAAATCGGAGATTCGCGTGGGACTGTGGATGAGGAGAGCGGGGTAGGCCCGACGATACCCTAAGAAGATTAGCCTCGGCCTGGAGTGGTGGCGCACACTTATAACCCAGCACCTGGGAGGCCGAGACAGAGGATCACAGGTTCAAAGCCGACACCTTAGTGAGGCCCTCTGCACTTTAGTGAGACCTTTTCCAAATAAGAAATAAAACTGGGCTGGGGGTTTAGCTTAGAAGTAGAATGCCTCTGGGTTCAATCCTCAGTGCCGCACACACAAAAACGGCGTGTCCTATACAAACAAACCAGTTCATTGAGAAAGCATAAACCAAGCAATTAGTACTATGGACAGATTGTTTTGTTTTTTTTGTGGTACTGGGGTGTAACTCAGGGGCTTTTCTACCTCCAGCCCTATTTCATACTTT
Organism: Muscardinus avellanarius; assembly: GCF_963383645.1. Taxonomy (NCBI): domain Eukaryota; kingdom Metazoa; phylum Chordata; class Mammalia; order Rodentia; family Gliridae; genus Muscardinus; species Muscardinus avellanarius. The sequence continues at coordinate 714,550 of NC_137794.1, forward strand.
GTTTGGAAGCAGGGTCTCAGTAAGTTGCTGAGAGCCCCACTCACTCAGCAGCTATGGCTGGCTTGGCACCTGTGCGATCCTCCTGTCTCAGCCTCCCAAGCGCTGTGATTACAAGCGCCACCACGCCCGGCTTGGATAGAATTTCTTAAGCTAAGAGATGATGCTTTATTTATGTTTAACTTGAATAAAATCTTTGCTTAAATTCAAGATTAAGGTTAATCACAATGAAAATTCGACATCTGTTTCAATACATAGTTATCCTGTTGTGCCAGTATGGGGAATGACCTAGGAAGATTTGGGAAAGCTCTGATTATTAATATATTTCAAAAGAAAATAATTGGTATATTTCAAAATAGTTGTGTCAAAATGGAGGCAGACATGGATAAAGAAAGGACTTGGTTTCCTCCTAACAACAGGCAGCTATTCCAGTGTAAATCAACCTAGCTCAACGTACTTAACAAGTCAATAGAGGAGAGCTAGGGCTTCCTCTTTCTAAAGACAGATCTACATTATCTAGGGGGGATGGGGCAGGGTTTGGCCTTGCCCTCCAAGAAAGGAGACACCTCACCACACCCTGCAAGGGGAGGTTCCTTACAGGGACGTTCACTACGTCAGAGCCACGCAAACAAGATGGAGGTCATGGGTATAAAAAGTCCGGTCCACGTGTCAGCCCTTGGGTGTACTCATTCGAGTCATCCCCTCATGCCACCTTGGCATGGGGCTGTATTTCTATTTTCTGTATTTCTATCTTTCTAATAAACTTCTTTAAATCTTCGGCAGCTGTCCAAGCGATGAATACTTATTCTTAGCTTAGGACAAGAATCCACGGTTTTTCTGTTTGTCTGTGTGTGTGGTGGTGGTGGGGGGAATTACTTCTCCCCACGCACACACCACGCACCTCCTCCCCCTGTGACCCCAACGTCTGTCACAGTTCTAAGAACCCAAGCAGCCCAAACTCCCCCATTTTGAAATTCTTCGAACAGTCCGTTTTGTCCACTGTAGTCCTCTTCCTAAAATAAACTCCCACATCCCTTGCAGCAGGCCAGGCGGCAACCTGACACAGCCGGGGTCTTTTATAGAGGAACACAGGAGTCACCTGGCACACCTCCAGGATATCTCCGAGGGCACCAATCCAGCAGCCTCAATCTTTAAGACACCTCAGAGCTCAAAACAATAGCAACCTTCAATTAACGTAACAAAACTCAATTTTGCCATATAAAATAATCTTCCCTTCAGCTCCGCCAAATGAACGAGCACCCTACCAAATTCCCAGCAAGCTTTTGGTCACAGAACGTTCCTGGCTGCAGAGAGGAGGCAAGAAGACAGGAGGGCTGCTGGGCTGGGGGTCTGGGAGCAGGAGAGCCAGCCTGGCCAATCACATGAATTCAGGAGAAGCAGGTGTGAGGGGCATGTGACGCAGCCTGGCCAATCACACGGCCCATTTCATCACGGCAGCCCAGCCCCACCCACTGTAACAGCCAGGGTTTCCAGGGGCTGAGGACAGCCTCAGGCAGAGAAATCAAGTCTTCCCCAAAGAAATGTGTGTTTGTACGGGTTAGGGCTATTGGGGCTTGAACTCAGGGCATTCTACTTCTAAGCATACCCCTAGCCCTTCATTTACTTTATATTATTATTATTATTATTATTATTATTATTATTATTATTATTTTGGTTTGGAAAGAGTCTGGCAAGGTTGTTGAGAGTCTTGCTATGTTGCTGGGGCTGGTCTCGAACCTGCAGCCTTCCTGTCTCAGCCTCCCAAGTACTGGGACTATAGGCTTTTGCCCGCATGCCCGGCCCATATGAATTTTGAGAAGGAACAAGCTGTGTTTTTGCTGGAGTTCCTGAACCACAGGTACCTGGTGCCCTTCTGCACAAGGGAGCCCGAGGCGAGGTCAGATGTCAACAGGGCTCAGAGAAGGGAGCCCGAGGCGAGGTCAGATGTCAACAGGCGCAGAGGAAGCACTGCAGTGCCGCCCACTCCAGGCTGAAGGCCTGGGTTTCACAGCACTCCCTTGGGTTCTTTGAACTAACCCATTTTGTGAGCAGGGAGAGCCCTCTTTGCCTTGAGATTCTGTCGCATACAAGCAAAAGGGTTAAGCCTGATGCGTACCTCGAGTGATCTGAAGGACCACCTCTTGCGCCCCCCCCCCCCCATGTAGACCAGCGCTCTGGAGCTGGCCGCGCATGTGGCTCAGGAGCGTTCACACAGCCAAGCTGGTGCTGCTGTGCAGTGCGGCGCGTCCTTCCAGCCCGGCGTCCCACCGCTCCCCAGCGCCTTGGACTCTGCCTGCACTGGGGCTCAGGCCTGCCTTGCTGAGCTGCACTCAGGGCCCTGCAGTGTGGCGGGCCTACCTGCAGCTCCTAAGCGCGTGGAGACTGCTGGGAGGCTGCCGGAGGGCTGCCTGGGAGGTCCCACGGAGAGACCCTGAGCTCCAGGGCCCAGGTTAGACACGGCCCTCCCCTCGGTGCTCTGACAAGACCCTCCTCGGGCGACTTACGGCTTCACTTCTTTGACACACTGCTGGGACTGCAAGTCCAGGGAGAGAAGTAAAGTGACTTCCATGGCTGGCCTGGGCCAACGGACTCTGGAAAAGGAACACTCAAGGTAGGAGTGTCCAGATAGAACACTCGGGCACACACTCAAAGTACACGCACATGTGAGGAACTCGGAGCCGCAGATGTGGGAGAGTGGTAACTCACGCACACAGAACCGTCCTCCAAAGACCCGTGGGCACACCAGAGGCCTGCCCTGCGAGGGACGGACGCTGAGTTCACACACCCAGCGCCAGGTGACTCGGAAAAGTGCAAGCGAGTCAGCGCTGGCTCTTAAAAGAGCCACAAAACCGGAGCCCGGCGCCGGCCTGGAATGCAGAAGAGCTCCCTCAGAGAGCCCCACAGAGCGCCGGGTCCTCCTCTGCTCTTCTCCTCAGCTTTAAAGTGTGGCCAGAAAGCAGGAAGGGTGGCGCTTCTCCTCCAGCAGTCACTTTGGCTCCATCCAGGCTCCCACCCAAAGCAGGCCCAGAGCCGCCTCCCAGAATGCTTTGCAATTTCTCCTTGGATGCAGGGGCAAAGCAGAGGGACCCAGGGCCTCGCAGCCTGATCGCCAGGCGGGGCTCGCAGTCTCTACCCACTGCTTCAGCCTGAACTTCGCAAGAGACAAACATCACAGGGCACATGTCCGAATGGTCTCTCTTGGAAGAGTCTTCAGGGTCTAAGTGCACAAAATGGCTTCACAGCCATAAATGCCTGGACCAGATCCAGGCCCGGGTACTCTCTAAACGAGGCTGTTTATTTCCCAAGTTCCTGAAGAAACCATTCTGCATTAGTATTAATAACAAGCAGCTTATGTCTGGAAACATAAAAAACGTATGAAACATCAGCAGAGGAAAATGACCCCTTCTGAACATGATCCAGTTCTCAAATACGCTCCTGTCTGAGGCCTGCACACAGCACGGAGAGCAAAGCGGACACTTTTGTCTTATTTACATGATGAGAAATGCAGCCACTCTAACATTTCTGACAGATATTTTTCTGTGACCCAAGAGAAGAAACACTTAGATTCATTAAACACATAATCATTTTCAGATGACCACTCAAGGAAGCAACTAAAATGAACAACAGTTCTGTACAGTAATGTGGGAAAATCCAATGTCTACAGAAATTTATTTGAGAGAACCTTGCATAAAATCTGAAACGGTGACTCTAGGTTTCTTTTGTAGATATCCAAAAAGAAAATAGAAAATACTTTTCCTTAAAATTGTAGCACTGAATTTCCTCTTGTTAAAATGAGCCTGGGTTCTTTTTTTTTTTTTTTTTTTTTTTTTTTTTTGGTGGTACTGGGGTTCCTGGAAGCCCTTCTACCTCCGGGCTACACTCCCAGACCTATTTTATATTTTTGAAACAGGGTCTCTTACGCCAGCGCGGCTGGCTTCGAACCTGCGCGATCCTCCTGTCTCCGCCTCCCAAGCGCGGGGATTACAAGCGTGCGCCACCACGCCCGGCGAGCCTGGGTTCTTAAGCATCAGTTTTATTATGAGAAGCCTGGTACCCGGTGCTTTGGGAATTTATGGGGGAGGGGAGCTTATTCTCAAGAAACTTGCAATACAAGATCAAACAAAATAATTAGCAAGATAAAGAGCTTTAAAGACCTGAGAGTATGCATATTTTATACCTTGTAATTAACACATTAATCTATGTTTAAAAATCCCCAGATGGAGATTTTGATTTGAGAGAGAGAAAATTTATAAAAGTCCTCTAAAGATTTCTCCCAGCAAGTGGGAACACTGCATTGTCCTTGCAGGGTGAAGAGCTGGGCCCTCCAGCTGCTCCCGCAGGTAAAGCAGCCCAGGAAGCCTCCCTCAGCAGCGGGGAAGTGGGGCACCCGCCTTCCCTCCGGAGGGCACAGAAGAGCCTGCAGGGGGACCCTGTCTGGAGAGCGGTGCTGGAGGACGTCAGGGCAGCAAGGTGCCTGGGCAGAGGACAGCAGAGAAGCTGCCGGGGGCAGGATGCTCAGCACACCCACCGCACCCCAGGGCGCTCTCCTCCACCCCTTGGGACTCTGCCACCTGTGCTGACTGGAGCCCAGCACCAAGGCAATGGAGGCCCAAGCCTGTTCTCTATATGTCCAATCTCAACATTATTTACTGAATAAGAACTTCTAACTTGGATTCAAGTTTGTATGAATTGGAAGACATTGTGCACACTCTTGGGGAGATTCAGACGCAACTGGGCTGCTATTTCAGGGAATAGTAACCAGGGCATTGGCTTTGGGGTACAAAGGTAAGCAAGAGCATCCTCTGAGCTGTCCACCACGCCGGCTGTGGCTTCCATTTGCGGTGTGCACCACTTAGGAAGAGCCAAGCGTGACTGGGTCACTCAGAGGAAAGGGGAGGAAGGGGAAAAGGAGGCTGAGGGAGGGGAGGGCCACTGCGCCTGGGGAGCAGCCGCCCACTTCTCCAGGCCACTGGGGGCGGAGACAGGGAGCGGTGTTCAGGCCAGCTCCTGGGAGAAGAGCGTACTCAGTGGACTGGAATAGAGGTGGAAGAGCACCTCGGGAGAGCCACGAACCACGCAGGCCTCAATCGGCCAAAAGAAAACACCCCTCTGGGCTGAAAGACGGTTCATCAAACTTAGAGATCTCAGTTTCCTTCTCTATGGAATCTACTCTAACATTTCTTTTATTGCCCTTTACAGATGAGGAGGCTTAGTCTCGGGGACATTAACTACAGCAAAGTCGTATGTAGTAAATGGTAAGCCTGAAATCAAGATCTGTCTTACGCTGAATATAATATGCCTTCACTTTGGAATTAAGTTATAAAACAAATTTACCACCTTAAAAAAGAACCAAAATAAAGGTTTCCGCTGGAATCATGTCTAGTGAAGCGCTGCTCCCTAGGTTGCTGTTCTCAGCTGTTTACCGGGAGAAACAAAAGTCTTGGAGATCACATTCATGGGCTTTGTTTGAAACACTGTAAGATCTGATCAGAGTAAAGAGGTTGAGACCAAGGTAACAGGCTGTTCCACACATTCCAGTACTTTTCCATTATCCTCATCTTAAAGCCACACCTCTGTGGCTGAGACAGCCTGTAGAGAGCATCTCACAGATAGACGGGTGTGACTCAGACCTATGATACCTTCATCCAGAGGACTTGGCTTTCATTCATTTCTAAATTAAGTCTTGTTTTATAACACCACTAAGAAGGCTGGTTAAAGGGAGAACAAATTAATCACAACACAGAATCTGTATTGCCCATTCAATAAGGACGAGGAGGTATCCCCACCACCAGCAGGTTCAGAGCAGGATCCAGCACACGGAACACAGAAGAGTGACTAATCCCGTCAGGACTCTCCTCCTCGGGGGGAGAGTTAAAGGAGAAAGTACCAGGGACTGTGGGACAGCCGCTAGGAAGGTCAGAAGAGGTAGACCAGAGAGAGCAGAGGTGTTCTCCTCAGCTTCCCTGACGCTGGCATCTCATAGTGTCCCCTCTGAAACCCAAGCCCAAGGATCAGAGATTGCAGCTGGCAATGAGCTCTAACGTGTGTTTCATAAAGTGAGGCTGGCTGCTGGCTGGCTCTCAGGATCCCAAGGAGAGGGAAGGGGCAGCAACGCTCCCCAGCAGCCCCTGCTGCAGCTGCTGACTGCAGAGGAGGACCAGCGGAGCCAGAGCACTGGCTGGCTGCAGGGAGGGCGTTCCTGGGGCGCAGGGAGGCTGGGAACACAGTTCTCTGTACACAAGGAAGACAACAGCTCTGGAGCCCAGGACGGTGCACCAGGCCTGGGCTGGACCTGCCGCGGCCCCGGGGCCTCCTGAGCAGGAGCAGGGTCCTGCTCCGCCCCTACTACAACCAGGCTTAGGGCAGTGCGGCAGGACACGCAAGGGCACATGCCCGGAAGAGGTAAGAAAAGACTACATGAGGAAAGGGAAACCAGCAGGGGAGAAGACAGGCAGACATGTTTACTGCTCTCCACAGAAAGGCCAGGGGGCTGCAGGTGGAGGACAGAGAGTTCAGAGCAGAGGCTGATGCAGGAAGGCCTGTGCCCTGTGCTCCAGCCTAGCCCTCACCGGCAGGTATGGCCTCCACTGGCCTCCTCCTCCTCGCCCTGGGCGGAGTCCTAGGTGACACGCGGCCATGGCCTCCACTGGCCTCCTGGCCTCCTCCTCCTCGCCCTGGGCCGAGTCCTAGGTGACACGCGGCCATGGCCTCCACTGGCCTCCTGTCCTCCCCTCCTCGCCCTGGGCCGAGTCCTAGGTGACACGCGGCCGCTCCGACGGCCACCATCTCCTTTCCTCTGTGTTTCCATCAAAAGCTTTCTCCTCAGAAAACCAGCAGGCTCCGGTCCTCACGTCACGGAAAGGCTTTCATTCTGGGTTAGGTATGAACATGTGTATTATTCCTGCATATTATTTATTTCTGCACACCATGCGTGAACTCATACTTGTTCAGTGTTCACATGACATGTGAAGTCAAGTCCTCCGGGAACATACACCCCGTCCCCATCCTCACCCCACCAAGGTGTCCCTTCTGTACGCAATCTTTCAATATTTCTTTTCTTTCTTTTTTTTTTTTGTGGTGTTGGGAATTGATCCCAGGGACATTCTGCTTCTGATCTCCATCTGCAGTCCTTTTATTGTCCTTTTTATTTTTTGTTTTTGAAACAGGGTCTTGCTGGGCTGCAGAGAGTTTCTGTACATTGCTGAGGCTGTCCTCAAAACTGCCATCCTCCTGTCTCAGCCTCCCAAGCACTGGTATCACAGGTGTGTGCCACCGTGCCCAGCTTTCTTTTTAAATAACTGGTTAGTACTCTTATTGCTGGGTGTTTTGTTTGTCCACACAACAGAACGTCTCCCCACATCAGCAGATCCACGTCCTTCTCCTGTGCTCTAACCCGCACTGCTCTTCGTGGTGTGAATGGACAGCGTACTAACTGGAGTATTTCCCGTTTCTTGGCAAACAGCGCAGGAAAGGCAGCCGGCGTCGCCATGTGTCCAGAGGCGCTCCGAGCGTTCAGTTCAGTGGACACTGGCAGGACGCCCTCTGGAGTGCCCACCAGTCCCCAGACCTCGCTTACCCTTCAGATGACGACATCTCCATGCATCTGATTCCAGTGGGATTACACATACTGTCACACTCAGACGTGCTATTCACATTGTGGGTACTTTTACATGCTATTGGCCACCTATATGTATTCTTCAAAGAACTGCTTGTTCATGGCCTGATTTTGGAATGGACTATTTGCCTCTTTAGTTTTAATTGGGAGGTTATTTTGTGTTATAAATATTAAAATGTTTTGCATCTTCTCCCAGTTAATGGCCTTTCTTTCTATGTTGTTTATGATAGCCTTTGATGTTCAAAATCTTATTTTGATGAAGTCAAATTTGTTTTTACGCCTCATTTCATGTCTTACTGAGGAGGACTTTCTATTCACATCAAAATTGTTAAATCTCCACTTCTCTTACTTGTTTTTGTGCCATTTGATTATCCTGGCGTGCCCCTGTTAAGGACAGGAGTTAGAACCTCACTTTCTTCTTCATCGGTAGCTAATTTCCCCAGTACCATTTGTTAAATTATCTACAGTGCCTTAATCCATGTGAAATATCACCTAAATCATACTAAATTTTCATGTTATTGTTTATACTTCTTGTGTTCTCACTAGGGATTGAACCCAGGGGCATTCTGCCTCTGAGCCATACACCCAGTCCTATTTTAGGTTTTTAAATTTAAACCAGGGTCTCACTAAGTTCCTGAGGGTCTTGATAACCTGCTGAGACTGGCCATGAACTTGTGATCCTTCTGTCTCTGCCTCCAAGTCCTGGAATGACAGCTGTGTGCCACCAACTGAGGGTGTTGATCATATTCTTGATGGTTGCTATTTTAACTGGAGTCAGGTGGAATTTTAGTGTAGTTTTGATTTGCATTCCCTGATTGTTAATGATGTTTAAACATTTTTTCATGTATTTGTTGACTAACTGTATTTCTTCTTTTGAGAAGTGTCGATTTAGCTTAATTTCCCATTTTATTGTATATTTTAGTGATAAGATCTTTTCTTTCTATATTCTAGATATTACTCCTTTGGTTAGACGGCACTCAGCAAGAACTATCTGCAGATGACATGATACTATACTTAGAAGACCCAACAAATTCCACCAAAAGGCCTATAGAACTGATCAACAAATTCAGCATGGTGTCTGGATACAAAATCAATCTTAAAAAATCAGAAGCTGTTCTGTATACCAACCATAAATCCACTGATAAAGAAATCCTAAAAACACTTCCACTCGGGATATCCCACAAAAAAATAAAATACTTAGGAATAAACTTAGAAAAGGAGGTAAAAGACCTCTACAAAGAAAATTATAAAACATTGAAAAAAAGAAATCAAAGAAGACCTTAAAAGATGGAAAGATCTTCCATGTTCATGGATAGGCAGAATAAATATCATCAAAATGGCCATACTTCCAAAAGTGATCTACAGATTCAACACGATACCCATTAAATTACCAAGGTCATTCTAATAGACATAGAAAAATCAGTCCTTAAATTCATTTGGAACAACAAAAGAACCAGAATAGCCAAAATAGTTTTTAGCAACAAAAACCATGCAGGAGGAATCACAATGCCTGACTTTAAATTATACTACAAAGCCATAGTAATAAAAACAGCATGGTACTGGAAAAAAAAAAACAGATACATAGACCATTGTAGCAGAACAGAAGACTCAGAAACAAATCTGCACACTTAAACAGCCAATTGTTTTTTGACAAAGGGGCCAAAAACATACATTGGAAAAAAAAATAGACAGTTCAAAAAATGGTGTTAGCAAAACTGGTTAACCATATGCAGAAAAATGAAAATAAACCCTACTTCCTCACGCTATACAGAAGTCAATTCATGATCGATCAAAGATTTGTAAATTAGACTAGAGACCTTGAAGGTCCTTGAAGAGGGCATAGGTTCAACACTGCAACACATAGGCACAGATAAACACTTTCTCAACAAGACCAAAGGCACAAGAAACTAAAAGGTGGGTCAATACATAGGATTCCATGAAACTGAAGAGCTTCTGTACAGCAAAGGAAATTATCAAGAACCTCAACCGAGAGTCAACAGAATGGGAGGAGATTTTTGCCCCCTACTCCTCTGATAGAGGACTAATATCTAGAATATACAGAGAACTCAAGAAACTCAGCACTAAGAAAACAAATAACCCAATCAAAAAATGGCCAAGTGAACTAAATAGACACTTCATAAAAGAAGAAATTCAAATGGCGAATGAGGGGAGAAAGCAGTAGAACAGAGAAATGGGGACGAGGAAGGCGGTGGGCAGAAGAGCAGGAGGACTGAGGAGGGAAACCCTTCGAGTAACGTTAGTGCATCCAGGAAGGTAACAATGCCCATCCCAATCTCACCAACAGGTATGGGGAGGGGTGCAATGCAGAGGGAGATACACCAAGTGGAGTGAGGTGCACACGTGTGTATTATTCTGAATCTCACTATGATGTATAATTGAAATGCACCAATAAAGACATAAAACATTTTCATGTCTACATAATATACGAGTCTGTTTTTAAGTTATCGCCTTTAGCATTACTTGTCCATTCCTGAATCCAAACCACACTGTTCTAATGATCATAAATTTATAATATGGTTCGATCTCTCTGGAAAGGTAAGTCTCTCCACCTTTGTACTTCTATAAAATTGTCTTGACTGTTCTTGAACATTTTATTTTCTTCATGAATTTTAAAATCAGCTTCATCAAGTTCCAATTACTCCTAATTTATTTGACCACAGAACTCATTATTCAGAGGTTAATGTTCAAAGAAACACACTTCAGTGGTACACTGGCTTAGGCTGCATCTGGCCTAAAGCCTTATTATGTTTGGTTGGTGCTGTGTTGATCCATTCATGGTTTTAGAAACATTTGACACCTATCTGAGAGTCAAAAGCCAATAAATGTGCAAAAGTATGTATTTGTGGGAACAAGGGCATGTACACACATATGCATGCACGTGTGTTGTGATGTGTTTGCCTTCCCAAATGGCAACAACTGGCTACAATCCAAAGTGACTGCTCTCTTTATTTACTTAGGTAGGTCCTAAGCCCAAGTTCCCCAGTTTCTGAAGTTGGTCCATCTTGATCATTTATGGAGTCTACCTAGGCAGCCCTTGTCTAGGGCTGTATTATTTTTATACCATCCTCAATAGTCTCATGCCCTTCCAATTTCTCCTCTATCTACACTGCCACTAGAATAATTTTTCTGTGCAAATATGTATAAAAACAAAAGTTTATATAACTGAGTCGCTGCTCTAATTTAAATTATTTGGAAACTTGGATTGCTTTTAGGATAAGATCCAATTTTCTCTGCAGGACATAAGAGACCTTTCACAACCTGGAATATTTTTTACAAATCATTTCCTATTTTCTCCACATTATCCTTTCTCTAGTCATTTGGCACAACTACAGTCCCCACACAGTCACTCACACCAGACTGGAAGTTGCTCTCTGTCGCCCACCACCGCGGGCCTTCCCTCCGCTCTGCTCCACCCACGCACTGCACACTCATTGGCCTGAGTGACTCCTGCATCTCCAGGTCCCAGACACAGCAGCACTGCTGCCTGCTCCTAAGCACCGCCCCAGGAACCTCGCCTTCCCACCACAGCAGACTATTCTGCGTCCGCTTCCTCTCCTTACACCAGCCACTAATTCAGAAGGTGACTGACTTTATCTATTGGATGCAGATGGCTGTGTTCTCCTTGCAGATAAAAGTTTTTTCTTAACAAACTCAGCCTCTTTTAAAATTAGGGTAGTATAACTATAAGTTTATAGGCATTCAAGAGACAGAGTTTTGAGAAAGAGGTAAAGGGAAGGAAGTTTTAAGGAATCAATCATCGCTCCCATTCTTGGGGAGCTTAAAGCCATATAGAAGTCTGCTCATTATTTAAAATGATAGCACAGCGAGCAAGGCCAAACAACTGGATCTCCACAGAGAAAGTGGAATTAACTTCATCCTGTCTTTTAACAAATAGTGTGAACACAGTTACATGGTTGTTTCTCTGACACACAGAAGAGTAATGCAAGGAAAGTAAATTTCACAGACAATGTTGCTCTAAATTTAAAATTAAGGTTTTTAAGATTATTTTGTTTTATAGTCAATTATGTTTCTCATTTTGTTTCCAAAATAGTAAAGGAATTTGGTGGAAATAAATGTTAAAACGTACAAATATTTGCTTTGTATCCAGGTATTCAGTGGTCTCTAAAGTTAAAACAACCTGCACTGAAACAGGACTAAACAGTACTCTTTAGCATATATAAACATTATTTTCACATATTAAAAACCAATTAGTTATATGAGCTTTGGCCAAAACCAAAAAGATATCTTAACAAGAACCCTAACCTCAAAGTCACGTCTGTCAACCATTTTGGCACTTGAGCATTTGTCTGGGAGACTGGCACACATATATGTATGCCACATATACATGGCACACATACGTGTACGCCACATATACATGGCACACATACGTGTACGCCGCATATACATGGCACACATTCGTGTACGCCGCATATACATGACACACATACGTGTACGCCACATATACACGACAAAAACTTCATTAGGACCACTCTGAAGTTTCAAACTGAGAAGTTACGGCTTCGTAATAACTTTAACTATGTGCTATATATGTTAAGTTTTGATGCTAAAAAGTTAAGTATCAAAACTTAACAAGAGACACAAAAAGGAATCACCCTGCTTAGGATGCCTATTTTTATCTTGAAATAGCCATGCATTGAAATAGCCATAAAAAGACCTGTTTTCATGTACAGCGCATGCAGGAGGAGTGCTGGAGACTGTCCCTTCAACATTAAAGTTGAATATTCACACTGCTTCTCCACACTGCATTAAAAATTGCTACACATTTTCAGGATAGCTTAGAAAACTAAAAACATGGAAAGCACCTGTTTCCAAATTAAGAGAGACACAATCTTTTTAGGTATCTTGAAAATTCTATAACGGTTAAAATTTTTTTTAAAAAACCTGTATCAAATAGTCTTACAACATCTCTTCGATTCTGTTCATTATTTTCTCCCTAAAACTCCCATGATATAGAAATTTTAGAGGACATTTTTTCAGCTTGGAAATAAGCACTCACCTCTCTCGAAGAGTATAATTTGCTTCACAAATAAGGAGAAAAAAAGCTTATTTTGTTCTACCACTACTTATCTCAGCATATTAAGTTCAGAGTTATACATTAAATAATTTTCCTGTGAACTGAGGCCAAGCACACACATTTCCACACAGGGGAAGCAGCTCAGGGTGAGAAAAAACAAAACTCAACAATGAAGGTCTTCATGGAGGGGCAGTCAGCCAAGCTCAAGCTTAAAATCCAACTGGGTGTGTGGCTCTTATTTGAATACACAAAGGAAAAAAAAAAAAAAAAAAAAACCCAAACACTGTGAGCTCGCTTGAGTCCTAGAGCTTTCTTTTGAGTTATAATGAATCACATAGACTTGGGCTAGAAGGACCAGTCTGCATTCAGGTAAGCCCACCCAAGATATTATGGACAGAGGAGACGTTGAATTGTATTGGAGACTGCCAAGAGGATCCACAATTGCTTCTAATAACTCATTCCAGTTTTAAATAGCTCCGTCAAGAAATCTTTCCAATCTCCATCAAATCCCCTGTGCTGAAATTTATCCCTAAAAACTGGCCCCAAAGAGACTAGAACACATGATCCTCTAACTGAGACGTTATCGTGTGCCATCCACTCACACAATAAGGCCAATTCTCTCTGTATTTACAGCAATTTCCCATAAGTTACTTACGAGCACCTGGGCTCGAGTAGAAAACATATGTTCTATTCTGCTACACTTTGGGGTATCATTCACCAATCTGGCTTTCTTTCCTTAAGCAGGACTACCGTTCTAAGGCCAGCAGAGCAACACATCATAGGAAAAGGCTGGCTTTGTGTGCGGCCACCGTATGAACTAAGGGTCAAGTTACGGAGGATCAGTTTAGCTCCACGAATATCTGAATCAGTAAAACTGTATTACGTATGATTTACTTAGACTAAAAGAAAGGGTTTGAATTTGGCCATGCTGAGAACTGGCCAACCGAGCTATATCATATTGCCTGTAAGTTCATACGTGGTATAAAGCGCTTCATCGAAACCTCCAATCAAAAGCCTGCTGACGGCCTCTGTCTTCACTCACCCATGTCTCACGCACCAGTTCTAACAAACATTTCTGCTGCCTCCTCTTCCACAGCACTGTTCTAGGCATCACAGAATGCAGCCGGCGTGCTGCTGTGTGGTGCCAGCACGTACAGTGTGTGTATAAATGTAGCCAACACCTCAAAGGCAACCACTAGCCACAGGGCCTTGCCCAAGAACTTGGGCTACCATCAAACCAGATCAGGAGAGTGACGGGTAGCTCATCACAAGGGTATAGACTGTCTAGTTGTGTTGTTCGTGCCTCCTTGGAGGCTTTGAAGTACAGTGTGCAACGTTCAGGGATAGGAAATGTTCACAAAACTTTTCCAGTGAAGCTGTCCTGAAATGGTAGAGTTCCCGGGCATTCTACTTCCAGGCCATCCAAAACCACATTTGGAGATGTGTTTTGTCGTTGTTGTTCAGTAAAGGAGCCCCGATATTCAGTTCATTTGATTCCATATATGAATGCTATCCTGCTGAACACACCTGGCACTCCTTGTACAAGAACTTCGTAGCAAATCCAAACGCTAACAGTTACCATGAGATGATACTGTCTAACTGTCTCAGATTAATAAGGTCCAGAATTTTCCTCTTTCTTTCCAATTTGTAAAAAATTAAAATACAATTATTCTGGTCAACAAGGTCATTACGATGATTCTATGGTCACATCAAGTTTTCTAGGGCAGGTGCGTGCGCCCTGTTCACTGCCTGTGTATCCTTATGGGCACCTTGCCAGGCTTCATGCAGAACACTGGTGCTGGCACCTGAGCTGATTTCTCCACAAGAGCTGCACAGTCCCAACCGTCTGACCTCCACCGCAACCACTACACTGTGGAATCAGCCATCGCGCCTCTGCCTCGCCATCAGCCAGGAGGGTCATATCGCAGTGTGCCACTTCAAAAGCTACAAGTATGTACTGACAAGAGATGAATGATGGTGGTAAGTCTTAAACTTTAAAATTCCAGGCTCAGTTCTTCATAATTCACTTCTACCCTCTTCATTAAGCCTTTCCTAATTCTGTGGCCACACTACTCCTCTTGCTTGATATCTTTTCACATTAAAAAAGTGTCTCTGATTGTATAAATAGTGCAGTATGTGTTCCTTGCTCAAAGCACAGAGTGGCATAGTGTAGACAGTCAAAGTCCTCCCAAACCACGGCCCACTAAGATGGCTGAGGTCGGGCTGGATGTATTTACCTGTGCTTTGAGATTTTTGTCTACACCTATATATACAGGACTTTTCTTCTTTTCTTCTTTTCTTTTCCTGTCTCTCGACTCCATTTCCTTTTTGGGGACGGATTTTCTTCCACCCCAGAATCTAATGCCCTTCACACTGCCTCCAGTAGTAGAACTGGGAGGAAATAAAAACCATAGGACCAGAATCAGAACACAGGGGAAAAGGGCTTGCAGCAGGGAAAGGACAAAAAGGGTGCAAGAAGGAGTGGATCTTAGGAGCAACGAGGAGTTCCCTGCGAGAAACACACGGCATCCCTCCCATGAAAAGCCGATGGAGAGTTAGTTTACCACACAGAACCAAGGAGTCACCACCGGACTGACATTCTCTGACCCACGCTGATCCTTCTCCACGTGGCAACCAGAAGCCACCTTTGAAAAGACCACTTGGGCCAATATCTGACCGCAAACCCACCAGTGTGGACTTTGGTTTTTCAACCTAGTAACTTGAATCAGGCAAGGACAGAAAAATGACTTATCTTAATGTGTCAGTGCTCTGTCATCCCAGGAAAATTTTAAAAATTAAGGATAAAAACAAAGTAAATCAAGTAATACTCAATATTTTCATGAGCTATGTTTAAGAGTATTCTTCATCTCTTTGGGCTACTCTGAGCATTCCATTTAAACAGTCTGAAATACTTAGAGAGATTATGATGTCAACTTGAAACATATAATTGATTTCAGACTTATATTAAATTGGAGGATTTAAGTATATTTGATTTAATATTGGACATAGTCTTGAAATGTTAGGGGAGGGTGATTTACTACATGGAGATATTTGGCTATTATTATTATTATTATTTATATTGTTAGTGTGTTTAGAATGATTGTTAAGCTTGCAAGTCTGATCTGTCAGGTATTTGAAATGCTTGAGAAAACTGAATATACTAACTTTATAAATAAGGCTTCAAATGTTCATGGAAATTCAATTACCCAAGTAGGATTAGAACTAGTTGTTCTGAGAAATTTCAACTGTAAAACTTTAATTAACCAAATGTTAATAAGATAATAAATAAAAGAAGCTGTTCTTACACGATATCGACTAGGTCTAAAAGTAGAATCATAATTTTTGTAGGTTGAAGTAGGTTTCTGAATGTGCAGCTTAATAGATTCAGTATTAATTCAAAACTCAATTAAATAGAAGTACTTTAAAATTTTCCCCGGACAATAAAGCACTCAAACTAACAGTAAGTGCCAAGAAAGCAGAGACTTTCTTTGGCTGGGTCATCCCAGGACCCCAGAGCCCACAACAACGGCGACAGGGCGGGCAGCCAGAAGCCCACATTGAATAGGCGCACAGGGCTGTGCTGGGCCAGGAGACCCTGTGAAGCCGCATCTCCAACTGTGTGTCCCTCTGAAGATGACACAGGAACCTCCTGTCACACCAACACTGACAGGGAAATCTATGTTCTAGAATGCTGTAGAGATAAGGAAATGCAAATTTTGCATCCAGATTCCCAGGGAACACTGTGGACAGCAAGAGCTGCAGGGTGAGATAATAAGGACTTGTATCTTGACAATGTAATTAAAGACCGACTGCAGATGATTAGAGATGGGCCACAGGAAGAGAAGTGGGAACGGAGCCGTAAATTACAGAATCAGAAGTGAACGCACCATCCCACCGCCAGCTGCACTGCAGTGGTGAAGACCTGGGAAGGCCAGCGTGAGCCTCGGGTAGGCATGTTTAGATTCGGCTCTGAGAAGCTTTAAGAAAGAGGTGGCTGATGAGGGGACTTCCACAGCAAAAACATAGGGCTGCTGAAATGCTGAGGGCTGCAGAGGCAGGCTCAAGGCAGCATGGACACCTACTCCCCAAACATAAGCTGAGGAGGAAGGAAGGGATTCGGTGTAGCAAGTAGAGAGAAGAATATAAAGTCATTACCTTAAAACAAAAGCAAAAACAAAAAAGTAGTGAAACGTGGCTTCCCTTGTAGATGTACACTGAAGAGAATATTCTATAACATCAGCAAAAGAGAAGATGGGAGGGGTAAGGGCCTCATCAGACGAGAGAGCGTGGTTTTAGGGAGAAATCCAAAGCAATCGAATTAACTAGGCACTTGAGGCTAAATGGGCCACGGGGTCCACTGCAGGACTCGTTCCCAGTGCCCTCGTGGGCTAAGCGCTATTCTAAGAGCTGGGGATGTCACAGTGGTCAAGGCAAACAGGTCCCTGTCCATAAAGGGCTTACATTCTAGTGGAACTAAGTAGGCGTGACGTTAATACCAATTTTTAAACGTAAAAGAGAAACGATCTGTCATAACATAATTCCGTGTGGTATTAGCCATGATAATAATAAGGACCCAGGGGAAGGAGGGAGAACAAGTTCTCTTGACTGTCAGGGCAAAGAGAAGCAGATGGGGAGCTCAGCCTCGGCACTCTGGAGGGCAGCGCCGGTCACCAAGAGGAGGCAGGAAGGGGAGCACCTGAAGTCCAGCAGCACTTGGCCTTAGACAGGCAGGACAATGGCTCTCACTTCCCCACACGATGGCAGCCTTGATGCCGAGCCAGACCTGCTCACGCCCTAGCCCTCATGTGAGGGAGCTGTCCTGCACATCTCTCCTGGGATTTCTAACTAAATCAGGGTTCTCTGGACTCAGGATACAGCTGTTCATGTCAGCTGACTTTACATAGAAATATGTAAAATGTATCTGGATCAGATCTGTAATGAAGGAACATAAGCTTGTTCTGAGCAAGATGCAACTGCTTGAAGTACAGGAGACCTGGAGGGAAAAAACCAGCTGACATGTGTGTTTTCTCTCATTTGAGTAAGTTGTGAGACCAACGTTAGAAAGACCTTTTAATGTACTTTTCAAAATCTGAATGAATCCTTTGTCCCTTGTGTGAAAGGAGAAAAAATTAGAAAACTGCTTCCTTGTATCTTGAATAATCAAGAACATTTTCTTTCACTGGTTCTCCTTTCAAAAGCAGAATGAACACAGGAGGAGTTCGCCGTCGACCCAGTCCATGGGTCAGCACAAGCACAAGGCCATGGCATCAATCCTCGGCGTCTGTCACAGAGCCCAGGACCTCAGAGGTTTCCTCAAGTCTCCTCCTTCCTCAAGGGTGAGGATGCCCCTGCACCCCAGGAGCTCCGACAAAGGCCGTTCAGCCTTGTCTGAAGCCTCTGAGATAGGACGCTCAGCAACTCACAGAGCAGACATTTCGCCTTGGGTCAAGCTTAGCAGCTGCACGGGCTTCAGTATCCATGCCCAGGCTGCCTCATAGAAACTTTTTGGTTGCGTCTGGGAAGGCCTTTCAAATTAAATTAGCTTTTCTCTAAGCCCCTCAAATCAGAAACACCAACATAATTCTGACTCTCCTCCATTATTAATAATTTAGAGTATGTTTAATTCAACATATTAATACAGTTCTGTGAATACATAATATTTAAGCACCTTTTCAGTAACCAAAACTAGAACCTACTAAAAGGAAGCTTATCTGAAAAAAATCTAAAGTTATAATTATTGAAACATTTATTACTAGGACCAAATACTGAGCAACTTTACACCATGAAGTCTTTATCTTAGCTAATGGATTGAAGGGAACTAAAGTAAGTCCACTTCTCAAAATTATTTACCTACTTATTTTTACTTAGCACCTGTAAATCACTTAATTTGTAAAATAAATTGAAAATATGCTCTCAAAGTGTCCACATAGATTTTCTGAGAAGGTGCAAAAACAGCCCACAGGGGTAACATGAGGGATTCTAACAAAAGGAGCTGAGTTAAATGTTTGGAAGGTCGTGCGCGTGTGTGTGTGTGTGCGTGCGCGTGTGTGCGTGCGCGTGTGTGTGTGTGCGCGTGTGTGCGTGTGTGTGTGTGTGTGTGTGGTACTGGGGGTGGATCCCAGAGGCTTTCTACCTCCAGGCTATACTCCCAGACCTTTTTTATATTTTATTTGGAAACAGGGTCTCACTAAGTTGCTGAGAGCCTCACTAAGTAGCTGAGGCTGGCTTCGAACCTGCGCGATCCTCCTGTCTCAGCCTCCCAAGCGCGGGGATTACAAGCGTGCGCCACCATGCCCGACTTGGAAGGTCATTTTTAAGTGGCTGTACAAAGTGTCCACTATGGAAACAAAGTCCCGCTTGCCGAGTCCCCCACCACCAGCACCGCTGGTTCCCAGAGGAAAGGCCGCCACCCCGGCGGGCTCGCCTGCTCTCTGGGCAGGCCGGCTGAGGTCTGCATTACTAGGTAACTCCACCTGGCTCCTTTTTCAGACAGTCCCCATCCCAGGCCTCACGTCACCAGGGCCTCACTGACTCCCCGCAAGGGCAGGACTCTCACTCTATTCTCACCTTGGTTCGGTCTCTCTAAAGCTCTGCCCTCCTTTTCCCTAATAACACTACTGTAGTAATAAAAACAGAACCATCATTTGCTGAAAACAGACCATCAGGCAGGTAGCTTAGATGGCCTCAGTTAGATTTTACAGCAACCCTAGGAAACTTTCAAAATGCTTTAGATACAGGTAACAGAGCCAACTCTCCTGACTTAAGCAGGACACCAGGCAGAGCGGGTGGTCATAACAGACTACCTCAGGCTGAGTGGCTTAAGTACCAAACTGTGCTTCTCACAGTTCTGAGCACAGAGCCCAGGAGCCAGGCTCAGCAGGGTGCGGTTCTCCAGTTTCTCTTCTTGGCCTACAGACAGCCCCCTCTGTGTGTCCCTCACACAGAAGACAGAGAACACTCCCCTCCTCTTCTTACAAGTCCTGTCTGACTAGGCTCCACCACTAACTTCATCTGAATTACTTCTTAACGTCCTCTTCCCCAGTCACACTGTATTGAGAGGTATGGCTTCAAACATATGAACTGGGGTGGGCTGGGAAGGAAATGGCAAAATTCAGCCCATGGCAAGTAGAAAAGACTTTAACTGGAAGGAAAGAAGCAGATCATAGAGTCCCCAAGAAGTTTAAAGTACAGAAGACAAGCAGGAGGGAAAGGAAGCTAGACAGCTGGAACTGTGCCCAAGCCAGACCCATAACCATGTGGGTGGGCACCCACTACCATCACTGGGTGCACGACTGGGCCGTCAGCCCTGCTGCCCAGAGACCAAGTGCTGGTGGCACTGCCGCCACCGATTTGACCTTCTAGGCATCTGAGTAAGCGAGTCTAGGCCACAAATCGGCACACTCTCTGCAAGGGATGCTGGCCAGGTAGACTCAGGTTCTTCAAACCTTTCATATGGAAGGCAGGCCTCCCTACCAAGACTCACATGTTAAAGAGTACTCTAGGGGAAAAAGAGGTCAATGCTAGATAGATCCCTCTCCAAATGACACCTATACAATTAATATCTCCTACTACAGATGGTTAAATTAATAGTATTAATTATTAAAACCAAAGTTTCAAAGTTTTATGAAAAATACCTAAAGCCATGGACCCAAATAGTATATATTCTATTTTGTAGATTAAAAGTTATTATCATGAACAAGTTAATTGATTTTAACCTACTAGGTTGTGCATAATAATTTGAAAAGCACAGGACTAAGAGTAAAGTCAGGAGAAATGTTTCAGCTGGGCCACAGGGTGGGTCTGTTCCTAGTTTTCTTTTTTCAGTCATCATTGTTATTAATTGTTATTGGTACATTATAGTCATACACCTTAGTGGGGTTCAAAATGGTAAGGCATACACGCACACATCACTCATTTAACCCTTTCTCACTTCCCACCCATCCCTGCCCCTCCCTCCTTTTCATGTTTGATGCTTGGCTTAGTGATTGGCTTTGAGTTATTTGTGAGTGTACAACACATACATTAGTTTTCTGAGGAGGCTCCAGACAGTTCTGCACTCGTGGCTGTACTACGTTACAATCCCACCAAACAGTGTATGAGAGCTGCTTTTTCCCTGCAAATTGTTTATTGTTTATATTCTTTTTTTTTTTTTTCTTGCAGTACTGGGGATGGAACCCAGGGGCATTCTACACTAAGTAGCTGGAGCTGTCCGAGCACTCGGATCCTCCTGTCTCAGCCTCCCAAATGCTGGGTTACAGGTGTGCGCCTCCACACCCGGTTTTGTTTTGTATTCTGACCTTTCTGACTGTAGTTAATGGAATCTCAGTGTAGTCTGATTTGTGTGTCCCTAATTGCTAGTAACTCTGAGCACTTTTCTATACTTATTGGCTAACTGTATTTCTTATTTTGAGGAATGTAGACTCAGTTCCTTTTCTGATTTCTTGATTTTTAGTGGTTTCACATTCCAGATAACAGTCCTTTATTCGAGGAGCAGCCGGCACAGACTCTCCCACTCCGTAGGCTCCTGGCCTCTCGACTGTCTCCTTTGCTGAGTGGGAGCTTCCTGATTTGATGCCTCCATCCGCTGACTCTCACTTTGACTTCCTGAGGTTTAGGGTCTTATTGAGAAAGTCTACCTGCGCCTATGTTACAACGCTGGTTCTATGCTTTCTTCTAGTAATGGTACCGTTTCTGATCTAATTTCTAGATCTTTTATCCATCTTCAGTTGACATTTGTGTACGGTGAGAGACAGTGTACTAACTTCATTCTTCTACATATAGATATTGAGTTTTCTCAACACCAATTGTTGAAAAAGCTGTCTTTTCTCCAGCATAAATTTTTTAGCTCCTTTGTAAAAAATCAACCATTCGTAAGTGTGCATATTTGTTTCTGTATCTTCTATTCTATCCCGCTGGCCTTTGTGTCTGTTTTGTACCAATACCATGCTGTTTTTGCTACTATAGCTCTGCAGTTAATTTGAAATCAGGTATTGTGATGCCTCCAGCATGATTCTTATTGCTCAGAGTTGCTTAGGCTATTCTGGTTCTTTTGTTCTTCCACATGAACTTTAGGACTTTTTCTCTAGCCCTTTGAAGAATGTCATCGGCATTCTGATAGGGATTACAATGCAGCTATAGACAACGTTAGGTAGTATGGTCATTTTGATGATGTTTATTTTACCTATTGAAGAATATGGGAAGAATTTCTAACTTTTAAAGTCTTCTTCAATTTGTTTCTTCAGAACTCTGCAGTTTCCATATTAGAGGTCTTTTACTTCCTTGATTAGATCATTCCTGAGTACTTTTTTGAGGCTATTGTGACTGTAATTGAGGAGAACATTTAGGTTATTCCATTATCAGGAAAGACAAGAGTATGGGATGGGCCACACATGTGGGATTTAAGATTAGGAACAGAAATACAATGTGTCACCAAAGGAAATACTGACAGGACCTCCTGATTAGTAAGTGTTAGTGGAGGCTCTAGTAAGAAAAAAGCAAACTCAAAGTTTAATTATTCTCCTTCACTGAAAATGTAGTTAAAATACTATTTTGCCTAACAAATTTTCAAAGACCAATAAGAGAAAATGAGATGAAATCTTAGAACAGGAAGGAGAGCCTGAGCAAGGTCAACAAACGGGACCAGGCCATGAAAGACCAAACTGACATCAGACGTCTGTATCAAACAGCCGTTTTTAGGAATAGTTGAGAGGAAAGAAATTTTAGAAAAAACTAATCAAAAGAGAAAGTGGAATGAGAAAGAAAAATTAACAACAAATGTACGATAAGTTTAGTACTCTGTACTGAGGTGAAGATACCCACTCTGAAAATTTAGGGAAATAAAAATACCAAAATAAACTCATTAGTAATAGATAACAGAAAGAAAAGATATGAAAATTAGCCTTGTGAAACTCTTCTTACAAATTAAATGTATAAATGCAGTTGACATATCTATAACTCAGTAAGAAAGGAAATAGGGTAGATGCTATAAACTCAAAGTCAGGTAGAAATTGACCCAAAGGAAAACGGGAAGAGAGGATCACAAGCAGCTTTTCTGCTGACCTGAATTTCTCCTCTACCAGTCTAGGAGAATCATGAAGGGGGGAGACGTGGCGTACCCTTGTTTATACCTCTGGTGCACACAGTACCCACAATGGCACACAATTTTCATGTAAGAAATGTTGGATAAACCAAATTGAGCTGAGCTGAGCAGGTTGACTGCAAGTAAGTCTTACGGGCAAACGTTTAAATGCAAGCTGAAATGCACAACAGAGCTGGAGAGATTTGGAATGGTTTCAAAGAATTCTGATAAATGTACACTGACAGAGAAATCCTCAGTAGTCTGTCCCGTGGCTATGTCCATGGATTGCTCCTGTTCGATATTTTTACCAAATAATTAAGGAAGACACAGATGGTGTGCACATTAAATTTATAAATACCTCAGAGCTAGAAGGTAAAACTAACATACTAGATAAATAAATTAGCATTTTAAGCTAGAATGAAGGACAAAGTTTAACAACAAAATATAACAATGTTCAATAGCAAGTCCTACAACTCAGAAACAATAAGCAAACTAATTTCATTATTATATTCATTATGTTACATATAATTTCATGTTACACTACAGAAAAATGTAATATAACTGGAACTTGAATCTCTCCAAATTATAGTTGCCCAGAAATACTGAAATCTCGCCTTCTAAAGCCTACTTAGATATTTTGGATAAAATATGATACATATATATACTTCTAATATGTTAATGGTGTATTGTGGTCCCACGTCATAAGGTAGTTATGGTGGTACTGCTATACATGCACACAGTACTTGGTGAGCTTTCCCCCGACTTCTCCCCTCTCCCTACCCCCTTCCCGTACAGGACATTGAGACGGATTGGTATTCTCACGTGTGTACACGCTATACATGGAAGTGCCTCCTCAGTTAATCTCCCTTTCCCTACCCTACCCCTCTAGACCACCACCCCGGCTCCACTGAAGTTTGTCCTACGTTATGTGGAGTCCTTTTGATCCCAATTACCCCCTAGCTTCTGCATATGAGGAAAAGCATATGACCCTTCACTCTCGGATTGGCTAATCTCACTTAATAGAACGTTCTCCATCCATTTTCTTGCAAATGACATCATTTTGTTCTTCTTTAATGATGAGTAAAATTTCACTGTGTGTTTACTTCACAATTTTTTATCCATTTATCTGTTGGTGAGCACAGAGGTTGGGTCATGATTTGGTTATTATGAGTTGTGCTGCCATTAACGTGGATGTGTACATATTATATCCAACAGCATGAGAGGTCTCTCTGTCTTCTAAGATCTCCAACTTACTTACTGTTTTATGATTTTCACTGAAGAGGTTTTTTACAGCCTTGGTTAGATTTATTGCTGGGTATTTAAGTTATTGTGAATAGAATTGTTTTCTGCATTCCTTTTTCAGTAGATTCATGGTTGGCATACAGAAAGCTACTAATTTTTTTAGATTGATTTTGCATTTCACTAATCTGCTGAATTTGTTAATAAGCTCTAGAAGTCTTTTGGTTGATTTTTGGGTCTTCTAGGTCTATCATGTCATCTGCAAAGACAAATAATTTCAGTTTTTTTCTGTTTGCATTCTGTGTGTATGGGGAGGAGGGTACTGGGGGTGGAACCCAGGGGCCTTCTACCTCCAGGCTACACTCCCAGACCTATTTTATACTTTATTTGGAAACAGGGTCTCACTAAGTTGCTGAGAGCCTCACTAAGTAGCTGAGGCTGGCTTTGAACCTGTGTGATCCTCCTGTCTCAGCCTCCCAAGTGCAGGGATTACAAGCGTGTGCTACCATGCCTGGCTTGTGTGTATTCTTTTGATTTCGTTTTCTTGCCTTATCACTCTGACTAGTCTTGAAAAGGAGTGGTGAAAGTGGGTACCTTGCCTTGCTTCTGGTTTTAAAGAGAATTCCTGTCGAGCTTCTATATTCAGTATGATGCTGACGTTTGGCTTTATTGAATACTGCCTAAGTGATGCTGAGGTAAATTCCTTCTATTCTGACTTTCTGCAATGGTTTTAACATAAATGGGTATTGTATTTCGTCAAATGCTTTTTTAGCATCTATTAAGATGATCATGTGATCTTTGCCTTTAGTTCTATTTATGGGGTCAATGACATGCTTTGTGTATGTTGAACCAGCCTTGTATCCCTGGAATGATACCAGCTTTGTCATAGTGTACAATTTTCTTGATATAGTTTTGAATGCCTATTACCAGTATTTTGATTAGAATTTTTGCATCTCTGTTCATCAAGGATATTGGCCTATAATTTCCTTTTCTTGAAGTATCTTTATTTTGGTGTTAATGTGATATTGGCCTCATAGGAAGAGTTTGGAAGAATTCCATCTCTTTCAGTTTCACAGAATAACTTGTGAAGTGTTAGATGTAGTTCTTTAAAGATTTTGTGAATTCATCTGGGATTCAGTCTGGACCTGTAATTTAATGGCTTTTTATTACCATTTCCACCTCTTTGCTCTATTGGTCATTTAGGTTTTTTTTTTAAATATCTTCTTGGTTCAATTTGGGTAGGTTGTGCATGTCTAAAAATCTATTTTCTTCTGTATCTTTCAGTTTATTGAAGTACAAATTTCCCAAAATAGATTCTGATTATCCTCTGAAATTTTCCACTTTCTGTGGTGATGTCTCCTTTTTTACCTCTTACTTTAATAATCTGAATAATTTATCTCTTTCTTTTGGTTAGGATGGCTAAGGGTTTATAAATGTTTTCAAAGAACCTGCTTTTAGTATTTTTATCTTTTGTATTTATTTTGTTCTCTATTTAATTGATTTCCACTCTGATTTTAATTATCTCCTGCTTTCTACTGGCATTGAGATTAGTCTGTGCTTTTTGAGGGCCTTGAGGTACATCATTAGGTTATTTATTTGGTGACTTCTTGTTTTTCTTATGTGGGCACTCAGTGCTACAAATGTTCCTCTTAAAATTATCTTCAAAGTGTTCCAGAAATCTTGGATGGAACCAGGGGCATTCTAACTCCAAGCTACACCCCCAGCCCTATTTTTTTATTCTTTATTTGGAAACAGGGTCTCACTGAATTTCAAAGGGCCTTACTTAAGTAGCTGAGGCTGTCCACGAACCCAGATCCTACTGTCTCAGCCTCCCGAGTACTGGGATTCCAAGCATGCACCACCACACCCGGCTTCTATTCTGTTTAATTATAGAATATATTTATTTCCCTCCTCATTTCTTCTATTATCTAGTCCTAATTCAAATGTGTATCATTGACTCTCAATGTATTTGTGTAACTACTTTTGGTCTTCCTGTTGTTTCTTTGCATGTTTACTTTATTATGGTCTGAAAAGATACAAAGAAACATATTACATTTAAAATTTTTTTTCTGGTTCTAGCTTTGTAGCACAGAATATGACCTATTTTGGAAAAAGTTCCATGAGCAGCTGAGAGGAACATGTAGTCAGCTGTTGTTTAGGATATCCTGCACATGTCTATGAGGTCCATTTAATTTATTAGTGTTTTTAGGTCTGAGGAGTCTACTCACGCTTTGTCTAGAAGACTGAGTGGTGTGAGTGGAGTGGTAATGTTTCCAAATATCATTTTATTGGGGTCTATTTAAGACCAATGTCCTGAAGACTTTATTTTATAAAAGTAGATCAGCCCTCATTTGGAGCATAAGTGTTTACTATTATGTCTTTTGTTAGATTGTTCCTTTCATTACTAAGAAGTGGCTCATTTTGTCTCTTCTGCTAAGTTTTGGCTTAAAGTATGCTTTGACAGATTTGAATACTGCTATCCCTGCTTGTTTCTGGTATCCATTTGCAAGGAATATCTTTTCCCCTCCTGTCACTTTTAGCCTATGAATATCTTTGCTTGAAAGGTGAATTTCTTGCAGGTAGCATATACTTGATTATATTTATGACGGTCTATGCCTTTTAATTAAGGGACTTAGACCTTTGACATTCAATGCTATAATTGAGAGATAATTTTTATTTCCTGTAATTTGAGTTATATTTTCTGTTTTAAATAGTTCTCTTTTGCTTAGTTGCTCATACAGTGACATTTCTGCTTCACTGCTATTCTTTAAGTATTTTATCCATTTGCTGGCTTGGTGGTCATGAATTCTTTTAGTTTCTGCTTATCGTGAAAGATTCTTATCTCGCTGTCAGTTTTCACACATATCTTTCATGGATATAGCTGTCTTGGTTGTACGCTGTTTTCTGTCAAGGTCTGGAATATATCATAGCAGTCCATCCTGGCTTTCATGATTTGAGTTGAAAAATATGTAGTGATTCTCATTGTTTTTCCCCTAAAGTTCACCCAATCTTTTGCTTTCAATGCATTTAACATTATGTGAGTCATTTTGATTATTGTCTGGCATGAAGAAGTTGTTCTTTGATCTTTTCTATTGGGGTTCTGAGTATCTCCTGCATATAAATATCCAAATCATTTTCCATGTTTGAGAAATTCTCTGATATTATTTTTAATGCCCTTGGTTTGTGCTTCTAGACCTTCTTCAATACCTTTTATTTGTTAATTAGGTGGTTCCATTTTTCCCAATTTTTTTTAATGTTCTGGCCATGTTATCATATTGTCTTCTCTATATTGTTGACTGTGTGCTCAGGTTTGGCTGAGCTGTCTGCCAAGAGTATGACATTTTTCTTGTGGTCTTTCCTGCAAGAGGTGATTCCTATTGAATTCTTTAATTCAGCACTGTCTCCTTCATTTTACTGAAAGTCTGCCTCCTTTTGGTTCTTATTTCAGGCCTCAATTTCTCAATTCATATGTTCTTTCATATCCTGTACACTCTCTCTTATTTCTTTTTTGATTCTTCTGGTCATATTAAAAATCAAAATTCTGAATTCTCCTTCTGGCATCTTCTCCAGCTCAGTGTTGGTGATCTCCTTTGTTATTAAGTTATGGGAGTTTATTGTTTCCTCATTAGTCTTTATTCTCACATTTTCAGAATCTCAGGTTTTTATTTCTGTTGTCTTGGCATCTTCTTCTTCTTCGTATGACGGTCCTATGTCTATTTGTTAT
Organism: Muscardinus avellanarius; assembly: GCF_963383645.1. Lineage (NCBI taxonomy): Eukaryota > Metazoa > Chordata > Mammalia > Rodentia > Gliridae > Muscardinus > Muscardinus avellanarius. Next base: position 742,259 of record NC_137794.1, read on the forward strand.
TACTTTATAATAAGGCCTGAGTTAGTTCCCCAGAACCTCTCTAATAGGATAGTTCTTAGTGCAGGCAAGGAGGAGTCCCTTTTTGGCTACAGACCTCCATGCTCTCCTTGTCCAAACTCAACAGGGCCAAAGACTATAATGTTCCACTCAGAACCTGTAGCCTGCTGGCTAGGATTTAATGCTCCACAGAATATACTGCTACTCTGCTGGTTGTGAATATATGAAACTCCGTGGAATGCTGACCTTTAGCCTCTGTGGACACTAGGACCAAGCTCAGTAGGACGAGATTATGACCTTCCAGCCTGTGGCCCTGCTAGCCGTGCTTGATGGCCCAGGACACCAGTGATGATCTGCTGGTTACAATCATGAGGAGTAATGTTAGTCACTGGCTTCCAGGATCACCATGCCCAATCTCTGCTGTCCCAGCCTGCAGTGTGTCTTTCTGAGTCAAACTGCCTGGGAGAGGCTGCTGCTCTACCAGCTACAATCACATGAAACCCTCTGGCCTCTGGCTTCCCTGCTGTCAGAGCCCAAACTCCAGCAGGGAGAGCATGCCGTTCTGAGCCTGGGGCTTGGGGACTGAGTTACTTAGCCTGAGAAACACTACTGCTGCTCTGGGCAGCTGCAATCACACGGGACCTTTCTGGATCCAAACTCCAGAGGGAGAGCATGTTATTTGGAGCCCAGGGCTTGGGTGGCTGGGCTATTTAGCCTCAGGGATACTGTTGCTGCTCTGGGCATCCACACTCACAAGGGACCTTTCTGGTCACTGGTCTTGGTACTTCTGGCACCCAAACACCACCACACCAGACTTTATAGCCTTCCTAACATGAAGCCTGGTCGGTGGAGTTATTTCACTCCACAGAGGCCACCACTGAAGATACTATGGTGATGGCTGGAGCCCCTTCAGGGGCAAGGCAAATGGTCGGCCCCAGGTTATGCCTCCTGAGTTTCCCCGGGAATGTCTGCTAATTCAAGTTTCTGCTGTGTCCAACTGTAGCCCCAGACCTACCTCCACAGGGATGATGTGCATACATAGACCATGTGGGCTTGTTCATTACCACTCGGACCTCGCAGCTGTGTGGGCTCCCACTGGGACAGTTTATAGACTCCAGATCTTGATGGCCACTGTGGCACTCAGTTCTGTGGTTTCTTGGACTTACCAAGTTCAGCTGCAGCCACAGGAGTTTGCTGGGCAGTATGTGTGGCCCGGAGGTTCCCTGTGGTCTGGATCAGTGGGATGTAGCTACCAGGCTCTCTGCGGCAAGATCCCATTGTTTCCTCATCCCACTGAGTTCAGCTGCAGCCTCACAAGTTCGCTGGGCAGTCTGGCTAGGCAACCTGAGGAGTCTTGAGGTATTCCAGTGTGAAGAGAAGAATGCGATGGCTCTTGGTGTTAGTTCTCTACAAAAGTCGGTTCAACAAGATTCTTCTTTTCTGGAGTTGGTCTCTGAGAGTCACCCAATTCCAGTAGCCGCCAGCTCCTGAGCAGGCTCGCCTCGATGGCACCGCCACTGCTCTCCACTCACCAGATCAGTGTAATGAGTGGTGCCTTCTCGGTCCCTGTTCTCAGTGCTGCGTCAGTTCCACCACGTCTCCACTGTCTCTCTTCTGTTGGGTTCTGGCTGCTTTTCTTCTCTTGCCAAGAAGCAGTCTTCCCGCTGGCTGAGTTCCAAGTTTCTGAGCCACCAAAAAATGCTACCTCCCTATACTGAGTACTCTTTTACACCCTCCCCATACACTTCTTTAAAAATATCAGAAGTATGTAAGGAAAAGACTTTTGGACAAAAACAAAGAACTAAATGAAAAACAAAATAAAAATCCGTTATTAAATGCAGATAAAAAGTGGGGTGAAGGAAGAATTCTGATACCAGAGAGCAGGACTTAGGCAAACATACAGCAATGAGAGTTGAAGTATCTCTACAAACCTGAGACCCTCGGTAAAGTGGTAAATTAGAAAAAATCCTATCCACCTAGCAGCACAAGAAATGACAAGGAAGAATGCCTGTCTCTGCCTGAACTATGGATGGGAAAAGAAAAAGGTTTTTTTCCCCAGTACTGGAGATGGAACCCAGGGGCATTCTACCTCCAAACTACACCCCAGTCCTAATTTTTAATTCTTTATTTTGAAACAGGGTCTCACTGAGTTGCAAAGGGCCTCACTAAGTAGCTGAGGCTGGCTATGAACCTGGATCCTCCAGTCTCAGCCTCCCGAATGCTCAGATTACAAGAGTGTGCCAGCATACCTGGTGAAAAAAATCTTTCTTCACCATCTACAATCACTAACTTCACCATGTGTATAACTGAGGTTACACTACTCAATTGATCTGTAAATCTGAATCACTCAAATTAATATGAAAAGTTGTTTCAGGATGATCATACCGGGGCAGCAGGCAAAAGCAAGAATAAGTCTAGTCTACAGTGACATGCCCATAAGCATAAGTATGGGATTCTAAAAGACAAAGCTCCACAAAGAGGAACCACAGTTCAAACAGTGAGACTGACAGTTCAGATAGCACCAAAGCAAGGTCAAAGGCATAAGGAGCAGAGACAGTGTGGCCAGAACCTAAGGCCTGAGATAGTAATAGCAAAACACTATGAAAAATAAGAGCGAGTGGGGAAATAGGGTCATGAAGGTCTTCTAAAAGTGAAGATATAGTTATTTTAAAATTTCAATATAAGGGTTAAATGGAATATTAGACATAAATGAAAAAAAGACTTGGTAAGGTAGAAGGAATATTTAGAGAGATTATTTAAAATGCCACAAAAGCCAATAAAAAGATAACCACAAAAAGTCTGAGCAGTAAATGAAATAAAAACGTATATTTCATATGAATCACAGAAGTAGACACTACAGAGAATAAGTGAAAGGAAATATTTTAAAAAGAATAGCTGATGCCGGGCGTGGTGGCGCACACTTGTAATCCCCGCGCTTGGGAGGCGGAGACAGGAGGATCGCGCAGGTTCAAAGCCAGCAGCGCGCACTGGCTTAGAAGACCCTGTTTCCAAACAAAAAAGTATAAAAAATAGGTCTGGAAGTGTATCCCGGAGGTAGAAGGGCTTCCAGGAACCCCAGTACCACCAAAAATAAATAAATAAATAAATAAATAAATAAATAAATAAATAAATAAATGAATAAATAAAATAGCTGAGAATTTTCCAGAATTTATGATAGACATGAATCCTCAGCTGTAATAAGCACAATGAGTTCCAAGTAGAATAGATAAAAATAAGTTCACATTGAAACCTATCATTGAAAACCACAAAACACAAACACAAGTAAATCTGAAGAACAGTGCAAGAGATACTATATAAAAGACCTATTAGACTAAAGTAGATGTCCCAAAAGCAAACTAAAAGGTGATGGAATGATATCTTCAATATACTAAAAACTGTCAAACAATAATTTCATGCTACGCTATTAAGAAAATCAAATGAAATCAATACTGAAAGCGTTCACCCTTAGTAGACCCACTCTGAAGGGGCCACCCAAGGCTGTATTCAGGAAAGAAGATACTGAAGCCAGAAAGGAAAAGTATATAAAGGCCACACTTGGCAAAGAAACATGTAAAATAGGAAAAATCTAAGCATACACTGATTTTTAACAAAAAATTATTACTAATTTCAATCATATAAAAATAAGATGAGATTAAAACATTTAACAGCAATAGGTAAAAGTAAAACAGGAAAAAATGATTAATGTTAATAATGATCAGAATATTAGAATTACTAAGTTTAGAATCTATGAAGCACAACTATATTTTTAAATAGCTACTAGAAGAACAGAAAGATAATATAAAATTTCCAAATAAGCAGTAAATAAATAAAAACAAGTTAGTAAGTAAAACAGATGGAAGGAAAGCAGGGTGGGGTAAAAAACAGCAGGAGAAGTAGGGTGTAAATATGAGAGAAATCATTGCGAATGTTGGCAACCACTGAAGTGACTAAGACTTGGATAAAAATGCAAAAATAATCCATATGTCACTTATAAAGGGAACAACTAGGGCACAGAAAAGGAGATGTTAATAAAAATGGGAACTGTATCCCCATATATTCCGCTTACTGTGACTATGCACAAACTCTACTGCGATCACATCTGTGTGTTTGATCAGCGTGGCAGTACAGCCCTTTACTTCTGTTACGTGATACCCTACATCATGAGCTTTAGATGCTGGCTGTAGATAAGATAGAGGAGACCTATGTATTTTTGAAATAAATTTTAAGATATATTGTTAGAGATAAAATTCTAGAGAAGATGAAAATAACTTTAAACTGATAATATAACCTTCAAATATATAAAGCATATATTGTCAGGATTACAAGTAGAAATACATGTGTTTCTGGAGGTTCTGAGACACCTCCCATGGTTCTCGGCAGACCAAACAGAGAAACAAAAGTCACACAGATACAGCAAACTTGGACCACAAAGTCAACAAGCTCCATCCAGAGGACAAACATGGGATCCTACTGCAAGTCAATTAGCCATTCAGACTTTCAGGTTGATCCCTGGAATCATGCATCAGGTGGAGAGCTTGGGCAAATGACCTCTAGAATTCCAACTAACTCTGAGACTGTTTAGTCTAGTTTCAGTAAACATTTCACTCAAACATTTAAAACCTGGGTTGGTTTTCTCTTCTTTTTCCTGTTTTCAAAAACTCCGGAAAGCACTGCAATGAGTTACAGCTTGAGGTACAAACCTCGGCCTGCTCACCGTGCTCCACTTAGACCCTGGTGTGGGGCGGGATCACCAAGTTAAACCCCAGGAAACTTCATGGATGGAGTCCAGAGAGAACCAAATCAAACCAACCGACAGCTCTGCACCAGTTCCCATGAGCCAAAACCACTGAAAGTCACTCAGCCACGAGGACCTACATTAGACCCCTCATTAGCTTGAGCCCATTTTTCTAAACCTCAGACATGTCAGGACACTGTTAAGTTTGATAGATGAGCAACGACTCGTTTTAAAAAATCTTTAAATCATTCAAGTCTCTAGAACATTCTGGAGAATTCACAATAGAACATTTGAGAGTTTTTACCATAAAACGACTGATAAATCACACAAGGTCCCAGTACCCTCTTCCAGGGAGAAGTCGTATTTCCTCTCAGATTCACTGGGGATGAGGGGCAGACAGAATTTGCATCCTGATGTTCCACAAATAAATGACAATAGCATCATAAGAGGAAATAAAGGAAGCGTGTTGACGTAATATGTTGAGCTAAATTTCTTACTAACATCTTTGTGAAGGCGGACACGGCTCAGACCCCAGTTTGCATATGTAACTGCAGTTCCACTGCTCTGAGAACAGAGATGATGCAAAGGGGCCTCATGTAATTGGTGCATACAGCGCCGACTGTGGAGAATGTGCTGTGTGTACTGACATAGGAGTTTACATTGCGAATCCACCATTCAGAGTCCCGTTTACCTTCTGCCGTTTTACAGGAAGTAGAATGAGAGACAGGGACGGTTCTCATGAAGCTCACGCCCCAGGTGGGGAGACAGACAACAATTACAAAGCGATCCGAAATTAAGTATTACGAAGAGAACGAAAACAGGATGCTTGCTGTAAGTTACTGCATACTTTCCAGTCCTTTATATGGGGGTCAGAGGCCTCTCTTTGGAGGCATCATTTAAGCTAAGATCTGAGCAGCTGGGAGGAGGAACGTCTGGGGACCAGGTAATAGGCTCTTGACTCTAGGATAATCTTGGCTTTTTCGAGTAACTGGGACAAAGCCACTGTGGCAAGAAGAAGAAAACGAAGAGGAAGAGGAGGAGGGAGGAGGAAGGAGAGTAGAGGAAGAGGAGAGAAAGAACGCAACTGTGGCTGGAACGAGGGGGGAAGAAGAGCGATGTCTAAGGAGCTGGCCGAGTCCATCAGGTTCTATGTGCTAGTAAAGGCACCCCTGTTTTATTCATTTAAGTTTGACAAAGAGCCTTGGTAGTACTGTAAAGAGGGAGAATATCAGGTCTGATGTGCATTTCTGAAAGTCTCTTTTGACCGCTGAGTCGTGAGTGGAGTGTAAGTGGACCTCAGTGGTCGATGGTTTGAGGAGTTGCTGCAATCCTAATTACAGTAACAATGAGAGGAGCTGGAGAGGCCCAGGAGCTCTGTTAGCAATATTTGCCGATGGAAGATGAGGAACAGCAAGCAATCCAGAAGGGAGCCATTTATAAGATACAGACAGCTGAGGAAAGACAGATTTAGATACGGAGGATTGACACCCTGCCTTCTCGATTACCATAACTATCCAAGTGGGGATGCCAAGAACGCGATTAGACACGGAGTCTGCAGTCCTGGGGAGAGGTCAATGACACAAAGGTTACATATAAAATCACGGGACTAAGTGGATCACAGAGGGATGAAGAAGAAGAGGGTTGCTCCAAGGATGAAGCCATGGGTGTCAAGGTTGCTGGAGGAGAGGAGAAACAGGCAAAGACACAGAAGGAAGAGTAAAGAGGGTGTGGGGAGAGGGGACACTGCTAGAAGGAAGGCCTGGATGGAAGGAGCCTCAGAGCAGAGCTCAAGTCTAAGACGTGGGAGTCCAGCGCAGCACTGCCCATTAGAGGACCCGCACGTCATGACAGCCCGTCCTGGTTTGATTGTACATACTACGCTGGAAGGAAACCAAGAAAGCAGGCAGCTGTGGGCGGCAGGCTTGACAGTGGGAAGAGGCAGCAAGAGAAGCAAATGTAAGAAGCTCGAGAAGAATGAAACTAATTAAATCAATTCAAAGAATTGATTAGACTGAGAAGAACGAAGCCTTGTGAGTGTGAGAACGCGAGCCGGGCAGAGACGTGTGCGAAGGTAGGGCTGCACTGACTGCACGGCCCCGCAGAGAGAGTGGTGGCCAGGTGTGGACAGCGAGCTCGGGCTGCACCCTGCTTCTCTCTGCAGTATCCGGCACCCAGCGTAGACACGGAGGTTAAAGGCGGTCTCAGCAGAGAACGGTTTTTCTGCGTAAAGGGAAGGGAAGGAGGGAGGAAGGTTGACAGCGTTTCTTGGCCAAGGGTGCTATTCCACACGGGCAGGGCAGTTGCCAGCAGACAGATCTAATGGAGAGGCTCCTTCACCTTCTCTGAATATCCATAAAATGTCTCCTATTTTCCTCCTGTTTGGGGAATTTCTATGCTTACCTTTCCATTGCTGCAGAGAAAACTCACAAATACTAGAGTTTTTAATGAATGTAATGCAAAATTCTGCTGCATACATTTGTTTTCACTGGCTTTTAAGGGTTTCTTTTTAAAAAATGTGTTCTTTTATAATGAGAGTAGGATTGTAAAACATCTCTATACTTAAATATCCTTTCTTATTGGATGGCAGAAAAAAGAATTCTTGATAAAAATAAACAATTTAGCTCAACATGACATTTTATTCTAAAATTATTTCCAGGATAATAGAATAAATCATATTTTGTAAGGTGTTTAGCTTAATAGTCTGTTTTGATCTGAAAGTACATAAAATGATAATTTTTACACAGCAGATACCATCACATTGATCTTTTCATTAGCAATTTCCCTGAAAAGTAGATTCAGCCAGAACATCCCCTCTTATCTGAGCAAACCTTTGAAAATGAACTTAACACATATACTCTCCATGCTAAAACATTCAGCGGAGAAGATGCTGATTACATAGATCATATGGCAAGATGGAAAGCTTCTGATATGCAATTTTCTCTTAAAATTTCAAACTACAGCTTACTTCCCAATCAGTCTTAAAGACAATATGAAGATAAGTAGTCTGAGAAATTAAAAATTATTTTCTGGGCTTATAGATTTTAATTTCTGGTCAAATACCCTAGGTGGACAGTTTTAGTCCACAGAACGAGAAAACAGAAAAGAAATGCTGGCACCCACAGCATGGCAGTGCCGTCCAGCATCAGCACCCTGCGAGCCCAGCCTGTGAGGGTGAGAGCTGGGCAGCCCCCGAGGAAGACAAAGGACACCGAGTGCCGAGTGCGGGGCATAGAGAGGAAGACACATCCCAACAGGAAGCCAACGACTGCACGATGGCCGTCAGCTCCCAGAGTGTGTGCGCAGGACCAACATTCCATAAACCCTCGTCTTCGTGAGGAAGAAATGCTAACTCCTAGGACTAGGCTCTTACAGCAAAAAGAAGCCACATTTGAGGACTTGGAGGGCTCAAAGAATACTTAAGCAAAGAATTATTCTCTAATAGGGATGAGGGTAATAAGTGAAATTTGAACTTCTATTCTTAACATCAAAGAATGGCATCTTTGCACTTTTTCTGGGGTAATAGAAAAAAATCAACATCCTTTGAAGTGTGTGGATGAAAGTGCGAGGTGAGAATCATCTGCTTGATCAACTCTCATCTGTCATCAGCATATTCATGTATCCTTTTTACTGTGACTAGTTCCCAAACAACAATGGGACCCCTTGCTTCCTCCTGTGTTCACGCTGGGGAAGGGCACAGTGGCTGGGATCATGCAGCCTGGAGCCTGGCTCTCTGGCGCACGTCCTGTCTCCATCACCTAAGAGCTATACAACTCTGCAGGCCGCCCAGGTGCTGTGCTCTCCTTTTCTGTAGAATAGGGAGTCTACATTTATTTCTAGTTGTGGAGTTTAAATGATTCCATGTAAAGTGTCACACCAACCAGAGTCCTGACAGGAAATGGACGGCATATTCCATTCCTAGAGACGCACGCCAAGAGAGGAAGCACGGGCATTTGCTGGGAGCTGCGACTAGCAGTACTGGATCTGCTGCCACCTGGAAGCCAGAAGTACAGGAGAAGGGCAGGCTTCTAGAAGCCCAGGTAGACAGGGCCACAGGGAGTGGGTCGCCTGGAGGAGGCGGCGGATCTTGACTCAAGAGAAAACAGCCAGCCAAGGAGGCCTTGTGGGGAGAGAGCCACGTGTCCTCTTGGTCCCTGCTGCAACTTTCTACCAGCTGACCCCTCTGGGGAGCCACAGGACAAGGAGGTGGCCACTACCTCTACACTTTAAAAGACTATATTCCTGTGTCTTTCTTTTATTATAAAATAACTTATCAACATAGTAACTTCCAGCAGACAGAGATAAGGAAAAGCTGAGAACTCACCAAGAACACAGATGGACAGTACATAGTCTAAACTTAAGAGTAAAAATAAAACCAAAGACAAAGCAGGCTTCTACTCTGGCGCCCCCTGACCCTGCTAACCAAGTAACACATTTTGACCAGCGATGTCAGACCTGTGTGTCACTGTGAGGGTGGCAAAGGAGGCCAACAGAACAGGCTCACCCAGCAGAGATGGCTGGCGGGCCTGCACCTGCCTGGGTGGAAAAGGGGACTATTGGCTCAGCAGGACGGGAGGAAGGAGATGATGGATTATTATGAGAATGTCAAGTGCTCAGAGGCCTCAGTGTCTTACTTTAAGGCACCCCACTGCGCCCCTCTGACGTGGTGCTTTGACTGTCCCTTCTTCCTACCTTAGTAATAGTAAAGCTTGGTTTAAGCTTGCAGCCATGCAGTTCTGGCTATTTTTCCAAACTAGCTAAGAACATGAGAGCACGGTGACCACGGTGACATCGCAAACTGATACACATCTAACCTCATGTTTGAAATCCTGAACTAAAGAATACCTAAATAGCCATCTAGGGCTCTGACCCTGGGCCACACAACCCCGGGCAGAGTCAGTTTGTCTCTGTGAGCCTTGGTTTATGTTACCTTTTTAAACAGGAGTAATAATAGCTATTCTACATCACTGGTTTGTTTTGAGGTTCAGAAACTACGCCTAAAAAAGGCTGTATGAGTAGAAGATATTAATGCTACCATCATTACAGGCCCTGAAGCCTGGATATATAATTGATACACTAAAGCGCATTACCACAATTAGCTGAGAATTGAAAACAAGATGAAAAACCACAAACCCGCTGAACAAAATCTGGAAAATCCTACCTCTCAGCAACTGGTTTGGCAATGTTTTCAAAAATGATCTCTTGTTTTGCATCCTGATCAAAAATCTTCTGAAATCTGCAACGTGAAATGGTGATAGTTAAAAGATGAGCCTTCAGACACTACTGGGATTATTGAATTTTGTTTTTCTAAAGGCTTTGTAACCCAGCCCACATTTGCATCAGTGGGCTTACCACACTGGACACAATGTTTGCCTGTCATTGCCTGTCGTCCACACTGGACACAATGTTTGCCTGTCGTCCTACCACACTGTCTTGTTGTAGTCCTGCATACACATGGTGGTAAACAGCCTTGCTTTGACAAGATCTGCACAATAAACCCCTCTGAAAAACTGCAGCAGCTTTGAACCGAATAATAAGCCCTGGGTCTTTAGCTCTCTAGAGGGACAACGTCTGTAACTAGCATCAAATACAGACCTAGATAAGGGCATGAAATGGAAACCAGGACCCAGATGAAAAAAGCCAGAGGACTTCTGGTGTCTTCAGAGCTCCAGATATTCTTCCGAACTCCTCTCTAGTGAAAACGGTCTTGCATTTCACCTTTCCTCTCCACTTTAATGAAATGTGCCCTGTGTTATGTGTAGGCAGGCGCGCAGACCAGAGGTTCCTAAGCCACTCTGAAAACTGCTTAGGGTACCCTCAAAGTACTTGTTCTGAAGTGTTTGCTTTAAAGTCTTCCTCCCTACAATTTTATTTGGAAAGAAGTTACATAAACCAAAAGGTGGAAGAGCCACCTATCATCACCTATACTCTCTACGGGAGGTTCACGTTCGGTGTTTGGGAGAAGCAAACATCTATCTAGAATATTCTAAGGCATTTGCACATTTACTGCTCAGAGTGCTTGACCACTCCCAAAAGTACAGGTCACACCGAACCTCACTAAAATGCAAAACTGCAATGCACAACTGCAATGCACCAATGAAATAACGGTAAAAGCCCGACAGATGTATAGCAGCTTCAGAGGCACACTGCAACTGATGTCAACGCCTGGCTGCTGAGCCGCATGCCCTCTACAAGGCTGAGCACAGCCTCGTGCTCCCCAGCGCCGCCTGCCGCGAGGTGGGCACCGCCCGTGGCATGCCTTGGGGAGGTGATGAGGCTGGCTGGCGTCTTTTCCAGGTTGCTGATGAGTGAGGGAATCAATTGGCCTTAAGTAATAGGAACCACATCTACTACATCGCTGAAAGAGACGGCGGGATATTAAGGAGGCACTGCATCTCACGCAGAATATATTCTGAACAGTAGCTTGTGGGAAATTAACTTAGGGTGTGTTCATTTCCTAATCTATTTTACAAGTATAGAGTGAGTGTCTACCACATACCAGGCACTTTTAATGAGGTTTAAATTATATTAGAGGTTTAACTAGATCAAGATGCAATTTTAGTGTAATATCTATAAAGCATATTGAATTCCTTGTTTAAAAAATGGCATCCTCCACTGTTTAAAACAACAGAGCGCTGAACCACAGCAGTCAGCCTCTGCTTCCTGACTTCCCACACACGTTTCAGAGTGAAGATGCCAACACCCAGATGCATAGTAGACCACTAACTGTATTAAACATCAAGCACCGTCGTCCCCAGCATTTCACTTTGCATATCGAGTTGCATAGCGACCTGAAGACATTCTGGTTAGTCCTCTTCTGAAAACCAGCGGAGAGCAAACTGAATCCAGAAGGTGTGATCGCTTTAGTCTACTCACTTCTGAGGAAGAGACGGAGGTCCAGAGAGACGGCATGATCACTCGGGCGCTGGACTCATCCACACCGCGCCCTGAGACGCAACTGGGGTTCTTGACCTGGGAGGCACTCGCTGACCCCTCTGCCCCTCAAACTGATCCTTCTAGCAATCTTCCTCGTCCCAGCGATGACAGCTCCATTCCTCCACACATTCAGGCCAGAGCCCTTTGGCCGCCCGACTACTCTCTTCGTAGTATACCCTCTACTCGCTCCATGGCGCAAGTGATCAGCTCTGGCCTTCAGAATACCTCCAGAACCCAGTCACAGTCAGCCCTTGGCTCTGCCCTTGGCGCACTGGTCCCAGGACCCTGTGAGCACTACAGTGCACAGATGCTCATGTCCCTTAGATGAAATGGCAGTTTTATTACAACCTATGCTCACCCTCCCATGCACTTTAGATCATCACTAGACTGCTTACAAAACCTAACACAATGCAAAGGATATGCAATACTGGTCTTGTTCAGGGAATAATGACAAGAAAAGGTCTGCACGTGCTCAGTGTGGATGCACTTTGCCCCCAGCTGCTTCCATCCACGGCTGGTGAGCCCCAAGCACGCAGTGCCACAGAGCTGGGGCCCGACCGTACTTCTCTCATTTCCACTGCTCGCACCAGGCTCCAAGCTCCCACGATTTCTGGTCTATTTTCCACATGTTCACAAAGTGATCCTGCTCAATATATTTATATCTGTGAAACAACTTCACTTCTCCACTCAGAACTCTCAGTTGCTTTTCCATGGCGCAGAGGGAAAGGCCGAGTGTGTGGCGGACTTGAAGGGCTCTGCGTGACCTGGCCGCCCCGGGCCCTCTGCAGTCTTCCCTCGCCTACTCCACTGCAGCCAGGACTCTCCTCCGGCACGGGGCCACTCCTGCCCTCGCCTGGAATCCTTCCGCCCCAGCTATGTAAATGGCGCTTTCTCAGCCCTTCAGGTCTTGACTGGAATTGCCTTCACTTCACCGGCACCCTTTGTTTTTCCTCCTGCCTGGTTTTCCCCATGGCACTTAACACTCTCTGACATACACTCTACTTACTGACCCACCCATCTTCTCCTCCCACTAAGACGTCAGCTCCCCGCTGAATTCCTAGCCATGGAAACACTCAATGAGTATGTACTAACAGAATCAATTTCCTTAGGGGAAAACAGCCTTTAGAATGCCTAAATATGTATCTCTGGACATATGTGTGTAAGTTGAATAGTTTATTAATTTTTATTTTGAATATTAAAACAAATATTTAATTCAGAGATCTAAAAATAAGCGAAGGGTGCTTTCTCAATGGGCATAAGTTGAAATACCTCGTTTGTATCTGGACAATGTAAAGAGTCTACAGACACAGACGTGGCTGGCTGCTGGGCCTTACTAAGTTGTTGAGGTTGGCTGTGAACCTGCGACGCTCCTATCTCAGCCTCTCAAGTACTGGAATTAGGAGCATGTGCCACCACAACCAGGCTTAAATTTTATTATTAGAATATACAATCAATACGAAAAACTTCTTGAGATTTTTACATTCTCATTTTTTTCATACTGAGTCTTCAAAAAGCATTCACACATTTGATGCTTTTCATCGCATCCCATCTCAAGCCAGACACACTTCAGGCCTGTTACGTCTGGACCGTGTGTTTATGTGCCTCTGTGGTCTGTGTTCACTTATATTTTAGAGAGGACCCATCTGAACAGAAACGGGTTGTGCCTCAAGGTCCTGTCTTAGGCTTGGCCGGCTTTGGAGCGCCCTGAAAATGCTCAACTCCAGTGGGCGAGGCGAGGAAAGTGTGACCCTAGCTGGAGAGGTGGTCAGGAAGGGCTGGTATCTGGAATGGGATCCCGGATCCAGAAACGCACCCTCCTGCAGCCCTGCGCACAGGAGTGCCCTGGAGCTCCTTCCTGTAGGTAAAGCCATTGTGCTACTTTCCCCCCACAAGAAACGAGCTGAGGAGCTCACAGGTACTAATGCCGGGAGACGAGGTCGCTGATGATCAGGAGCGAGGGGGACGGAGAGCTACTCACTTGAATCTGTAGCTCTCGCGCTTGTTATTCACAAATCCATCGGCCAGGTCTCGTGGTAGGACAATTTCCAAGCTAGGCGTTAGGTTTTCGTCTTCGTCTATGGAATAAATCTGTAAACATGAGAACAAATAAACATAAAGTAGTAAAATCACAGCTTGAATGGTGACCGTGTCATTACAGCTTGCACTGAAGTGGTATAAAAATTGTCCTTTTAAGTTAAAATTAGCATAATCTGGATCATTTTCCTCATTGAACTGTGTGTAGACTCAACAAATATGAAGAGTTAAACAAGAGATAAAACTTGAATCAATGCTGTATCTAAACTCAGGCAGTCTTTGAATGATCTCATACTCCAATCTGAACATTTGAATGGCTGTTACTGTCACTGAAAACTAAACGCCCTGAAAGCAACATGGTACCTAAGTGCTTCTTGCACATGACGTATCAGAAATTAATATTCTACCCAAGACCAATAAGTCTTTCTGAGTATTTACAAACTATTAGACCCAGAAACACAATGATGTCTGGGTCTGAGCCTTCTTAGAGAGCTCACAAGAATGTGTAAATTTAAGTTTTATTGAAAGAAGCCCAAGTTCCAGCCGCACACATCCAGGCCTTTGACAAGAGCTGTGGCTTCAACAGCTGCAGGCATTCCAGGTGCGTACGTCCCTTCAAGGCTTCCAGGCCAGCCCAGCACTCGCTGGCTGGAGATGCAGGAGAGATGGCGGTCTCTAGGCTGGTGTGGGAGTGCAGGGTCTCAGTCAAAGCCCTCACCACGCAACATTCTCATTCTCTTTTCGGTTACCTACTCCTTAATTTATTGGCCAGGAAAATCAAGACTCAAGCCTACAAAGAAATCATGCGGTGTGAGGAAAAGCATAGTATTTGGTCCAAATGCTGAGCCCAACTTAGCAGCTGTGTGACCAGCCACCACCTCAGAATCAAGGTTCCTTGTACATAAAGGGAGAACAGAAGTGCCGCCCTTTAACACTGCTATGGGCATCAAATGATGTAATGGAAATGGAAATATTCTGTAATGCAGCATAAGAAAAAGCTAGTCATTAGAGATCTTTAAAAAAAAAAAAAGATTTCTTGTCTTTCACCAGGAAATAAAATTCTTTCTAACAGCCAATATTTCCTTTTTAAGATCCATTTAGATGCTTGATTTATGGGGGAAAGCCATATTTCCAAGCAAGTAAAAGCCAGCCTAAATTTCCAAAAAGCATACATAATTTCCTAAGCAGATTTTTATTGAAGCCCCTCATTGAAACTGTGAAGACTTCGGGTACAGTGTTATTTTAATTAAAATAAAATTATCTGTAGAAAGACATGACACCAGGTTCAAAGGCTTTCTGGCTAGGTTTCCTCAGGAGACACTCAAGAAGTGTATCCTGCAGAGCACTACATTATAAAAATAAAAACTGCTTAATGGTTAGACTGGTGAATCAAAGGAGTATGTAAGACAGGAAACACACACAAGAGTGAGGAGTGGCACACAGCTAAAAAGGATCGGTGTGTGTGTGTGTGCTCAGCAGACAGAAAGAACCAACTGGGAAGGAAACAAGGGCTTCTTCCACCTCCGCGACACCCCTTAAGCCGTTCTTTGAAGCATTACGGAAAGGCCTTAGCGCCAGAAAACTTTAGCCTAGAATACTGGCTTTCTACCTTTAGTCATAAAAATATTTATTATCTGAGATAGGATAGTTATTTTTTAAAAGAGAAGACGGAGTAAGTGCAAAGATGAATATAGAAATATTTCTAAGATGTGCAAAGCACTGTACAAATGAAAAAGCACTGCCATTGTGAAAACCCGCCTTCTTTACTAAACATCTTATCATTTGAAAGATATGGTGCTGCTCTGTGCAGCTCCTAAAGGCGAGCAGGGGTCCACTGGCTCACTCTTTATGCATCCTGTTCTCTTCTTTTGGTATCAATGGCATAAGGTTAAATCTAGGTTTGAGTGTGACATCATAAAAAAACCAAGGTGGCACCTGAAAATACTTCCTGGAGAACCAGGCCTCACAAATGAAGGAGCGAGGAGGCATTAGAATAGCCAAAGGTTGCACTTTGAGAAACCAGAAAGCCTAGTGTTAAACCCGACTCTCTGGGAGCTTCCCTGCCCCATCCCTACCCAGAGCGGGCACCTGCTTCCGACTACACAGACTGCAACAACTCGGCACCTTGAGGGAAGAATCTGGGAGCAAATACTGCATACCATATACTTTCTACACGCACTTTAAAAACTCTGTGTGTAGGTGATCTTAAAAGGAGATAAAATGGGAAATACCATAATTTTCTCTCTACTGCTTTTTTTTAAAGCTACTATTTTCCTTGCAGTTTTCCATGTATCTTCTCCTAAATATATTCCACGAGAAAAAAGCGGCTGATGAGAGCAAACATTATATCCTCTTTGCATTAAATACATAAATTGTAGTCAGGTGTGGTGGTGCACGCTTGTTCCAGGACTTGAGAGGCTGAGACAGGGGAATCACAGGTTCTGGGAGCAGCCTCCGCTACTTAGTGAGGCCCTCTGCAACTTAGTGAGACCCTGTTTCCAAATAAAGAATAAAAAATAGGGGTTGGGGTGGAGCTTGGAGGTGGAACGTCCCTGGGTTCAATCCCAAGTACTGCAAAAAAAAAAAAAAAAAAAAAAAAACCAACCATAAATTGTATGAGGCAAATGCTAAATTATGAGGTGCTATGATGCTACACACAATATATATAGATACAGGTTATAAATAAAACACGAACAATATACCTATTCTAGGTATTCACAAATATGACCCAAACTGCCCTTGCTTATTCTCACATTCGGAATAATTTTTTGTTGTTGTTTTTTTTTGCCTAAAGAGGAAATAGCTTTGGAATCAAATCTCCTAATTGAAAATCAGTTCGGCTATTCACCAGCTGGGTGCCCTGTCCACATCATTTAAATCAGACTCAGTATCCTCATTGTAAAAGCGGGATTGACACCAGCCCTCGGGTTTCTACCGAGGACAAAGATGACGGAGATAAAGCACTGGTCAGGTGGCAATTTCCCAAGACACAGTGAGAATGGCAGAGAAAACAATGTTTTTCAAGCTTTTAAGAAGCACGGAAAGTATCTCTGCTCAGAGCGAGGAGAATGCCCTAGCACTTCTTTGTTATATTCTGAATTTAGCACCTACTAAATACCCACGAGCGTTTTCTGAATTAAGTATATGCGTGTACCCTTGTGTCTGGATGCACAGTCACCCATATTTATGACGAGCACATGTCAAGGAGTATGTTCAGGTTGCAGGACGACAATGCAGTCAACAATTCCTGAGGGCTCTCTGCTGGCCAGGTACCGCCATGCGTAAGCTCTGTGCATCTGTTTATATTTGCATCGTGTCAGACATGTACCAACAGGGGCAGCTCTGCTTGCACACGTTTTCCCCCACTGCAGACACGTAGGTTTGAGTGTGCCCGTGTGCACGGGGCTGTGTGGCGGCTGGGGGTCGTGCACGCGGGCGCCCTGTGCCAGGGCTGTGATTGGAGCCGTAGGGCCCTGCGGGTGGGCGCACAGCCGGGGTCTGCGGGCAGTGCGTGCAGGGTTCTGCAGCGCCCCCCGCCCGCGCCGGCCCCGCGAGCCGCCCCCGGGCCCGCGCTGCGGCCGTACCCCTTGCTGCTGCTTCCGGACAGGGGGCTTCACTCTCGCGAAGATCTGGATCGTCTGCTTCACCATCTCTCCCCGGCTCTGCGCCGACCCTCGGCCTCTCAGGCGGGTCTCCCCCAACTTCCGACGCCCGCGACCCGCAGCCTTAGCAACAGTAACTAAGGACACTACCCAGGGAGCACCGCGGCACCCGGGGCCAGCCTCCGCTCTCTAATTGGCCGCAGGCGAGGAGAGGCGGGCCGAAGGGAGCGGAAGGGGGCGGAGCCAGCGGGAGCGTGCGCTGCGCATGCGCGTGGGGACGGCGGAGGCGGGTCAGCCCGAGGCCACGCCCTGCTCCTGGCTGGTTCCCTCTGTGTTTTAGCCTCTTTTTAGCCCTTAAGGCTAAGAAGCACTGAAGTCGGCCACACAGAACCGGCTCCCTCCAGCTCTGTTTTGGAAGAGTAAGACCAGAGGAAGAGCGCTGCGTCCCATCCAGTAGCCATGTCAAGAAACGACGGAAGACGCTCTTGATACCCGAAAAGATGTTCAACTTCATTATCCATCGGGAGGGATAAGTTAAAACCGCAATGAGATACCGATACACACCTACCAGAACGGCTGAAATCAATAGCAACAGCCCCAAATACTGGCAGGGTGCAGAATGAGTCGCGTTTTATTAGTGCGAGTGTGTGGTGTGTGTTTTTTTTTGTTTGTTTGTTTGGTTGGTTTTTCGGTACTGGGGATGGAACCCAGGGGCATTCTACCCTCGAGCGACACCGCAACCCTACTTTTTATTCTTTATTTTGAAACAGGATCTCACTGAGTTGCAAAGAACCTCATGTAGCAGAGGCTGGCCGCGAAGTGTGATCCCCCTGTCTCCACCTCTCAAAAGCTGGGATTACAACCGTGCACCACCATGCCCGGCTTTGCAAAATGTATTCTATATAATGGTTTGGCCACTCTGGAAAGCAGTTTGAAATTTCTTAGACAGCTCAAAGTGTACTTACTCTGAGACCCAGAAATTGCACTCTTGGGAATTTATTCCACAGAAAGAAAAGCTTGTGTTTACACAAAAACACAAGCACCTTTATTTATTTGTAGCACCTTTATTTGTAATAGTCCCAAACTAGAAACAACTCAGATTTTCTTCAGCTACTGAATGGTTAAGCAAAATTTGGAATGCTGTCCATCAGTAAAATAGAAGGACCTATTGGTGCATGTGACAGCTTTAGTGAACTTTCAGGAAATTACAAAGAAGCCAAATTCAGAAGTTAAAGACTATATGATTCCATTTATATAACATTCTTGCAATGAAAATTACAGAGATGCATGGAAGATTGGTGGTTGCCAGAGAGGTAGAGAGGCCATGAGGTGGTTATGGTTGTAAAGAAATCCTTGTGATATATGTACTATATCTCACTAGTGTGGTGGTCACAAACATCCACACATGATAGCATTGCATGGAAAAAATCACACACACACACACCTGAAAATCTTCACATCAAGTAAGAGTGAACACAACTGAAGATTATATCAATGTCAGTTCCCTGATTGTAAGCAATATTAGACTGTAATTGTGCACGGTGTTACTATTGTGGGAAATTGGAGGAAGAATATGAAAATTCTATTATTTTTTTACAACTGCATCTCAAAATAAGTCATTTTAAAATAAGACACTCTTAAGAAAATGAAAAGGCAAATCACAGACTAAGAAAAGTTTCGGCAAAACAATTATCTGATAAAGGACTTACATCCAGAGTATATTAAAACCCAATGATAGAAAAATAATCCAATTTTTAGAAGAAGGAGGTTTGGTCAAAATAGTTGAAGAAATATTTCACCAAAAAGGATATATGAGGACTGGAAGTGTAGATCATTTTAAAGTACTTGCCTAGCAGGAACAAAGCTCTGGCTTAAAAAAAAAAAAAATGAAAGAGGAGGAGGGGGAGGAGGGGGAGGAGGGGGAGGGGGAAGAGCAGGAGGAGATGGTATAGCCGGCAATAAGCACATGAAAAGATACCCAATGTCAATAATGAGATGCAAATTAAAACCACAACAGCCTATGCACACACCTCTTACGATGGCAAAAAGTAAGAAAATGAAATTGATGACACCAAGCGCTGACACAGACACAGAGCACCCGGTTCTTCAACGTCACCAACAGGGAGCACGATGGACGAGGGACTTTGAAAGATAGCTTCAGAGTTTCTTACACATGCGTGCTTACCATGCGGCCCGGCAATCCCAGGCCTACATACGTACTCAAGTGGGGTGAAAATACACAGGATCCTAAATACGAATGTTGACTCACAATGGCCCCAAACTGCAAAGAAAGAAAGTGCTCCTCAACCGGCAGATCAATAGCTAAACAAACTAGTCTATATACAATAAAAAGGAATGGACTGTGGGTGCCGACATCAAGATGGTTAAATCTCAAATTCACCATGCTGGGTGAAAGGTGGTAGACTTGTTTATAACTCTATTTATAAGCCATTCTAGGAGAAACTATAGGGAGAAAAAAAAGATCAGTGGTTTCTGGGGCCTGGGGGTAGGAAAACAGGTTGACGGCAAATTAGCAGGGGAGAGGGATTTTGGAGGGGATGGCTGATAAACTGTCTCATATCTTGATTTTCTTACAGCTATATAACCATGTGAATTTGTCAAAACTCAGGGAACTAGCTGGGCGTGGTGGCTCACGCTTGTAATCCCAGCATTTGGGAGGCGGAAACAGGAGGATCACAGTTCGCAGCCAGCCTCAACACTTCTTAGTGAGGTTCCGTGTAACTCAGTGATACCTTGCCTCAAAATAAAGGATAAAAAATAGGGCTGGGGGTGTAGCTCGGAGGTAGAATGCCCCTGGGTTTCATCCCCAGTACTGCAAAATAAATATATAAATGAATGAATGAAGAAACTCAGGGAACTATTAAGAGGGTAGAGGGTATACCATAGGTAAATTTTGTCATAATAAGAGCAAGAATAAGATATGAACAGATGTAGCAGTAGCATGGATGGAGAAAAGAGAGGCAGGTAACGTCTACTAAATAGACTTTGGGGACTTTTTTCACCCCCAAAGGAAGGCGAGGAAGCGATCGCTCAAGATCAGGCAACCAGGCGGATGGTGCAGGTGTTCACCTGGATATGCAAAATCTATTAGATTGAGGAAGAAAGAGAGAAGAGGAGTTAGGAACATGATAAATTTCAAGTGCCCGTGGGACTTCAGCAGGTACTTGGATCAAGTTTAGGAGAGAGCTATGGCTGAAAATATGGTTATGGACGTTATAGTTTCTTCTAGAAAGTGACCAGTTCCCTCCAGATTGAGGTTGAAATGATAATGCTGATGGTTGTAGAGGAAAAGAAGGCCAGGCAGGAGGCTGAAGAGAGAAGTCAACCAGGTCCATGGGAGAAAGGGGACACTTGTCTCCTGGAAGTTAAAGGAAGAGGACATCTGAGGCGGGTTCAGCCATGCTGGATACTAAGGAGGATGTACTGCCAATGTCCTCTCCTAGGAGGCTCCACGTAGGGCTTTGCTGGTGGTTTCTGAGGCGTAGTAGGCTCAGAAGCTGGGTGGTGAGCGGAGTTAAGTAGGAGCGCAGGAAGTGGAAGCAGCCCCGACAGGCTCCTTTCCCCAGCAGTTTGTGAAGAAGCAAAGCACGGGGGAAAACTAGAGGAGCCCGGGGTGAGGACAGACCTTTAGTTCACCTCCAAGGGGCTGAATCCAATGGAGGAGAGGTGGAACGGGCAAGAAGGAGAGGAGATAACGCTGGCTGTGTCCGAGAAGCAGGTGGTGTTTTACCAAGAGCCTGCAGTGACAGGCAAAGGGGAAGAAGGGAGGCAAGGTGTTTGCAAAAGAGCAGGCAAAGCCTTGCGCCGTGAAGTCTAGGCCAGCGGAAGATGTTGGAGGCTGCCGGGAGAAGTGGCACTTGCCTGTAATCTCAGTACTCGGTTCCCAGGAGCTGAGGCAGGAGCTCTGGGTCATGTGATCAAATTTGTAAGGAGGAGGTGTAGGTTCCAATCCTGAATCTGTCATTCCTAAGAGTTATCTTAGAGATTAAGGGGGCCACGCACGGGACACTGTCACCGTCGTGTGGAGTTGTCATAGATTAGATGTGGCCACGCATGGGAGACTGTCACGTTGGTACCCAGTAAATAGCATTCGCACCCGTCGGATTCTGCCCTCTGGATTATTTCCTTGTGATTGTCATCACGGCCTAAAGAACAGAAACTATGGCATAAATATGAACATGCGATCTGCCGGGTACAAGCTCAGTCCCTCCTCGGGCCAGACCGTGATGTAAATACATTAGGCTCACAGGGGAAAGACAAAGCTTTCACTTTCGAAACAGTTAATGCAGAATACAGCCTGAAGGTAGCACACTCGAGGCCCACTTCTATTCCTAGTGCAGTGATTTCAGTTACTCCCAGGCCGGGCCCCTCACAGCCTTGCTTCAATCTCCAACACATGTCTTTCTTGGGTACAAACTAGGTTTTGTGATTAAGTCTCCAAGTTACAGTGTGTTTCCCACAACTTAATTTGTATTCAGTATTATTATTTGTACCTTACCTACTTTTTTAAATGTGGGAGTTAAAATGCTTTGCAATTGTTTAAGAGATTCTTAAGTTCTGCAGTTGCCAAAATAACAGAGAATTGCACCAGGCAAATTAGGCAGGGTTTAGAGGCCCCAAATCTGAAAGAAATTAGGCTGTGTCTGAAATGAATTAGTCTATAGGCGAGTTAGTTGAGTTTTGTTTTGTTGTCTGTTTTGTTTTGTTTTTTGGGGAACAGTTGAAAGTATGCTCTAGTACTAGTTTTCAACTACTTCTTTAGCTGTTGGTGCTACAACTATAAAATGCATCATTTTACTTTATAACTCTGAAGAGGGACCAGTAAAAACTTTATGGTCTGGTAACTTTGATATAGAAGATGTACATAAGATTGCCTAATTACAGTAAAGTTTCCCCTCCCCTATTTTGCCCCTGACTTTGGTAGATTTATGTTTGCTCTTTCAAAAATCCTTCATGGCCACAGCGAGACTGCCCCTAACCCTCTTATCAGCTAAGCAACCATGTTAAAACACATGCTAGAGAATCATGAGCCTTTTTCAGGGTGTTCTGTCAACTTCCCCCAGGAAGCGAGGTCAGTAGTCGGAGCTTCATGATTATTACTAAATAGCAATATGACACAAAATGTTTCTTTCCGGCTGTGAATATTGGATAGAACATGGGGCAGCACATGACTCTCGATTGCCCCGACTGAGGATTCTGTGGGATGGGAAGACTCGGAAGACAGCGTGTTTTCTGTGGAGGACTCATTAGAAATCTCCTACTCAGCCGAGCACTCGTTTACCAGGATCACGGGTGGTCAGCACTGGTGAGAACCTCTCAGTACCACAGAGTCTATGAAAGCCATTAATTCCATTGTTTCTGCATCAAGTGGAGAATACACAAAAGCAACGGCTGGTCCTCATTAAATGCTAAATAATGACATGCCGTTAAATCGCAGAGCCAGGGTACCACCAATCTGTAATATATAATTTCAGCAAAGGATTTTCTTTTGAGACTATGCTTGGCTAATTTAAAGCATAATTTCATTAACGTAGCCATCTTTCCATGCAGCATAGTAAAAGTAATGCAGCTGCAGCAGCGCGTGTTTTTTTAGGGTGCAGTGGTACCCCTGGGCGGCCAGCTTCCACTTCCTTCTCTTCCCATTTGACGGCCGACTCTGATTTTCACCATCCTCCTCACTCTCTCTCCTGCTGGTTCACGGCCTCTTTTGCTAGGAGACAGAGGCCTTTTTTCCCAATTTGTCTGATCCTTTTCTTGCAGCCCTCCGGGGGCTTCTCCTGAACATCAAAGACATGTAGAGCTGGGAGCCCATGGCCATTCATATAGAATTACAGCTCGGGTTCTCACCGGATTACAGAGTGGCGCAGCACAGAAGCCAAGTGGCAGTGCCAGGACACAGAGGCAAGCCCGTGCTGAACGGAAAACACGACTCTGTGCATTTATATGCAGGCTCCTCATAAACAGCCTAAGTTTTCACCAGCTCTCAGCGGATCAAGGGATGGGCGGGGCTCAAAGAGTTCCCGGGCACTCTCTTAATAAGCTGCCCACCCAGTCCCTTCTCCCCTGCGTGCTTCCTCAGATGTGCTTCAGAGTTAGAAAAAACAGTACTGACCAATAAGTAAGAGAACTAGAAACATAAAAGGAAAACGGCTTCCATGGCACAGTGCCCTGTTGCCGCGCTATTACTGTCCCCAAAGCCAGCCACACGGACTCTGGGTTTCCAGCAACTACATGCATCTCAGCCCATGCCCGCTTCCTCGCCACCAGTGGCCTCGCACCCTCTGCAGTCTGGCTTTTGTCTTCCGCCCTGCACGGAAGCTGTCAAGCCATATCCAAGCCGCTCCCGGTTCCTGGAAGGCCCTCCCCTTCTCAGTATCTTAGTCTCTCTCCCATGAGCTAGCTCCATCCGGGTGGCCTTACTCAGGCTTCTGTCTCTCTGCCAGGATGCAGAAAGGCCTCCCGGCCATGCTTCTTGTTTCTGATCTTGTCATCCTCTTTGTCCCATTGTCTGCAGCTGCTAGGACCTTCCATGATGCAAACCAGTCCGTGCGGGTCCTTCTCTGAAGACTCTAGTTTTTCCCTGTTACAAACAGCACCCAGCCCAGAGGTCCTTCAGGCCTGTCCCCAGATTGGCTTTACATCAGATTCACAGTCCCTGCCGTGTGCCCCAGCCCTGCCCTCTGCCTGCGGTCCCCAAGCACACTGGGCACCCTCGAGATTTAGCTCACGTTACCTGTTCTGTAAAGACCGTCACCCACCTCCTGGGGGCAAGTTAGGGACCCTGCTCTGTACAGATACCTCTTATTTGCCCCTTTGTATCAGAACTCATTGTCCTGCTGATGGCGCCTTATATGGATTTGCCCCACTCTTCATGCCTGGGATCTTTTAAGGACTGTGACTGTGCCCGTTGGTCTATGCATCTTCAGTGACTAGCAAGGCTTTTAGACACATACCAGAGACTTCTATGTCTGATGAATGAAAGAGTGCATGTATAACTTATTGCAAGGAATCAGTGAATTTAAACATTTGTGTGTGTGTGTGTGTGTTTGTGTGTGTGTGTGTGTGTGTGTTACTGGGAATTGAACCCAGGCACATTCTACCTCTGAACTATACCTCCAGCCCTATTTTTTTTTTTAATTCTTTATTTTGAAACAGGGTCTCACTAAGTAGTAGAAGGTGTCACTAAGTAGGTGAGGCTAGCCACAAACCTGTGATTCTCCTGGCTCAGCCTCCCAAGTGCTGGGATTACAAGCATGCACCACCACGCCTGGCTCTGAGGGTTATATTCCCACAATGAAGATGACTTAATTTCCCTCCTCTCTCACCCAAGAGAACAAAGGTAACCCAGACTGTTAACAGGAGAAAGAGTTTGAAACACAGCATCACGATTCCACCTCTGAACCCACTTTCTTCGGGTAGAAGAAGGCGGTGGCACATTTCCCAGGGTGATAAGCAGGGCACATTAGCATTCGGATCCGAGGAGGACAATGGAAACTGGATCCATGGGGCCCGAGTCTGAGTGCAAAGCAGCCCACTGTTCAATTGGTGAGCCTCTCTCAGGATGCCTGGGAAGCATTTAATGAGCCCAGAAATCAACTTGGTTTTAATGGAAGCTGAATGCACACAAAACACCAGTTAAATAGCTATTCACCTTCTTCTAGTTCATGTGAAAGTGGGTTTTCAGAAGTTTGAAGGTCAGTCCTTGGCACTTTCTCTCTCTCCCGTGACCTTGATTCCCCCCAAACGCTCAGGGCATGCTTCCTACACTGAGCAGGCTCTAGCACACCCCCTTCCTCTTTTCCTAGCTCTTACTAACTTTCAAGTCTGAGCCATCACTTTCTCAGATAAACCTCTTCTGACCTCTCAGCTTAGACAAGGGTTCTAGCTACATGTGCCCTTAGCCCCTGGGCATCATCTTTGCTATTTACAGCCGATTTAGGTCTCATAAAGGCAAAGTCAAATACCTTGCTCACCACTGTGTTTCCATTCTATGCAAACAGAAAGTGCTTAAAATTTAATGAGAAATTATGTATCTGTTGAATATATAATGGGTGACTTGGTGGGGTGGGGAGACAGCCTTGTCTTAACGGTGCATTCTCCTCAGACAGACACGGACACAGGGATTTGGGGGGGTGATTCCAAGGAAGCAGGAAGGGGAGGAACACCAGTGCTGGGGGCACTAATGATGGGCAACTGCATTGGAAAACTGGGGCTCGGCTCCATGGAGGACCTTCTGCAGGACTGTGTAGAAGGTGCCACAACAAGCTTTCCTGAGGGTGAAGGAGGGGGATATTTATCCCATAACTCTCCCCAGCATCTAGCCCACCCAGTCAGTGTGCCGAGGCCTGGACATTCAGAGAAAGCCTTTGGTCAGAGAGAGTGCAGACACCTGAAGTTGGGTGCTGCTGGTATTTGTAGATCTAGCCACCAGAGTCACAGTGATCGCTGGTATTGACTGTGGAGATAGGGGCAAGTCACCAAAGTGTCTCCTGCAGTCAGTACTCCTGAGGTTTTACTTCTAAATTTTATTTTCTTAAAAATAAATGTATTACCATTTCCATCTGCCCAATGATAAGTTGGTCTGTCTATATCGTTTCATAATGCCAATAGATGGCTTTGATAATATTCCACACTTAATATCCCGAACATTTTACCTAGGCAACAGTTTCTCCATGGATCACTTGTCAACACCACAAGAGAATTTTTGGCAAAAAGCTGGCATCATCTCTCCTGAACAATGTGTTGGGACTCTATCTCTACATTAGAGTTTCTTTTTTTTTTTTTTTTCAGTACTAGAGGTTTAACCCGAGGTATTCTCCCTTTGAGCTACACCTCCATGTCTATCTTTATTCTTTATTTTGAAACAGAGCCTCACAGAGTTGCAGAGGGTGTCACTAAGTGGCTGAGGCTATCTCGGTCCTCCTGTCTCAGCCTCCCAGGTACCGTAGTCACAGGGCGCGCCAGCACGCCTGGCTCACATCGTAGCTTCTCAAGTGCTCCGTGATCAAATGAGCTTGGGGACTTCTGTTCTAAAGCCAAGCCCCCTCAAAATGTTTTAATGGCTTCCCACTGTCCACTGAATCAAGAACATCTCACCAAGCCATTCAAGATGCCCACGCATGAGATCCAACACTTTCTGCTTTTCTTCCAATCAAACTGAAGTCATTTGCCGCCCTCTTGACACAGCTTCTCTCTCCCCTGGCACCCACAGTCTTCCCTGTGTCTCCTTCTGCCTTGACCTCTCTTCCTACTTAGCCCCGATTCCTGACTGCTCACTCATACTGAGCTTAGGTTGTGTGAGCTTTCATCTCTCGTCACCTTTGCAAAGCATGTCTCCATCTGCCCGGTCTTTACTTATTTGTTTACTTATTTATTTATTTTTGCTTATTCATTTAATTTGTGGTGCTGGGGATTGAACCCAGGGGCACCCTACCTCTGAGCTATACCCCAATCCTATTTTATTTTAATCTTGAAATAGGGTCTTGGTAAGTTGCTGAAGCTGGCTATGAACCCCTTGTCTCAGCCTCCCAAGTACTGGGATTGCAAGCGTGCACCACCACGCCTGGCTCTGCCTTTTCTTTAAAACCCCATGTCTCTGTTATGGTTCAGACTTGCAATGTCCCTCAGAGTCTCAGGTGTTCCGAGGTGGGGGGCTGATTGGATCGCGAAGGCTCTGATTACCGTGCTGGTGACTGAATGGATTACTGGTCACTGGAGGGTCTGCTCTGGACACACCCCCACCCTGCTTCCTGTCTGCCATGGGAAGCTGAGTAGCATCCGTAGTTTTATGTGTAGGTATATTGTGCATTCTCATGCATTTTAAATTAATATTTGTGTAAGGTGTGAGGTATAGTGAGTTGAATTCAATGTGGGAGACATTTTTCCTTTACTTTGGAAGACCCTTATATCAGCCATAACTCCAATGAGAATCCTCTTCAAGGCTGGACAAATTTGAACTGATGAAAAGCTTAATTTTAATCAGACAGGATGACTGCAATGAATATTAATAAAGAAGAAACATATAAGATCCTGAAATACTTGGTCTTTGCTTTAACAAGAAAGTATCGGTTGGCGAAGTCAACACACAGTTTGCTTATCTGTGCATGTAAATATCTATTTATGCATGTGCAGTACTGTGTAGTATGTGTGTATACATGTATCTCTATACAGATACATATGTATATGTATGGAGAGAGAGAGAGAGAGGGGGAGAGAGAAAGGGAGAGAGAAAGAGAGAAAGAGAAAGAGAGAGGGAGAGAGAAAGAGAGAGAAGGGAGAGAGAGAAGGGAGAGAGAGAGGGAGAGAGAAAGAGAGAGAGAAAGAAAGAGACAGAAGAGAGAGAGAAAGAAAGAGAGAAAGAGGGAGAGAGAAAGAGAGAGGGAGAGAGAGAAAGAGAAAGAAAGAGAGAGAGAGAGAGAGAGAAGGAGAGAGAGAGAGAGATTGTTGAATATTTCTGAGCTATCCCTCTCCCTAGAGTTCTAAGCCACAATTTTATGTATTTAGAAATTCCTGCTACCCTTTCCCCAGAGGCAGGAGATTTCGGTTAGTGGGTTTAGAATTTGTCACAAATTGTCACATTGTTGAGTTTATAAAATGTCCTTGACTTGAGTGAACCAGAGATGGATTTTCCATTACGTCACTCAGAGAAATAGTAGGTCTTCCCATAAACACAGACATTTTATCCCAGCTTTAAAAAACCATGTATTTTAATTTCTCCCCTTTAATAGCCTTTGCTGGCACCCACACACCCCCATGGATACTGCTGGCGACGTCGGGACGTCTGCATGCATTTTCCTCACCCAGAATCAGCCAGAAGGGCAGCGTGCCCCTCCGTGCCCGGTCCCCTGTGTCACCGGCCTGAGGCGCTCCATCAACTCTCCACTCAACGATGCTTCCGCACAGAGCTGAGAGCCGAGTTTAAATGACTCTCCCTGTGCTTGGGTCTTTAGTGTTTACGGGTTCACTCGATAAAAGTCACCGACAGGCCGTAGCCTACAATATTATTCTGGAATCAAAAAATGCAGTTGTCTCGATTTGCCTTTACAGAAGCACAGAGCACTTCTGGGAGATGGAGTGGCTTCTTCCAGTCCTGCACTGTGCTCTAAGGGGCATCTGCCCCCTTCACCTTGCAGGTTTGTCTTGTCCCTCCACACAACAAGGGGATAGTGGTAGGAGTCTATTTTTTCCAAACTCCATTTTACTGCTAATGGAGTTGGCCACATAATGTTGTAGAAGTAACATGAAAAGGGCTGTATGTATGCTTATATGTTGGCCATGCCCCTTTGGCTCCTGTAATTACCTCCAGAAGACAATGGCCCAGCCAGCTTCTAGCCCCTCAGCTTGGGCCCAGAATAAAACAGGTGGAGCACATCCATACCTTATCTGCGGCCTGGAACTCAATCAACTTGTATCCTGATGCAGATTTGCCATAGCCAAGGACCAATGAGTAAGAAACGTACATTGCTTATTGTTCATAAGCTACTGAGTCTTGTCATGCAGCATTATCACGGCAATAGCTAGCTAATATAGCTATCCATCTCCACTCATATTTCCCGTGGATAGTCAAGTCGATGTGAAACCCAGCACAAATTGTTATTTGCTAGGATGGACAAATGAGCCCAAACTCATAATTATGAAATGGATGCGACCATGGTTCATCCTTCAAGAATCTGCTCTGAGGATGTTTTCTCAGTAAATTTTAGTAGTATCAGTCTCTGCAGAATTATAGGATGTAAGGGCAACCATTTCATAACTATCCTCACAAGGAATAGCAACTGTAGCCTCCCGCAAGTTGTTATAGTATGGGGTGATGGCATAGGTTCCAAATGGTAGGAGTCAAATTTCTTGGCAGTAAGAAAAGCCAATACAATTCGTCCCTTCCCCACTAATATCAACCCTGATCATTAGTAGTTGCTAACATGTCCATCCCAATGCTGAGTATCAGCCTGGAATAACAACTTGTCCTCTACCTTCATCCTCAGATGACACATTTCTGGCTCCCTTGCTCCGTGAGTCTTGGTACATTTAGCAATGAGTGTTGGCCAGAGTTCACCAGATTTACTTCCTTCCTTCCAGATGTTCAGCTAGGTACAATAGCCATCTTATTAAGTGTGTTATGTCAGGACTAAGGAAATAGATTGATATTCCCTTTACAAAATATATCTCAGAAATGAATGTCCTCATCTTAATAGCAGGACGTATCTTTGCTACCTGGAGTTCCTTTACAACACGGTCAAAAATCTTCCAGTGTCGAATGCATCATGTGAAGTCCTTTAATTATTTTTAAAATAATTACTGCTGGGTGTGGTGGCGCTGTTGTAATCCCAGGGCTTGGGAGGCTGAGACAGGAGGATCGCACAGGTTCGAAGCCAGCCTCAGCTACTTAGTGAGGCTTTTAGCAACTTAGTGAGACTCTGTTTCCAAATAAAATATAAAAAAAAGGTCTGGGAGTATAGCCTGGAGGTAGAAAGCCTCTGGGTTCCATCCCCAGTACCACCAAAAAAAAAAAAAAAAAAAAAAAATTACCAACTATAGAAAAGCCTTACAAAATGTGTGTGCACTTAGTTCATTATCTCAACACTCACACCTTTCTCTCCACCTCAGTGTTTTCTCATTTTTATCCCATGATTCTCTTTCTCCTCCAATAAGATCATTTTTCCTCTAATGACCCAATTGCAGACAGTCTGGGTAAGGCTGGATCTTAATTGCAATACATATTTCACCTCTAAGAAAAATTTGAAAGATATTAGAGTTGCATTTTTTTTTAATATTTAGAGTTGCATTTTAATGTATATATATTTGTGGTGCTGAGGACTGAACCCAGGAGTAGTCTACCTCTGAGCTACACTCCCAGTTCTACTTTAATTTTTATTTTGAAACAGGATCTCACTAAATTGTGGAGGGCTTCACTAAGTCATTGAGGCCAGCTGCAAATTTGTGACCTTCCTGTCTCAGTCTCCCGAACACTGGATTACAGGTGTGCACCAGCATGCCCAGTGCTTTTTAACATTTAGTGCCTTGTTAAGTAGAAGAGGGAGTACTCTCATCCTGTACTGCTAGCTGGGAAAACACTCAGCGAGATAAATATAACAGCAAGTCATATGAAGGAAATATGGGCTCGACTGAAACAGTTTCAAACAACTGGGAATGTTCTGTAATGAGACAAAGAGCAGTGAGCTTGTTCATGGATGTGCTCAACCTAGGATAGTAGAGAGGAAATTCCCGTGTCCTTAAGGACCCTCTGACCCTACGATATAGTGATTTGTTCTCTTTGATTCTTTAGTTATCGACACAAGCATATGTGCTGTGCGGCTGGGACAACATGGGCCGCCAAGCAAGTACCATAACATCTTTATGATCCCGTGACGAAATGGAAAAAGACAGGCAGAAGCTGTAGCCTTGAATCCAGTCTGTCCTCCTACATAGTCCTAGCTTCTGTGAAATCCAATCAAAATGACAATACAGGCTTTAGAAAACTCTCAATTTCTTCACATTCTGTTGGTTAATTTTCACTATAGCTGCAGGTATCTGGGAATGTAAACACACATGTATCTTTATAGATGAGATTACATTTGTTATCTGCCATAGCAGTTAAGAAAGTGGCTTGTTATTCTTGTCTCTTTTTTCTTCCCGATATCAGGGATGGAACCCAGGGGCATTCTACCTCTGAGCTACACCTCCAGCCCTATTTTTCAGTCTTTATTTTGAAACAGGGACTCAACAGGTTGTGGAAGGTCTCACTAAGTAGCTGAGGCTGTCCTTGAACCACAATCCTTTTGTCTCAGCCTCCTGAATGCTGGGATTACAAGCGTGTGACTGCTCTCCGTCTTCTTCAGTGGCTTCTGAAGGTCTCAGGGTGCACTTGTCCACTTCAGGAATGAGTTCCTTCCTTCTGGCCAGAGTCAGAAAGCCACCTCTCCCCTGCTGCTTGATTCTGTTCATGAGCAGGACCCAGCACAAGCTCCTGCATCTGGACTTTCCTGCAGTGGTACTGCCGATGGATGGAAAGGCCCAACGGGGCCTCCACATTTCTCTGTTGTCTGCAGCATGCCTCTCTTCCCAAGGAATTGCACAACATATTAATGGCCTCTGGAAATAATGCTAACCATGCCTCTTGCAAAACCAGGATAGAATTTACTTGGAATAAAATGACGACCAAGGCAAGCTTAAAAAAGAAACCCACAAGAACTCACGTTTTTTGAAACAAAACAGAAGCCCTTTGGGCCTGAACAACTTCCCCAAATTTACTTCCAGTTCAAAGCTTATTTATAGAGATAGCCCAACAGATCTTTCTAGATTTTTCCTTAACTGAGTAGGTCAATGACTTTTCTAGTTCCTTTCCCATCATTCTTTGCCCATCTGAGAATCTATACACTGAAAGAGTACAGGATCTACAGGACAGATTATAAAGTTCCTGAAGTCGGCTTCTGGGCCTTAATTTTGCTCGCAGTCTTAAGAATGTTTTTATATACTCTTCTTGTGCAATGTAATTAGACATCATAGCAAGATTCAAAGTGATAAAAGCAAACATACATACATCACTTGGTAGATGTTTTGTTTAGATATTCTTTTTTTTTTTTTTTTTGCAGTACTGGGGATAGAACCCAGGGGCACTCTACCTCTGAGCTATACCCCCAGCCCTATATTTTATTTATTTTGTAACAGGGTCTCATTGAATTGCAAAGGGCCTCCCTAAGTAGCTGAGGCTGTCCAGGAACTACAATCCTCCTATCTCAGCCTCCCAAATGCTGGGATTACAGGCGTGTGCCACCACGCCCGGCTTTAGATATTCTTAATTTGCCTATAGTTGAGCTCTCAGTTATGTGACATAAGATAAATGTTTAGTGACATAGACTGGATTAAATTGTCTCTACATGATATTTCTGAGATTCTAAAGTGGAATTTCTAAGATCTCAAACTACAGGAAATACAGAGCTGTCAGTTCTCCATCACCACACAAATGGTGACACCTTGTCTAGAGAGGATGAGCTTCACAGGCTATTTCTAACAAGCTGAAAATGTCATGCCATTCCCACACTACAGTCTCCCTGGACGGTTGCAGATACCTTTACAACCTCTTTTTTTTTTTTTCAGTGCTGGGGATGGAACCCAGGGGCATTCCTCCTCTGAGCTACTCTCCCAGCCCTATATTTTATTCTTTTTTGGGGGGGTGGTGGTACTGGGGTTCCTGGAAGCCCTTCTACCTCTGGGCTACACTCCCAGACCTCTTTTTACATTTTTATTTTGGAAACAGGGTCTCTTAAGCCAGTGCGGCTGGCTTCGAACCTGCGTGATCCTCCTGTCTCTGCCTCCCAAGCGCGGGGATTACAAGCGTGCGCCGCCACGCCCGGCTATTTTTTATTCTTTAACATAGGGTCTCACTGCGTTGCAGAGGGCTTCACTGAGTAGCTGAGGCTGGCTGAGAACCGCGATCTTCCTGTCTCAGCCTCCCGAATGCCGGGGTTACAAGCGCGCCCACCACGCCCGGCTTTGCAACACCTGCTCTCTCTTAAAAGGGGGAAATTCTCCAAT
Organism: Muscardinus avellanarius; assembly: GCF_963383645.1. Taxonomy (NCBI): domain Eukaryota; kingdom Metazoa; phylum Chordata; class Mammalia; order Rodentia; family Gliridae; genus Muscardinus; species Muscardinus avellanarius. Next base: position 775,112 of record NC_137794.1, read on the forward strand.
CTCTTTCCAACTCCTGCCTCTTTTATAACTTCTGGGCCACCCAGTCCAACTGTACCGGAAAGAGCAATGTGGAATGTTCAATAGCCAGCTCACAATAAATGCGTTTAAAGTTAAATTCTTAATCTACTCTTCCTCCTATCCCACATACTATCTTACAATACTGTTATACTAGGTACTGGACTCTTGCCAACAACTTTGACATTATTCTTGACATCTCCTTCAACTTAACTCTCCAGAAGGAATCGGCTGCCATATCCCAGCTTGTCTTCTTAGTTCTTTTAATTTTTTTTTATAGTTGTAGAGGTTTAATTTACATTTCTCTTTTCTGAGATTTCTACGTGAATGGAATCACACAGTCTGAAGCGATCCGCGGCTCTTGTTTTATTTCAGGTCTCTAATGTTTCTGAGATCCGTCTCAGTGGTTCATGGAGCAGTCGCCTGTTTGTTTTCATTGTCGATTCATGCGCGGGATTCTGCAATCTACTCTTTAGGTGCTCATAGCAACCTGCAGCGTACTATCCGAGATTACCAACCGCAGTCATTTTAAATATGGATAGAAACACAACTCGGTTCAACAAACACCAGTGTTTCTTCAAAATGTCGCTTTGGCTTCAGCAACATGGTTTCAAATCCTTGCCCTCTACTTCAGTGCTGAGCACATCTGGCCTCTATAAACATACCACCGAAGTGTTTTCAAAGGCAACTTTGGAAGAAGATGGTAAGTAATAACACCAAAGCAAGAGTCCTTGGTAATGTTTTAAGACTTTGAAGTGTCCACATTTCAAAAGAATGCATAAACTAATGGCTATTAATTTCATTTTTTAAAATTAGAACATTTCCAATAGTAGTTGAAAAATGGTTCCTAATTTAGAATTGTTCCTCCCATCCTGGTTTGCAAGGGATTTGGCATGGAGTGAGGTTGTGTAACAGAGATTGTAAATCAAAGGTTACTTCTTACAGATTTCGCAGCATCACAAGGAAAATTACTATCCCAGAATGGATTGTAACACCCGTGAAAGCATCATGGAGGCGGAGGCGGGGTTGTGCAAAGATGGGAACGGCAGTTCATAACCTTTCTGATATTTTTCAAGTGTGATGGCGAACTCCTCCAAGTTAATAAAACACAGAAACAGAGACATAACAAAAATGTTTTGGCACCAAGAATGATAACATTGGGATATTCTAAAAATTTGCTAGATAAGCAAGCCGTGCTCAAAGGTGAAATAAGTCATACAAATCGTATGATTGATTTATTGAAACATGAGCCTGGACTTCAAGGGAAAATTATTTCTGGAGGAATAGAATGGAATTCTAGATGTGGTTGTCCAAGACATCCCTTGAAGAAAGCTTGCATCTCAGAGATAAACAGTTTTAAAAAGGATGCAATAACACCCACAAGTGGACTGCCATTCCCAGCTGCTTAGCCACGGTAGCGCTCTTTATCCTTTTTATATAAAGAAGAGGTTATCCTTGGGATGACAGAAAGGACCACCTTTCTCTCACAGAGCGCAAGTATAATTCTACTGAAATGCTTTTCCAGAAACGCCAGTCGATGGGGGTTGGCAGCACATTAAGTGTGGCCACGGGCAAGACTTCTCCTTCTACCTCCTGTGGTTTGGCATTGAACGAGTCTCACCCAGATGAAGAGATCTAAAGCGTAGCTACAAAATAGCCTGGGAGGGATTTTTAGCCACAATCTTTGCCCTGTGTAATAGTCATCTATCACTGCATAACAAATTTCCCCAAAACATAGTGATTTAAGACAGCATTTTATTATTTCTCCAATTTTGGATTCAGCCCAGTACTTTCCTCCTCCACACGGTGTCAGCTGGGCACTCTGGGCGGCTTTCGGGTGGTGGCTGGGCTGGGCTGGGTTGAGCTGGACCGCCTCGGATGGCCACATGCCAGTGGAAACTCTGTGCTCTTCTGTGCTACGTCCACGTGTGTTTGGCTTGGGCTTCTTTACAACACGGTGGTCTCAAGGTAGTCATGGCAGCTAGTTTTGAAGAGGGAGAAAGCAGAAGCCCCCAGCTCTGATGGTCCCCATCTGTCCTGTCCTATTCGTCACTCAAGACAGAGGCCAGCCCAGATCAGAGAGGAGAAACAGATCAGGTCTTGCTGGGGTAGCAGGACACACGGGAAGGGAAGAGGTTCATGTTGGTGGTCTTTAGATCTTTAGAGACTCACCTGAGTAGGTGGGCTATAAGAGTAGATTTGGGGGGGGGGTTCTGGGGATGGAACCCAGAGGCATTCGACCTCCAAGCTACAATCCCAGCCCTATTTTTATTCTTTATTTTGAAATAGGATCCCACTAAGTTGTGAAGGGCCTCACTAAGGAGCTGAGGCTGTCCGTGAACTGCAATCCTCAGGTCTCAGCCTCCCGAATGCTGGGATTATAAGCGTGCACCATCACGCCCGGCTAAGAGTGGTTTTGGTGAGGAGTGAGGTTGAGCTGAGTAGAGAAAACCCCTTCTGGGGCAAAGAAGGGTGTAAAGTTTGTTAAAGCGGAGGCAGGTTGACAGCAAACTTCAGAGACAGTGTGACAGGAAGTCGATTGAGGAAGCCCCGGGGAGCGGGGAAATGGCGTGGAGAAAACTGTGCCGGCACGAATCAGACTGCCTAGGACACCAGAGATGTTCAAAAGTGAAATATCTAGGTGAAAACAAGTGCTTTTCTCTTTATCTTCATGTCACAGGTGACTTTGTACGCTCACGGCTTAGGGAGCTGGGAGATGTGTGTCCAGGTGTTGAGGGGCCTGGAGAGCTTAGTAGGTGGCCTGGTTCGGTCCTGGTTGCAAAGGCTTCCTCCTGCTGCCTAGGGACACGTGGCTCCCATCAGGGTGAGATGTAACTTCCCAGGGCATTCTCGCAAAGCCTGTAAGTGCTGTTGAGATGCTGCTGGCATCCAGTGGCGAGGAGCCAGGATGCTAAACATCTAAGCACACCAGTGACATCCCAGGTGAGAAGCGCTGAGGCTATTTAAGGCATTCGGGTGGAAACACAGGATCTGGAAGACGCCAAGACAGCCACCTGATCCGAGAGCCTGTTGTCTTCGGGTCGGACCGAGGCAGGCACGATGCTGAGCCGTGGGAAATATGATGCCTATAGAAAATTTACTTTGGAGATCACGCTGGGAAAAGGGCATGATGGGAAACATCTTTTCACCTGATAGCGCAGTCCTGAACTGCCAACCGAGAGACCTGGAGTGATCGTGGCTTCCGATGGAAAGAAGACCGACACTGGGTGAAGCAGGAGCATCGGAAATAGAAGAGCACTGCACCACAAGCCCTTGACAACATACCTCTGGGGATTGGCTAAGCTGCCTCTGTGTGAACCACGGCATCCTGTTTCTATTGGTGTTTATTTATTTATTTTTTTGGTACTGGGGGTTGAATCCAGAAGTGTTTTACCTCTGAGCTATACCCCAGCCCTACATCATCATCATCATCATCATCATCATTATTATTATTATTATTATTATTATTTTGGAAACAGGGTCTCAATACATTGCTGAGTCTAGCCTTGAATCTACGATCTTCCTGTCTCAGCCTCCTAAGTACTGGGATTGTAGGCCTGGGCTTCTGCTATTGTTTAAAATATATCACCATCATTATTATCATCAATTTGTGGTACTAGGGGTTGAACCAGGGACACTCTCCCTCTGAGCTACACCCTCAGCCCTAGTTTTTTTTTTTTTTTTGAAACAGGGTCTCCCTAAGTCAAGAGGGCCTCACTAAGTTGCTGGAGCTGGCCATGAACCTGCGATCCTCCTGTCTCTCAGCCTCCCAATTACTGGGATTACAATTGTGCACCACCACTATCAGCTTGAAATCAATTATGTCCAGTTTTTGTGTGAAGAGATCTTCCTGATAATTATGCTTGGAGTCGTATTTTATTTGTCCCAAATCAAAGTAATAATTTTCCCCCTACATGCAAATCAGCCAGTTATGGGTCGTCATCCCCGTCCTTGGCAAGAGTTGCACCTAACACATCTGAACACTCACGGCACTGAGTGGGTTGGTTTTTTTCCAGGATGGAATTCACCTTATATTGCAGAAATACACTCTAGCTCCTTCCCAGAAGTGCTCCATTTAAGAAGTGACCTTGGGTTTGGGAGTCCCGATCGGACTGGTGATAGGCTGCGGGCCCTGACTTTGGTCTCTATCTTCTACTCCTCTTCCCTGTTCTTCCTCCCACGTGAAGCTTTCCAAGTGCTTCTTGGTCTTGTCCATCTTGAGACCTGAAAATGCCTGGGAGTTTGCTGCTGTGTGGCCGGCAGATGGGAATCCTGACATGGTAGGAGCCACATGGAGGGAGTCTGTCTCACGCACTCTTAAGCTCAGAAGCTTTTGCGTTTTGCAAGCTTTTGAACTATTTCGAGTTTGTCCACGGATCACAGAGTCAGATGCAGACAGCAATGACGGAGCCGGGCGAGCTGACGCCTGGCTTCACCGCTGTGCACTTTCTAAAGCCGTGCACCGGTGTTTTGGTTGAATTCACACTGGCCTCAAAGAAAGTCTCTGACAGAGGGGCAGGCCCCACCGATGGGCAGTGGCGTTCACTAGCCACAGAGAGAGTTACCTGTGCCAAATCTGAGATTCTGTTGCAGCTCTTCCCCTGCCCAGCGCTCCTCTGCCCTGCCCTCTGTGGTTGGCCGATGTGTGCTCCGGGAACGCTAACTCCTTTTATATGTTCTCTTTGATGGTTCGGAAGGCATTTGAGACCACGCGGAGCCTCAGGGTCACGGTTATGAACAACAATTATTGTACTGGAGGGTTACAGATGTGCTCGTTACTAGAGGCTTGTGGTTAATAGAATGTTCAACAACAAAGGCCCTATTGTATAACTGAGGTGGGGGAAGAAACCCCCCAGTGGCAGAATACAAAATCTCAGAAGGTCAGGGGTCTGGAGGGAAACACATGAAGTTAAGTTTTTCCTTTATATAAAATAAATTTTTTTTTCCCAAATGAAATGGTCAGAGCTTTAAAAAGTTTTCCTGTGGGAAGTATTGTGCTTCAAAGAAGAAAGAGGTCAAGTGTAGATGCAGCAAGCCAGAGGCTCCGTGTGGAGATGCTTTTCCACAGCCTGGTTGTCTTTGGTGAAGTCTAATCACCATGGGTCCCTAGGGAACCATTCCCAGGCTATTCATTTCTTTGCACAGACTCAGGTCCCATGGAACTCCTACTGTACACGGAGCATAAGACCTGACCTTCCTGCAGCGGACACGAACACAGCCCAGGAACTACCAAGCCCCTTGACACAGAATGCGTCGGGGTGCCGCTGAACCTTAATACCACCACTAGTTCAGGCCCCAGGGAGCAGATACTTAAGTTGGGCCATGCTAAGAAAACCTAAGAAAAGCCAGGCGCAATGGCGCACGCTTTTAATTCCAGTATTTAGGAGGCTGAGACAGGAGGATCATGGTTCACAGATAGCATCAGCTACTTAGCGAGGCCCTTTACAACTCAGTGAGACCCTGTTTCAAAATAAAGAATAAAAAATAGGTCTGGGGGTATAGTTTGGAGGTAGAATGCCTCTGGGTTCCACCCCCAGTACCACAAAATAAAAACAAAACAAAACTAATAAAACTTAATGGGGTGTTGCTCACTATTTTAGAGTGGGTAAAGTTCTTTCAATATATATATTTTTTGTGCGTCTGGGGATGGAACCCAGGGACACTTGACCTCCAAGCTACAGCCCCTATCCTATTTTTATTCTTTCTTTCTTTCTTTTTTTGGTACTGGGGTTCCTGGAAACCCTTCTACCTCTAGGTTACACTCCCAGACCTATTTTATATTTTTTTTATTTGGAAACAGGTTCTCTTAAGCCAGCGCGGCTGGCTTCGAACCTGCGTGATCCTCCTGTCTCCGCCTTCCAAGTGCTGGGATTATAAGCGTGTGCCACCACGCCCGCTCTATTCTTTATTTTTGAAACAGGGTCTCACTGAGTTGCGGGGGGCCTCACTAAGTAGCTGAGGCTGGCCGCGAACCGCGATCCTCCTGTCTCAGCCTCCCGAATGCTGGGATGACAAGCGTGTGCCACCACGCCGGGCTCTTATAGAGTTATTGCCCTTATTTATGGGGTATAGGATAACATGTGAATGCTTACTTCAATACAGTGTGATCAGGATGATTGGATAATATAAAAAGGGCTGGGGTTCTGGTTCAGTGGTAGAATGCCAGCTCTCCAGCTCTTTTGATTTTTATTTTGAAACAAGGTCTCACTAAGTTGCTGAGGGTCTTGTCAACTGGTTGAGGCTGTCTTCCAACCTGCGATCCTCCTGTCTCAGCCTCCCAAGTACTGGGATTATAGGCATTGTGCCATCAGGCCCATCTCTGATAGGAGAAATTGGAACATCAATTGACAATTTTATGTGTAGGATCTGTGGACTAGGAGAAAAGTATTCCCACTTTCATATCCACGATCCCTGAAGTTCTTCTGTAGCCAGACAAGAACTCAAAGCAGAATGTCATGCCGTTCAGTGCCGCCAGAGCTCAGCCACGTGGGACGGCAGCGAGGCCAGCCAGCTGCGTGGACCACTGAAGCATCGTGGTTCTCAGCCGACTGCTTGCCCTGAGTTCTGAGGGCTGTACAGGATGCCAGCCTGGCGGTCAGCAAGGAGGGCGAAATCGGGCCCATCTTCTTTGGCAATGTTGCAAGTGACCGGCCCTTTGAGCACCCACGTGCTGCACTTTGTCAAGACCCCCGGTCCCGGTCCTTGCTGCCTTTGAGTCACAAGGACAAGAACAAGGTCATTGCTTGACCTTGGTGAAGCTCCTGTATGGACTTTTTAAAACCCGCTGTTAACCAGGCATGTGGTGCACACTTGTGATCCCAGCATTTGGGAGGCTGAGACAGGAGGATCTGGGTTTGCTGGCAGCCTCCGCTACTTAGTGAGGCCCTTTGCAACTCAGTGAGACCTCAGTGTTTCAAAGTAAAGAATAAAAAAAATAAGGCTGGGGGTGTAGCTCTGAGGTAGAATGCCCCTGGATTCCATCCCCAGTACCGCACACACATACATACATACATACATACATACATACATACATCCCACTGTTGGTACAAGAGAGAGAATGTACATGTTTCCTAAGAGAAGCACAGAGGGACCACCAGAGGCAAAAGGAGAAGATGAGGGACTGACTGTGCCTTGAAGTGCAATTCTCCTTCATTTACATTTCCCAGGGGCAATTTGGGCCCTGGGCATTTCCCCTGGGATCTGGGCCTGGCTTTCATGACAAAAAGTCAGGAACTCAGGTATCTTCCCAACTATCTCTTGCTGGCATTTAAAGCCTTCTCTCCTGCTACGCCCTTCACATACAGACGTCATAGAGCCATGGATGGTGACGGTGCCACCATTACCCCTCTGTCCTCCAGGAAGAGTATTCCCCATCCATCTATGCGACCGGGCAGCTGGGGAGAAGCTGGCTATGTCTACTCGGGTGCAGTGTTGTTTTTAATCTTTCTTGGATTCACCCAGTAAGAGTCAACTTGAAATAAAGCTTCAACATTCTTAAGGATCCTCCCTATACCTCTGCTCCCTCTGTTCTTCAGCCCCACAATCCTTGAATTAAAAGATAGGTAAAGAAGCAGAACGTGAGAAGCGGGGCAGGGGATTGGATGTGAAAATACAAATATCAATCACCATGCCAAAACTCTTTCTTGAAAAGCGCCCTGGGCGAGACCCATCTGATAGGAACACAGAAGGCCAGGAGTCCTCAGGAGGGTGCCTCCCCTGCATGGCACTTGGGGGGCCCTGGACACACCCGGCTGGATTTGTAGACAGCCAGGTGGAGCCGTGCCTGGGGTTGGAAGATAAAAGCAAAAGTCAGCCTGGGGCAGCTCTGTGGGAGAGAGCTGTGCTGAGGGAGGCGGCCCTCCATGGACCATCAGAGAGAAGGTGAGGCAGGTAGAGAAGGTGAGGTTGGTGGCAGGTAACAGGATTTTAGTGAGGGGAGGAGATGGCTCCATAAACCCAGGCAGTGGGTGGTGGGTCCAGCCTTGGTTTCCAGGAAGCCACAGAGGGTACCAGGACCCTGGAGGTCTGGGCTGATGAACCAGCCATCTTGGCATTGGATGCCTTGCTGTACACATTGGGAGAGGGCAGAAGCCCTTGCTGCCACATCCTTCCCAGGCCTCCAGCCTTCACTGAAGCAAGATGCTTCCTGCCTCGGTTTCCCCATCCGGCCCAGCCTGCTCTCTGGAGCAACAGATTCCTAGTTTCCTCCGTTGCACCCATCTCCATCACCAATGGGACAGTCAGTGGCCCTGAACTGAAGACTGGACTGCTCTGAGTCCTCTGACACCCAGATCTGCCCTCATCTGCATCTGCTTTCTGTAGCTCAGGTCTCCTCGCCACTCACCAAGAGGATGAGAACAGCTCCCTCCCTGCCAGCTTCCCCTGAGGTCCACTCTCAGTCACACCTGCCTCCCTGTCCTCTCTAGAGAAGCCCAAGCCCAAGCTCCTTCCAAAGCTTTCTTGGGATCTGAAGACACAGATAAGGCATGTCAACCATCCTGGGACTTCCCCCCCTCAACTGGCCTGTCTAACCTCGCAGCCCACCAGCACTCCCCAAACCCCTGCAGCTGGGGCTGGAATCTCCCAGCTCAGCCTTGAACTCTGGCAAAGAGACATTAAGAACTGCCTTAAACCAGGCATGGCGGCTCACACTTCAGGAATCCCAGCATCACAGAGGATCACGAGTTTGAGGCCAGTTTCAGGAACTTCGTGGGACCCTCAGCAACTTAGTGAGACTCTTGCTTCAAAAATTTAAAAGGAGATAAAAAAGAAAAAGTTTGGAAGCTTAGCTCAGAGGTAGACGCTCTTGGGATCGGTCCCCAGTGCAAAAAAAAAAAAAAAAAAAAAAAAATCCCCAAACAAAACAAACAAAAACACTGTCTCAAAGTTATCTAGAAAGTTAGCAAAGCATGGATTTGAACCCCTGCTGCGGACTCGCAGAACCCAACTGTTCACTCAGATGTCAGGCCACCCATTCCCAAAGAGCCCCTCGACTGGCCAACCTGGGGATTTTCGGTTTTCAATATTAACTCCTTCTCTATTTAGATCCCAGGAAATTCATCCCTAGAATAAGGCTTTCCGTTCTGGCCTAGCTTCTCCACTGCTCAGAGGCATGGCATGTTCCAGGTCACACAGGAGACAGGACACGCCCCATCTAGAACTTCAGTCCTGCCTTTATTTTATTTTTTTCTGGACATAATTTCACCCTCATTGTCCCCTCAGTGTCTTGCCTCTGATGTAGGACTCCTGTAACATTTACAGCATTTAAGAAAGAAAACACTCTGTGTACATTAAGATAAATTATTTTAAGCCAGGCATGATGGCACACATTTGTAATCCCAGCAGTTGGAGACTAAGACAGGAGGATCGCGGTTCCCGGCCAGCCTCAGCTACTTAGCGGGACCCTTTGAAACTCAGTGAGACCCTGTTTCAAAATATAGAATAAAAAACAGGGCTGGGGGTGTAACTCGGGAGTTAGAACCCAGTTGCCCCTGGGTTCCATCCCCAGTACTGCAAAAAATTAAAAAATAATTAAAATTAAAAATAGGGCTGGGGGTGCAGCTTGGAGGTTGAATGCCCCTAGGTTCTATCCCCAGTACCACAAAAAGATATATGATTTTAATAATAACCAAAGTATGTATTCACGAATGAAGATTTTCCAGATTCTCGATAGGGATTTTGCTTCTTCTTCTTCTTCTTCTTTTTTTTTTTTTTTTTTTTTTTTTTTGCAGTGAGAATGAAGCCTTGGACCTTTCACATGTTGGTCAAGCTCTCTACCACTGAGCTGCTCCCCAGCCCTGTTTCTTTTTCTTTGCAGGGATCTCTCCCTAAGTTGCCCAGCCTGGCCTCCACTTGAGATCCTCCTGCCTCAGCCCTGGCGGAGCTGGGATTGCAGGCACGCGCCACCGCGTATAGCGAGTTCCTTCTCTCCGGTCAAATGCTACGTTCGCTGGGCTTCTAGCCACAGCCTCCTTCCCAGTTCTGGTTGATCTTATCTAGGATAGGAACGTGGACGCAGGTGTTTCAAAGAGCTAAGTACCTTGATATGCCCGCGTTCATCTGTTACTAACGCACGGTGAATGCAAGCAGGACTAAGGCAGAAGGATAAACACGTTCCAGCCAGACCTATTTCCAGGGAAATTGCTTAAAGACAGCTCAGACTCACAAGGATAATGACTTCCCTATGGCTCTATAACTTGGGCCTTACATACAGACTCCCATAAAAAGTTAGGGGCGAGATCAAAAGAAACGAGCAGGGCTCTGCGGAAGGAAGCTGTTCATGCGGCAGCTGAATATTCCTCCCCAAAATGGCCCAGGGGGATTTCACCGTCTGGGATTCCCTGTGTCTGCTGCCATCTACGAAAGCACCTTGTGCTGAAACTGACTCACGCGAGGAGGGGACCCCTGACTGCAGCTTCCTTTGACTGAGCTCTTCACCTGCACACCAGGGAGGTCTGTCTGTGTTTGTTTCCAGAGAGGAGCGTCAATGCCCTGTGGGAATGGCCTGGGGGAGACTACTGATTTCTGGCTCTGGCCCCATCTACTCTCTGTCCCTTTGAACCATCAAAAACCAAGATGGGCCTTAGCCATCTTGAAGGGGATGCCAGTCTAGTCCTGACGCTGCCTTCAGGCTTTCCCACCATTCCACGGGAGCCTGTACTCCTGCAGGAGAGATCAGTGCAGCCACCCTGCATGGACTGGGACCTCTATTTGGGACCTCCGCATGGTTCCCAGGCTCTAAGGGTCCGTCATAATGAGCCGTTGTAAGGACTTCAAGGAAGCTTCAACCCAACCAAAACAAAAGCCTGCCTCTTCTATAATAAGACTGCACATGTTGGCTAAAGAATAGGGCTCTTTGCTTATGGCTAGAATTATGTCAATTCAGAATGTCACAAGGCTATTAAATCCGGCTTGCAAGTGCTAATTGGCTATTTATGGCAATGTGAAACTTGCAGGGACTTTTTCTTTGGACATCAGACCTGGCTGGGGGGAGCCAGGGGCGTCTCCCTCTTCCCCCGGGTGTGCCTACCGAAACCCATCTCTAAGGACACTCTGTCTTCAGCTGAATCAGGAGTTCCTCAGCTTTGTTGCTGTCCACACTGCACAGAAGAGGGACCAGAGGGAGCAGAATGCTAAGGACGCCCTGAGGCTCCTTATCCAAAGGTCTCATCATCAAGGGGCGGGGACTGGACAGGGTTTTATCTACCAAGAGTGCCGGAGCCAGCCGGCAAAAGTACGGGCTCCGAAGAGAGGCGTGAGAATGAAAGAATTCAGTTCTAAGAATTTGATTCAAAGAATATTTAATTCTATCATGGAAGGATCGCCAGTCCACTCCCGGGTCAAATCTCTACTGGCCGAACCCGGGTTTATCTCTCTCTTCCTATTTATACAGCTCCAGGTCAGTTAATCCCTCGTGCCATCACCACCTGTGCGCATAATGGTCAGGCCAATCAATCCCTCGTGCCATCACCACGTGAGCTTCTCTCAGACCTTTTACTTTGAACTTTCCATGGCCCCAAACCTTATTGACTCTGGGCGAAGGACAGTCAGAAGTATTCTTTTAGGGGAAAACCTTAATGGCTCCCCACACAAGAGCCCCTGAGTACACCCCAGTTATAGGCTGATACTCTTTGCTGAAGAGACTAAATTAGAGTGACATGTTGTAGGTTTACCAGGCTGACAGTTGGATGCAGACAGCAGCCAAGCCATCACAGACTAACAATGGGGTTGTTCCAACCTCAGGGTGAGGTTGGAACCCACTGCCTCACCTCCCAAGTTTGCCTGCCCCTTGAGAGAGGACTCCGGGCTCCAGGACCTGGCATCCAGGATGGCTTTAAGGATGGTGAAGAATCAGAACCACACATTTGAATGCTATGAACTCAGGAATGTGTCTTGGTTTGTTGGAAAGAGCTTGAATCCCAAAGGACAAAGGAGAAAGGGGAATGAAATGTCAGTTCTCTATCCGTCGAGTTCAGGAGCATGCTGGGCTCTGGGTTCTCACCTTGATCCATGTCTTGGGCAGGGTCCCCTTAAAAGCAGACCGGGAATACAAACTTACTTACGTATGAGTTGTTTATTGTGAAACCATTCTGGGGGATACCCGTAAAAGACAGAGGGCTGGACAGGAAGAGGAGGAAGACAAGCAGGATTATTCAGGAGACCTCTGTCAGGAGATCCATCACAATTCATGGCCAATAAGCTGGATTTGCGGTCTACACCACCGTCATGGGGTAAAGGATTTTGGATCTGGGGAGAGGGTCAGTAGCAAGCCTCTCTGCGTGGGTTGGGACAGTGAGGAGGTACAGGTGCGGTCAATTGAAATTTCAGCACAAGAGGAGGTATCCACAGCCACGCTAGAAAGGGGTTTCTGGGAATATGGACATGGCCAGCCCTGACCCTGCACCCAGGCACAGAATCTCCTCGCTCCTCACCTTCTCTGGCTGCCCAGGCCTTGGGCTTTGGTTTAGAGCTGACCAGTGTGATTGTGTGAAATCCTGCCCTCCACCCCTCATTCAGGGGCTGGGGGCTGCAGGTCTGTCCTAGGAGCCCCCGCACTGAGACAGACAGCTCACGTTCATGTCACCCAGCACTGGAGTCCATGCCCTTGGTGAATCCCACTGCAGAGACCAGGAGGGACACTGGGGTCGACAGGGAGGGCGCTGCACACACAGGACAGTCCCGTCCTGATTTCCTGCCTGCTCAGATCATCCACCCCAGAGCGCCTTCTGCTTCCCGGGTCACAGGGCCCATCATTCATGGACATGAACTTGCTGGTTTTAGATCTGTCAGATGAGAGGGTAGAAAATAGCGAATCAATGGTGTGTGTGTGTGTGCACGCACGATGTTGTCGAGTGAAAAAATCCACTTTTCTTAGAGAGCATACTCCGGCACTGTCCATCCCAAGGTTGTCTTCACTGGTGCTAATAGATAATGAAACATTATTATTATTATTATTATTATTATTATTATTTTATTATGGTACCGGGGATGGAACCCAGGGGCATTCTACCTCCACACTACTGCCCTATTTTTTTATTTTTAATTTTGAAACAGGGTCTCACTGAGTTGCAAAGAGCCTCACTAAGTAGCTGAGGCTGTCCACAAGCTGCAATCCTCCTGTCTGCCTCCCGAATGCTGAGATTACAAGCATGCGCCACTGCGCCCAGCCTAATGACACCTATTATTATTAGCAGCTTACAGGTAGCCACTGTTTGGTGTCATGCTCTGTGCCTCTTGTGCGTGCCGTGGGCATCATTTTACCATTCCCATTTTGTAGACGTGGACATCAAGGCAGAGAGGTTAAGAAACTGGATGATGACCACAGGGCTACCGAGCCATCCAAGCCGATTCAAACCCAGGCATGTTGCTGTGTTAGCATTTCCTTGCTGTGAAAGCACAGCCTAAAGGAAGGAGATTTGCTTTGGCTCCTGGCCTCAGAGGTCAGTTCATGGTCAGTGGACTCCATTGCTGCGGGCTTGAGGTGAAGCCATATGAGAGAGGTTGAGGTAGGAATAAGCTGGGAAGGAGAGAAGGAGGGAAAGAGGGAGGGAGGAAGAGAGGGAAAGAGACAGAAAGAGAGGAAGAAGGAGGAGAAGGAAGAGAGAGGAAGAGGCTAGATGAGAGAGAAGAGGAAGAATAAGAGGAGGAGAAAGAAGAGGAGGAGGAAGAGGAGAGGAAGGAGAGGAAGAGGCACTCCAGACAAGAAGCCGAAAACCCTCTATGTGTGAGGTCACAGCTCTCCCAATGTTTGACCTTCTGCTCCTAGCAAAAGGGGACAGCTTAGAAATGGATAAAGGTGACTCTGGAGGGGAAGGGATGACCCCTCTATGAAGGTCTACTTTTTAAAGTGATAACCACAAAAAGATAATGTGGCTTGTTCTGGAAGGCTTACTTTTAATCTTTTAGGAATCACTGCTTTCTACACAAGAGGGAGACTTTGGGGAGACAGAGAGAAGTGGTTTTCTGTGGGTGATTTATAGAGTAAGCCATTGCTGGGGATTAAGCCTGTCTACCTTGGTTTGAGTTATTTGATTACTGAAGGGCTTATGCATGCAAGGCAGGCCATTTGCTGGCTCTCTGGTGGGCCTCTGAGTCCTGGTGCCCCTCCAGCAGCTCTGGAGAGGTTTATGGGGTGGCCCCTAGTGGGGTCGGGCCTGCGAGAACACTGACTCCCTCTTCTTCCTGAGGGGCTCTCCTCGGGTCTCTCACAATGTCTGCCTTTGAGCCCAGAAGCCCCCAGCCACGCCGGGCTCTGTCTACTGTCTCTGTGGAGAACGCCGGAATCCCTGGGAACAGAGCGGAACTGAAGGGGAGACGTCATTGTCCAGAGCTGACTGTTAATTGTGCTGTTTAGTCTGTAAAGCAATTAGGTCTGGGGAGTGTAACGTGATCCTGTTTGGCCTTCCAGGCCCTTGTAGCTCTGCTGGTTCTCTGCTGGGCACTAGTGCGGAGACTCAGCCCAGAACCCTGCACTCGCTAACCCACATGGATGCTCCCAAATAGGCCAGCTTCTGGTAATGAGCTGAATGTCTGTGCGCGCCGAGGGCCTTGGCCGGGTCGTCAAGGACCTGTGTTCAAATTGCAGCTTTGCCTCCTCCTTGCTGTCCACACAGAGGCAGAGCAGTCACTGGGCTTTCCTGCCCGTGCCTCAGTCTCACACCACCTGGGGACGCAGCTTTGCCACACCACGGGGCTGGCACGGCTGTGGTGGGCGTCCCCCCGATCCGGCGCGGTGCCTGGACCTTCAAGGGGTGTGCCCTGTTACCCTCTTGTGTTCTTGAGAATGCTGGCTGGCCCAACACCTTCCTGTGTCCGTCTGTCTCTTCCCGTTTCTGTGCATTCGGGGTGTGCCCTGTCCCCTCTGGTGTAAGGCCGGTCTCCCCTGCTGTTCTCTACCACCGCATTATCCCGCTGTCTTCTGCGCCCCACTTGGCCACGGTCTCTTTGTCTGCTTCTTGTCTGTCTTCCCCAGTAGATCGTGAGCTTCCTGGAGCATGGCCCCTGGTGCTCTGCCATCTCTGCTTCGCAGCAGCACGGTGCCTGGCCCGTGGTCCCTGCCCAGGAGCTATTCTGTAGGATGGAGGACTGGAAAGTCACATCCCAACAGGCAGGTTGGAGCACACACCTGATGGAAGTGCTCCTGAGGGAGTCCTCGTGCCCCCAGACCCACCCCCTGGACTCTACCCATGGGCTTCCTGCTCACACATGAACATAAAATAACCCTCTTGGGCCACGACCTCAACCTGACCAGGCTGGAGCTCGGCGGCAAAGCACGTGTCCAGCTTGCATGAGGCCCTGAGTTCAATTCCCCAGCACCACAAAAATAAACACGTGCTTCAATAAACAAAACTAACATTTTCTTTCATTTCTGCTACTGGCATTTTGGCTCTTCTGCTACACACACCCAACACTCCTTTAGCCGATTCACCAGGGAACTTGTGTCCAGGGCAGCTGCGATGGGCTGGGAACTGCCTCGGAGCAGACAATAGCGAGGGCCTGTGTGCACTAGAGAGGGAGGGAGCGAGGTCCACGGGAGCCCTGGTGTGCTCTGGGCAGGGAGGAGTCCCCTTCCCAGCGAAAGATTGCACGCCAGGAATACTCCTGCTATTCGCCATGGAGCCAAGCCCTCTTCTCCTCATGGACTCCAGTTCACATTCGTTTTAAATTATTCCCTAATTGCTTAAGTGTCTGTGGTGTCTTGGAGGGTGGGCAGGGGAATCTCACTGCTCCTGCCCCCTGCCCCAGGGCGGAGACCCTCACAAGAGCTCCCGGCTAGGCTCAGCACCAGGCTTGTGGGCTAGAAAGCCAAGACCCCAGGGCATGAGAGGCAGAGTGGCCACTGGGCTTCCCTCCCGATCCTCCAAATTCCAGGCCCAAACTTGGTGCTGTGTTGGGAAATCTGAGTGTTTTGCTTTTGTGGCAACACTAACATATACCTCATTAGTCTGTTTGTCTTAAAATCCACCCACTCTTCAAAAGAAAAAGAAAATAGCCAGGCCTAAAATAGTTCTGTTGTCTGTGTGGGAGCCACTGCCAGAGCTTTGATAAAGCCTGGAAACTTGGTCTTCGTCTTGGCGGGACGGTGCTGGGGGCCGAGCGCCACAGGGATAGGGCCCGTGCCGTCTCTGCCGGGACCTTGGGTGCGCTCTGAAGGCTGTGAGCAGGAAGGGACCCACTCTAGTGGCAGTGAGGAGTGAGCACCCCTCTTAGGCTGCCAGGGAGAGGAAGAGCCTGGGAACCGTGGAGCCAGCACTGCTCTTCACCGGAGACAGCAGAGGCCCAGGGAAGACACAGTTCTGCAAGGATCACAACTCTCACTGGGTCTTGTTAACAGATAAGTATTAAGGTTAAGTTATAAGTGACTTTCCCAAGTTGAGTAGAATGGTGCATGCCTGTACCCCAAGAAATGGGAGGCTGAGACAGGAGGGTTACAGGTTTGAGGCTGGCCTCAGCAACTTAGTGAGAATCTATTTCAAAATAAAAAATTTAGGGGGCGTGGGGATGGAGCTCAGTAGTTAGAGTGTGTAACTTAGCATAAGTGAGGCCCTGGGTTCAATCCCCAGCACTGAAAAAAAGAGGTGGAATGGTGCCAAGGGTATAGTTTGGAGGTAGAATGCCCTTGGGTTCAATCTCCAACACCAAAACAAACAAAACAAACAGACAGACAAACAAACCCAAGTGATTTGCCCAAGTTCACAGCACGAGGCAGGTAGGGCTGAGATCTGGGTCCAGGCATTTCATTCTTGGGATCAGCTACTCTCACAGCTGCAGATTCTTTGGGGGAAACTCTGGTACTCCAATACCTTATTCTAAAAGTCAGAGAAGCCGGGCGTGGTGGCGCACGCTTGTAATCCCAGCATTTGGGAGGCTGAGACAGGAGGCTCGCAGTTTGCAGACAGCCTCAGCTACTTAGTGAGGCCCTTTGCAATTCAGTGAAACCCTGTTTCAAAATAAAAAATAAAAAAACAGAACTTAGGAGTATAGCTTGGAGGTAGAATACCCCTGGGGTCCATCCTCAGTACCGTTAAAAAAAAAAAAAAAGTCAGAGGGAAAGTACTACAATCTGTTACAGGCAGGGCCGCCAGTACGGTACTGTAGACCCTATAGGGATAAGGGCTGGGTCGTCCCGATCAGGTAAAGAAAGTTGGCCACCTGAAAATACTTATCAAGGGCAAAGAAAAGATTGGCTGAGTGGTAGGAGAAGGTAGTTTATCAACACCAGCCAGGATCACATAGCCAACCGCAGCCTATGATATAGCCTCATAGCCTATGAGGGCTATGATAACCATCCTCTTTCTGGTGTTCCTAGCCATATTGGCCGGTTTCTCCCCTTTCCTCCCCCTCTTCCATTTCTTGGCCATCCAGAATGAGCCGCGATCATGGCAGTGACCTGCGCAGCTTAGTATCTAGGTTACAGTCAGCAGAAAGAGCCACAACCTTCACCCACAAATGAGAAGGCAGAGTAGACAGCAACAATAAAAAGACAAAACAAATCTTCACGGCCTTTCTTCAAGAGAAGGGAGAAGGTGACTGGCGCCCCGTGTTCAGGAGACAACGTCATGGCGGGAGAGAAGGCAAGGCCTCGCTGCGGGCTGTGTTGGGACACTGAGTCCAATGAACGTGCGTGCGTGTGGACGCTGAGCTGCCCTGGGCCACCGCGGCCTTCGCGGTGCCTCTCGGCTTGGCCAGTGGAAGCCGTGTTTCCGCCGTTGTTTTCCCCGCGTGGGGTTTGGTTAGGGTGGCCGCGTGGGTGGCCCGGGGCCACTGGCCCTCCACATGCCGTGGTTGCTGCAGGGTGTGATGTCTGCCGGTGAGGGGCGAGGGGCAGAAGTGGGCCCCCAGCTCTCCACCCTCTGCGGCCCCTCCCTTGTCGGGGTCCTGGGCAGTGTGTGAAGGAGCCGGCTGGCCCTGCCTCTTGCCACATTGTGACGGACGCTGAGACACAGCCATGGCTCCAATTTGCACTTCGGGTTTCAGCTGGATCTCGACCGGGCCCAACGCCAGATGCAGACATGGCGGCCTTAGACACATGGCATGACCATCACCCAACCCTGGATCTCATCCCTGTCAGATGCCCCTTCTTTTACATCATTCAGAGTAGCCCACCTTTTCTGACTGAACCCTGACTAGCACACTCGGACTGAGAAATCCTCTCTCCAAATCCTCTCGTGTCCCTTATCCACTTAATCCCGACAGCAACCCCTTGAGGTAGATAGTATAAGAGATAGGACATCAGAGAGGTCAAGCCACTGCCCCCAAATCACACAGCTATGTTGAAACTCAAAGCCAGACTGAACCGATTCTGAGCTCAGGGTATCTGCCCCCGGACACTCTGGATGTAACCACATGGCTGAACGTGTGTCCTTGCTGCTCTGGTCTGGATCCTCACGTAGCCAGAGGTTAAGGCTCAGGCTTCCTGGCTGATAGTCTTGGAACCAGCGTCTCTAAGCTTGCTGCTGCTCTCCCGCACCTGTGCATGTGCAGAGACCTGCCTTTCTTCTGCAAGGTAAAATCTCTGGCCTGGTGACTTTTCTGTTCATTAGCAATCAGTGAAAAGTTCTGCTAACACATTAGCAGGTACAATACAGTCTTGGTTTAAAATATCTAATCCTAGCCGGGTGAGGTGACTCACGCTTGTCATCCCAGTACCTGGGAGGCTGAGACAGGAGGACCGCAGGTCCGCAGCCAGCCTCAGCTACTTAGTGAGGCCCTTTGCAACTTAATGAGACCCTATTTCCAAATAAAGAATTAAAAAAAAATAGGGCTGGGGGTGTAGCTCGGAGGTAGAATGCCTCTGGGTTCCATCCCCAGTACCACAAAATAAATAAATAAACTATTTAATCCTGCATGTTTACTAGCGTTTTAGTTTAAGTTTAGAGTAAGACTTTCTTCTTCTCTCTCCCTCTCTCCCTGTACCAACCTCCTCCCGGGCTAACATCGGCTGCAAGTTCACCGCCTACATTTAGGGGAAGGATGTGGTTGACAACCATCTCTCTTTCTGGCCTGACTCTTCCCCTACCCGCCCTTCTCCCCAGAACTGGAATTGTGAGGAAAGAAGAGAGGCAGGAATAAAAAAAGAAAAGAAAAGAAAACACGGTTTTCTATGCCATATAGACTCATGATGGTTATACAATTCTGTAATTTTACTAAAATCATTGATTTTGACATTTCCAGTGGGTGAGTTCGGTTAACACCTCCATTCTCAAACCTATTAGCAGCGACCCTTTCTCCCCACCCAAGGCAACCTCGACTCTACTTTCTGATTCTGTGGATTTGCCCTTTCTGGGCATTTCCCGGAGGTGGCTCGTGAATGGGTAGTATGTGTGGCTGGATTCTTTCACTCAGCATAAAGTTTGGAAGCTCATCCCTGCCGTGGGACCTTGAAGATGCTCCGTCTGTACTGCCCAATAGCGTTCTCCTGCCTGGGTGAGCCACGTCGTATTATCCCCTTGCCAGGCAATGATGGGCATTGAACTGCATTTGGTTTCCCTCTTAGATGAACAGGGCTGTGGTGCACAGCCACGTATGTGTCTCTGTGTAGATACACCTCTTATTTCTTTTGGGTTTATTCTGAGAAGGAGTATTACTGGGCTGATCGATAAGCTTGGGTTTAGATTTTAAGAAACATCGGCACTGTTTTTCCAAGGGGCTACAAAATTTTACATTCCCACGAATGGGAGTTTCAATTTCTCCATCTCCTAACCTAACCCACACTTGTTACTGTCTGTTTAATGATAGCCATTCTAGTGGGGTGTGGAGGGATCTCACTATGACTTAATTTACATTGGATTTCAAATCTTGCTATGTACTCATTTGTGTATCTTCACCAGTGAAGCATCTATTCAAATATTGTGTCCATTTTTAAACTGGGTGGTCTACTTCTTACCGAGTTGTAAGTCCTTTATCTCTTCTGCATACTAGTTTTTTTTAAAACTGAGTTTATGGTTTGCAAATATCTTCTCCATGTTTGGCTGGTTTTTCCATTCTCATCTTGTCTGTAAAAGTTGTGGGATTTTTCTTTTGTACTGGGGATGGAGCCCAGGGACCCAGGCGCTTTCTACCTCTGTGCTACACTCTGAGACATACTTTATTTTTATTTGGAAATAGAGTCTCACTGCGAGAGACTCACTAAGTAGCTGAGGCTGGCTTCAAACCTGTGCGATCCTCCTGTCTCGGCCTCCCAAGTATTGGAATTGTAAGTGCGTGCCACCATGCCTGACTTCTTTAAAAGTTTTTAACTGACTCATTAAAGTTGTATAAACGTATGGGGCACTGTGTGATGTTTTAATACATGTGTATGGTGTCTGATGTTTAAATCAGGGTAAGCAGTCAGGCGTGGTAGCGCACATTTGTCATCCCAGCATTTGGGAGGCTGAGACAGGAGGATCGTGGTTTGTGGCCAGCTTCATCTACTTAGTGAGGCCCTTTGCAACTCAGTGAGACCCTGTTTAAAAATAAAGAATAAAATTAAGGCTGGGGGGTGCAGCTCGGAGGTAGAATGCCTCTGGGTTCCATCCCCAGTACCTAAAAATAAAGAAAGAAAGAAAGAAAGAAAGAAAGAAAGAAAGAAAGAAAGAAAGAAAGAAAGAAAGATTATAATTTCTTAACTTGGATTTCAAAACCCAATTGTACAGGAATATGAAGTTTTATTTCTGGACTTTCAATGCGGGTCTAATATTATAGATCATGTGTAGATTAGCTATGCTCACTGGTGCCAAGGACCACACTGTCTTAGTTATTACTGCTTGGTAGGAAGTTCTGAAATCATGAGATGTAAAAAAAAAAAAAAAAAAGAGCAACAACATTGCTCTTCATCTTAAAATTGATTCTGCTTACATTATTTATTTCGCTGCCTTTTGTATTTCTACAAAAATTTTTCAGGTAAGCTTGCTAATTTCTTCCTTGCTGAAAAGGAAATATGAAACATTCCTGCTGAGGTTCTGATGGGGGCGTGTTGAATCCATAGATCAGTTTTGGAGAGAAACGTCATCGGCTCTGGTCTAGCTTCCAGGTCTTGATCAATTTTGAGTCGACTCTTGTGCGGGGCGAGAGGCAGAGTTTTATTCTACTTTTCTACAAATGTACATGCAGGTTTGCCAGCGCCATTTGTTGAAAAGCCTGTCTTTTTTCTTTCTTTCTTTCTTTCCTTCCTTTCTTTCTTTCTTTTTCCCTTTTTCGGTACTGGGGATGAAACCCAGGCACATTCGACCTCCGAGCTACACCCCCAGCCCTATTTTTGATTCTTTATTTTGAAACAGGGTCTCCCTGAGTTGCACAGGGCCTCACTAAGTAGAGGCTGTCCCGGAACTGCGATCCTCCTGCCTCAGCCCCCCGGATGCTGGGGTTCCGAGCGTGCCCACTGTGCCCGCCATGTGTCTGCTTTGGTGCCAATCCCCTGCCTTTTTCATTTCTATGGCTCTGCAGTATGGTTTGAAGTCAGGTATTGAAACACAGTCATTTTTAAAGCATGGACACTCCCCAGGTGGCCTGGCGGCTCTGGCTGGTTTCCATAGTATCTCAGCACTTTGCTTCTGTGGATGGTATCAAGACTCAGAGTGGTGTGAGAGGTGGAGTTTGTTGGTCTCACTCAGCCGTCACTAGAAGTTCCTCCTTCCGCAGGAAGCTCTTCTCTTGGCCGGTACAGGTGAAGATGGCCGCGCCAGATGTTCAGCCCCGTGAGCTCTTCAGAGACCATGCCATCGGCCCCCATGATGTGGGCTGTCCACAATCTTCCTTTAACTGCTTGGCATACACTTGATTTGCTTTCTTGATGGTCCACTTCACAACACCTCTTGATACTGTGGTTCAATAATTCTAAAAGTGGTCCTTGGGAAGCGACCGTTAATCTTTGTCCTACCAAGTTTAAGAAGTGCCAGACTTCTCAACCAAGCAATTGCTCACTTTTTTTCTTTTTTAATACTGTGGATCGAGCCTACGTGCCTTTAATCTCTAGGCTATGCCCTTAGCCCTTTTAAAATTTTTAAAATTTTGAGACAGAGTCTTCCTAAGTTGCTGAGGGTTTCCCTAAGTTGCTGGAGCTGGCCTTTAATTTAAAATCCACCTGCCTCAGCCTCCCCAGTACTAGAATTACAGGTAGATACCACTCTACCTGGCTGTCACTACCTCCTTTAATCCACCACCAAATATACCTCACCACTTGTATTGCTTGTCTTGTAGGTTTCTAAGATGCAGTCTAACACTGGCCACAATTTTCAACTTTTAGAAGCACTCAGTGAGGTCCCTCATGTGTAGGGCATAAGGAAAAGAAATCTGGGTGCAGGTGTCTCAAAGGAATCCTCCTCCTGACATTTTTTTCTCAACTTCTTTGCTTACAAGACTTTTTATAAACTCCTCAGAGGAAGGGCTTTTCAGAGGCATAAAACTAGTTTCAAATATTTCCTTTTCAAAACCTGCTTCTCCCTTTGAAACATTATTTTAGAATTCCTCTATCTGTTGCATCTTGCTGCTCCATTTGAAATCCCAATTTAGCATCCCGTTGTGCTTGTATTTATTTTAAGAGACTTTTCCTAGTCCCTTTCAGACTAAACAATGTCTCTTAAAGTCGTGGCTGTTCCTAGATGTCAGGTGGAAAGGGGTCTGCTGAGGACGTCACTCTGAGGAGTACCGTGTTAAGCATGGCCAGGCAAGTCTCTTTGGCTGCAGGCCTTCTCAGAACCCTCAGTAAGCTAATAAGAACCATGAGGTTGCAAAGAGGAGCATGCAGGGCACACATTTTTATTAAACTTATTTGACCACGATGAGACTTTTCTTTTTTCTCTTTCCTTTTCTTCCTTCCTCTTTCTTTCTTTCTTTCTTTCTTTCTTTCTTTCTTTCTTTCATCAAACTATTTCAAGAAATTGAGTTCTTTAGGAGATATTTTGCACATCATTGGCCTGAAACGTGTCAGTGGAAAAGGAAGGTCTCTTCTTCCTCACCCAGAGAAGTCCCTGAGGGAGGCAACTGTATTCCCTACACCTCCTCAGTACAGCAACACACAAAGTTGTGTGCGCCCACATTTTTTTAACCTGCGTGTAATAGAGCTTGAAGGTGCGGTTCCTGCAGTGGGCTGCGAATTCCTTCTACACAGGAACTCTTTCTTACTCATCTGACTTCTCTAGGACTGACTGTGTTGCTTGGCATTTAGCAGGGTTGAGTAAACAAACCCATTAGAGGAGCATTTCTTTGCTTTCTATTCCCCTTCTTGATCTTCTTTTAGAGAAAGTAAGAAAAGTCTCCATACTGGGCTCCCCTACCACACATGTGCATCAGCAAAACAAACCTGGGTGCGTGTGAGGCCCCCCCACCCCCCTGTGCGTAAAAGCCTGTGCTTGTGAATCCTTAGCAGAGAGAAGGATGCATTAGGAACGCAGATGTCCCATGCTCGTTCTCGGGGCATCCAAGGCTGGGTTCTCTTTCCGTCTCCGTGTGTGAGTCGTGCACACAGCTGAGGGGTGAGCTACTGGGGACTTCCCTTCAAAAGCAGTGAGTGGGGGGAAGCCGAATGCCAGCTTATGGAGTGGTAATTAGGAACAGATTCTTAACACCACCACGGTACCATTTTTAAGATATTCTTTTCCTCCAAAAGACAAAACCAACGAATGATGAAACATGTCATACTGCTCCCGAAGTCCCCCTGTCTTATAAAACCCCTGCTCGGGGGCGCACACGGGCACATCCGTTGAATGTTGTAAGCAGTCACAAGTGATTTTTCAATGGAGAAGTGTGCGTGTGTGTGCGTGCGTGTGTGCGTGCGTGTGTGTGTGTGCGTGTGTGTGCGTGTGCATGTGTGTGTGTGTGTGCGTGCGGGTTACCCCTGCTCACCCGCAGCATAGGTCAGTTGAGAAGACTTCTTTCTTTTAAATATTCCAAAACACAAGTTCACCCTGAAGCTGACTGGAGCACTTGGCTCTGAACACTATTTTCCACAGGCTTCTGAGCTACTGCAAATGGAGATAGAATGCAAATTCGTGTGTGATGGTGATGCTGCGAGACTCTGGTTCCAGAGAGAACATCACCAACTCTGACGCTGGCGGGCCGAGGCCTTTCCTCCCCCATCCCCCGCACCTTCAACTCGAATCGGGATGGATTGTCCGGGGGTGTCCGAAAGGAATTCTACCCCCTTTCCTGCCCACTCACTGCCCGACAGTCATCCATGTCTGGCCAGGTGTGGTACACTGGGCCAAAGTTTGCCTGCCTGGCCCTGGGGGGGCCGCATACCAGATTAGACACACACGTGGCCGCGTTCCCGGGGGTGGAGGTAGAGGGCTGCCGCCAAGATGTCCCAGGATTGTGTGTCTTGTGGTTAAACACTTAGGCTCTTGACGTAGGCAAGGCAGCAGAGCTGACCCTCAAAGCCGCCGTACACAGCCTGAGAAGGTCTCTCAAAAGTGCAGCCCCTTGCCTCGGAAGCAGGCAGCCTTGAGGGGGCAATTTTCCAATCGCTGCCTATCTGGTGTGGTTGTGTCTGAGCCAGGGGAGATTTCTTAACCCTGGGCAAAGAGATTTGCAGAGAACTGGATGGACCTGGGGACCTGCATGTTAAGTGCATTCTTGGTTAAGTGACCCAGGAATGAGGTGTGTTGGGGGAGGAGGAAGTGGAGATCTGAGGCCTTTCTAAGACACCTATGGCCACGAAGACCAAGTGTCTTTTAAGCTACTCTGATATCCATTCATGTCCTGCTGGGAGGGACTTTGTAGGAGGCAACTGTGACGACTCCGGCCTTTTTCTCTCTTTAGATGTACCCTCGGAAGTCTTGGAGGCCTGATCTGAACAACGGTGATAACACCATCAGTGAAGGCAGCAGGGTCAGCCAGCCATCAGATCCACGGGGAAGACACTGGAGGAGTGGTGTGTCCATACCGAGCTGGGTCCAGGTCACAACACACTTCTGCCTTCTGGGCCTCAGCAGCATCCTCCCTCAACAGAGCCCCGGGGCAGAAGGTTGTTTGTGACAGCCCCAGTGGTGCATGAGAGAGAGCTCACAATGCGCAGTGGCTTCCCCTCTGAGTCTTAGAGGGAGGGAGGGAGGGAGGGAGGGAGGGAGAGAAAGAGAGAGAGAGAGTGAGAGAGAGAGAGAGAGAGAGAGAGAGAGAGAGAGAGAGAGAGAGAGAGAGAGGAACCTCCAATCCATCGGGCCTCCCTTGGTCTGTTTTCTGTTTTTTTTTTGTGTGTGTGTGTTTTGTTTTGTGGTACTGGGGATGGAACCCAGGGGCATTCTACCTCTGAGTGACACCCCAGCCCTATTTTTTATTCTTTATTTTGAAACAAGGTCTCACTGAGTTGCAGAGGGCCTAAGTAGTGATCCTCCTGTCTCAGCCTCTTGAATGCTGGGATTACAAGTATGTGACAACATGTCCGGCTCCCTTTGGTTTATACAACAGTCCTTTGTGGAGTGGAGCAGCCGCAATCCGCATCCTGTTATTAATGAAGAATACTGTGATAGTCAAGGGGAGGGAGAACGAGAGAGGGAGGCATGTGTGTGTGCACACGCACACACAGAGATTTTTAAGGAGGTGACTCTGCAGTTGTAGGAGGGTGTGCATTGGAGCCCAAAGGCTGTCTGCTGGCAGAATTTACTCCTCTTGCTCAGGGGAGGTAAGTCTGTCTTTAATGAAGATCTTCAGTTAATTGGACAAGGCCTATCCAAAGTATGAAGACTAATTATTTTCTTCAAAGCCCACCAATTTAAATGTTAGTTGGGTTTTTTTGGTTTTGGGTTTTTTTTTGGCCAGGTGTGATGATGCATGCTTGTAATCCCAGTACTTGGGAGGCTGAGGCAGGAGGATTGCAGGTTTGCAGCCAGGCTCAGCTACTTAGGCCCTCTGCAATTTAGTGAGACCTTGTTTCAAAATAAGGAATAAATGTTAATTAAAACAAACCCAAAAAACAACTTCACAGAAACCTCCAGAATAATATCTGAGTCAACATCTGGACACCGTGGACCAGCCAAGTTTACACATGGACTTAACCATGAAGAACACTGAGCCCTCTATCATATTCAAGGAATAGCTCTGGAGTGTGCAGGTGAGACGCAGGTGGAAGCCCATCTCTGCTGGTCTCGAGCCTAGGAGACACATTTGCGACACAAGGGTTGGCTGAGCGATAGGGCCGGGTGGAGGGTGAGCCAGTGACCAACTGGGAAAGGACCTTCCCTGTTCAGGGACACTTCAGGACTCCACATGGTCCAGGGCACTGAGAAGCACACATTTTATGAACGTCTCTTTTTATTTTAATTTTTGTGCATGGTACTGGGGATGGAACCCATGGGCCATCTACCTGCAGGCTACACCCCAGACCTATTTTATTATTTTTATTTGGAAACAGGGTGCCGCTAAGTCGCTAGGAGCCCAGGTTGCTGAGGCTGGCCTGGAACCTGCGGTCCCTTTGTCTCTGCCTCTGGGATGCAAATACTGGGATCTTAATACTGGAATCTCAAGTGCATCCACCACCCCAGCATGGACAGCTCTTGCTCTTTATCCCAATGGAACAGGAGTCACATCACCTGGGCAGGGATGGGGGCTCTTGCTGCCCAGATCTGGAATGTTCTGTTGCTCCTGGGTCTCACGTCTCTGTTCCCATACTTGTCCTGCACCCACCTGCCCCCCTAAGTCCCCGGACCTACCTAGCCTTCCTCCAATTCCATCCTTCCTCTCATGCTGCCTGGAGTACAGTTACTCGGTGTTCCTCCTGTTGGCCATTTCCACAGACTCTGCCCGTGAAATGGGGTGAACAGGGCCCCCGCTTCCCGCTGGGCCACCACCTCCCTTCTACTCGGCCCCTGCTGCTGTTTCTATCAATTCCACCCCATTTTCTTATGACTGTGGACAGGTGGGTTGGTTTGTGGAGTGATTGCCTAGGAGGACGGTTATACCCTAGCTCCTGGTGAATAGATACAGCCCATTAAGAGCTTAGTAATGAGAGACAGCATTTATTTCTTTTGTTAGGAAAGGTAGAAAATACACAGTTGGAAAGGGAGGGTTAAACTCAAGAGGAAAATGGCAGACTCGAGTGTGGGGACATCGGCCAACCTTCTCTGGCAGTCACCAGGCCTGGCTGGGCTTCATGGGGACAGTGAGATCACAAGAGGTCTGTGTACTCAGGAAAGATGGAAGGGGGCGCCAGGGTGACGGAGGGGCTGAGGAGCCCGCGAGAGTATAGAGAAAGGGGTGGTCTGGGTATCTAGAAGACTGTGCCCATGAAAACGGACCGCAGTCATGTGACCCAGAGCAAGGTGTCGGATGGCAGCTGAGGCGGGGCTGGGGCAGCAGTGACTGGACTCGACCGCAAGTGGACCGCGGCACTTTCTAGCTCTGGGGTTTACTGGCAGTCTCTATCAGCCTGGCCGACTTAAATCGAATTCACAATGACGTAGGAGGGTTGAGGATTCCTTGTTAACTTTTGTGTTGTCTGTAACCCCAGCAGTTGGGGGTGCTGGGACAAGAGGTTCAAGGACCGCCTCCACATTGTGGGGAGACTCAGCAACCTAGCAAGACCCGGTTTCAAAGGTAGAATGTCCCTGGGGGTTCAATCCTCAGTACCAAAAAAAAAAAAAAAAAAAAAAAAAAAGATACTTGGCTACAAACAACAGAAAACTCAACTATGAGCTTAAAGACACAAGGATTTCTTTTTTTTCCCTCTCACACGAGACAAAGTCTGAAGAAGGCGCAGCAGCACTGAACAGAGACTGGCTTCTTTTCTCAAGGTTGCAGGATGGCGGCTTCACGTCCAGACATCGACTCCCTACGCTAAAGGAAAAGGAATTGGAGAAGGAGGGTTGGCAATGGGAAAGGGCTAAGGGGCACGCCAACTGTACAAGCAGAGCCCTGTCCTCTGCGATTCCATCTCACTGGCCAGAGCTGGACCTTACAGCTGTCCCTGGCTACTACGGAGAGGCAGCAAAGGCTGCAGATGTCTAGCTTCTTTCCTAAGAAGGCTAGGGAGAAGGGCTCGCCAGTGGCTGCTAGAAGCCAATCACAACCACTGCTGTAGAGTGGGGCTCGCTTTGCCAACGGAGCCTCTATGAGGAGGCGGTGAAGGCGGTGGTCATGGGACGTGAGGCTCAGGTCAACCTAAGGGCCACCAAACAGCAGGGCTTGGCTTCATATCAAACTGCGTGGCTGTCCCCCATTACAAACCCTCGTCCCCACGCTTAGCTCCTTCTGACAATCACCCCTCACCAGCCGCCACTCCGAGGTGCACGCGCGCAAATCCTGAGGCGAGGGGATGGTCTACCTCCGCTCCATCCAGTACCAGAAAGTTCCCTGGGGTTGTGCTTTAACAATGATTTTTCTCTTACCTTTGCCTGTTCCAATTAATGGAGAACAGAATATCTACGTGGTTTTGTTACCCATCTGTATCTGTATCAGTCATTTGCCTATCGTGTGCTTTTTGTGTGTGTGTGTGTGTGTGTGTGTAGTACTGGGGATGGAACCCAGGGGCATTCTACCTCTCAGCTACACCCCCAGCCCTATTTTTTTTAAAAACAAGATCTCACTAAGTAGCAGAGGGCCTCGCTATGTTGCAGAGGCTGGCTGCAAACCAGTGATCCTCCTGTCTCAGCCTCCCAAGTACTGGGATTACAGGCATCACCACCATGTTCTTAAATTCATTCTCCAATCCCTGGGAACCATGAAGAAAGAAAGCAGTTCTACCTCTTTTTCTCTAGAAAGCCGGCCCTTCAACCAAGTTCCTCCCGCAGGGTGAAGAAACCAATAGTTAATGGAATCTGGATCCGAACCCTCCCCAGCTTCTGTGCAGTCCACCTGGGGCTGGGTG
Source organism: Muscardinus avellanarius (assembly GCF_963383645.1). Lineage (NCBI taxonomy): Eukaryota > Metazoa > Chordata > Mammalia > Rodentia > Gliridae > Muscardinus > Muscardinus avellanarius. The sequence goes on from NC_137794.1 coordinate 803,901, forward strand.
AGGGACTCTGGGATTTGGGACAAATGGACATATCCTCGTCCTCAGGGTGTTTCCAGTCCTGGGGGGGGGGGGCTGCTCTTGACTGAGACCATTTCTAGTCCAGTCAAGGAGATGGACCACAATCATAGCTTTTTTTTAAAAATTAAAGCTGAGCGTGGTGGCGCACGCTTGTAATCCCAGCATCTGGGAGGCTGAGACAGAAGGACCGGGGTTCGCAAACAGCCTCAGCTACTTAGTAAGACCTTTTGCAACTTCATGAGACCCTGTTTCAAAATAAAGAATAAAAGATAGGCCTCAGGGCATATCTTGGAGGTAGGATGCTCCTGAGTTCCATCCCCAATACTGCAAAAAGAAGTATGAATTTTTTTTTAAAAGTATGAATAAGAGCTATTGTAAATGACCCAAACCATGTATAAAAGCAAGATGAATTGTCTGGCACTGTGTTGGAAAGCCTACACAGTGGCAGGGACTGTGGGACATAATTTAACGAAAATAAACCACACACACACACACACACACACACACACACACACACACACACTCCCATAGAAGAAATGGAAAATTTGTTAGGGTGCTGAGCAGGGCTTCTAATTAGCTGCGGGCTGTGCATAACTTGGCCCTTCTGCCTGGCCCTTTCAGGGAACAGGGAGGTACTGTCCAGAGAAGGGGTGCTGGGGTGCAGGGGAGGGGCTTCTCAGCACCTGACCCCACCTGCCCCAGGAGGGCTGAGCTCTGTGGCCACTTGTGCCTCCTGACCCTGGTGCACACCTCCATAAGCCTGTGCCCAGAGGCCCCACCAGGGTGGAGAGCAGCTACCATCCAGGTCTGCCTCGCCTGCCCGGGCTCCCCCTTACCCTACCCTCCGTTTCCGCCTAAAAGTGCGAAAATTACAAATCCCAAGGAACTGCAACCAGAACTCTACCTAGGGAAAATCCAGAGTATTCTTGGCCATAAATATCCAAGACGCCTGACGTCAGAGCGGGGCGGGCGGCGGGGATGGGCAGGCGGGCGGGCCGGGAGCGCTGAGTCTGGTCCAGTCCAGGACAGGACAGAGCAGGAGCCAGCTGGGAGCCGCGGCCCTGCGGGACCGGGCTGCAGGACTGTGCGGCCGCCGGCAGGCACCATGGGCTTGGGGTAGGTGCCATTCTCTGCGCCTGAGAGCGTTGTGCGCAGGGGTCCCGAGGGCGCACTGCCCTCTGCGCTCTGCGAGCGGGTGGCTTTCGGTGTGTGTGTGTGTGTGTGTGTGTGTGTGTGTGTGTGTGTGTGTGGGTGTGTGTGTTTGTTTGTTCAGGGGAGTCTGCACTGGTGCATCTGGATGCAGGAAATGTCTTCGGAAAACTTTTAAAAAATGTTTGTGTGTGAGTGGCTTTGAAACCCGACTCCCTGTTGCTGCTAGGGGAGAGAGCCCCGAGCTGACAACTTGGTGTTGGCTCTCTGGGTCCATCGGCGGGAACCTTCCCTCCCGGGGGCTCTGGCGGGGATCCTTGGCTAGCGGGCTGGCTCCCTCCCCAGCCCTGGGCTCTGACCGCAGGCAGGGCAGCAGCAACAGACTGAGCCCCGTTTTCTGGGACCTTGAGCTGACCAGAGAGAGGAGCATCCCTGAAAATGTCTGCTCAGTGTGGGACTGTCAGCACCTGTAGCTCCGGCTCCACGGGCCAGGTGGTGGCCCTGACTCCCCGGTGGGCAGAGGGACTCTGATTAACCCGGGGGGCGGGGTAATTTTAAGGAGGCGGTGGCCCCTCGCCACAGCTCTTGGATCCAGCTATGTCCGAGCAGAATAGATGTGTCTGCACGTGTGATCACAGAAAGAGGGCCAGGTTCTCCCAGAGCGCCGTGTGCTGTGCCCCCAAACAAGAGGCAAACTCTTAACATAAAGAGACATGTCTGAGCCGTGGGGCGGAGGCAGGGGCCGCGGGGGAGAGCGAGAGAGATTTTTATCAAAATTGAACACAGATTGCTGAGGTCTGGGTTTGATTTAACTCTTCGCTCTCTGCAGTGGCCGCTTCTCCGCAGCCCCGCGGTGGCTCCGGAAAGCTCCCTGGAGGCGGGGAGGAAAACCACACCAGGGTTTAGTCCCTGCGGGTTTCCCTTGAAGCCCTCGTGGGAGCAACAGCAACTTTAAAAAGTTTCCAGCTTTGCATTGTCTGGTTTTGTGTCTGCCTCTTGGGCTATTTCTGGTTTTCTCCAAGACCTGGACGGGAACGTGCTCTGCTTAGGGCGACGAGGGTCTTTTGTTGCAGGGCTGGGGGCCCGGGTTTCACAGTGGCCGGCACTGCCCGGCTGGCTGGGGCTCAGGAGCCGGCGGCCACAGGAGACCTGCGTCCTCAGCCTGGCTCACGCCGGGGAAGTCTCTGCTTCTGTGTTTGCAGTAGAGCTGACCTACAGTGTTTGGGTGGGAGGAAGATGACCGGACTATCCCTGTGTCTTAAAAAGATGAGAGAAGGAAGGATGCGGAGGAAATCTGGAAATAAAAACAGACTCACAGGAAGTTGCGATCTGGGAAGGACTTCAGAAATTATACAAATTCACCCCCAGGGAAGTGCCCTAAAAGACTGAGCCGGCCGTGTCGTCAGGAATGGACTCCTTTACCTCCAGGAGCGTCGCCACAGCACACGCAGGAAAGAGCCCGCCCAGTGGGCAGCGTAAACGTAAACAGAGTGTGTGGAAACGGCTGGGGCAGCTGGGGCTCTGCAGGACGCATGCCCGCGAGTGTTTACGCCTTCCTGGCTGCGTGGTCGTGGCCATGGCCTCGGGCGCAGAAGCATAAATGGTTCTTTTTTTCATCTGTGTTGGGAACTTCGTTCCAGCCCCGTTTCTCCCTTTCAAAAACAACTGTGCTTTTACGGACTCGCTCACGTGCCCGCTCTGGCTCTTGACTCCCAAGGTGGGGTTCCAGGGCTTGTCTTCCCATCCCTGGGGTGCTAAGGGAATCTTTGTGCCCCTATCAGGACAAAAATAGGAGAGGACATTCTCCTGGGCCTTGGGACTTGGGAAGGTGGAGGCTGTGAGGACAGCCTCACTAGGGAGGCCCGTCGGGTCTTTGCTTTTGGAGAGCACAGGTGGCGGAGGTCTAGTGCTAGTGCGTTCTGTGAGATTCTCTCCTGTCCTTCCCAACTCCCTGCCGCTGGTGTTTTTAACTCAGCGCAGGAGAGAGGTCTCCATCGCCGACTAGCCTTGGGTCCAGGGGAGGAATTAAATTAAGGGCAAGTTCAGGTGGTGGGGAGCGTGGAGATGCTGGAGCAAGTGGGGCCAGGACCCTGGGAGAGCTAAGGACGGGTCTCTGCTCTGCTCCCCGGTGGGTGTGTGGGGTCTCGGGTGGGGGAGTGAGTGGAATCCCAGCTCTACTGGATTTGGTCTGGAAGGCCTTTCACCAGTCCGGTGTGGGTGTGGGATGAACTCCCAGGCTCCTGACACTTGGGCCGAGGAGAGAGCCTTCTCACAGCCCCTTCTGGGAGCTCCACCTTCTGGTGAACTCCTTGTCATCTCTGAGATCGGATTACTTAGAGAGGAGGCATCCTTGGGCAGTTCTGACAGCCCCAGGGGCAGAATGAACACCTTGGGGGCTCCTTGGGTTTTGGCAGCAGATGACTCACGGACCTTGAATCTCACCGTGGGGCTTCAAACCAGCCTGGAATGACAGAAAGAGTGCACACTTCCAAAGAGAGTGTGCGTTTCCAGAGACCACCCTTGGGGGAGAACGAGGCCTAGATGTGAACCCGTAGCCTGGGATCTGTGACCTGTTCCTTCCTGGTGGCTTCAGAGTCCCTATCTGTAAGAAGGTAGGTGACAAGGTTAAAACAAAAAACAGCACCTGTGCAGAAGAACTAGGAACAGAGCTTGGAGTGCCTTGGCCCCTCAATAAAGGAGATGTTACATTTTTTAATGTTCAGTTTTTTAGATACCAAGGGCCAGTCTCACTTGGAAGGACTGTCCCCTGTCCATGACTGCGGGCCAGGGCTGGAGTTTCTAGGACTCACGTTGCTCATATATCCTCCCTCTAGAAAAGGTGTCAAGTGAGGACTGTCTACGAGCGTGTCTAGTCCATCACCCCGGGGGGTGAGAGGAGGCCCCGGGCCTCCTGGGTAACTACTGGGAAACTACTCCTGAGTCTGTTGTCTAGGAAGGGGCCCAGGAAATGAGTGAGTCTTGAAGGTCAAGCTGGAGGTTGGCAATCGGTTCCATGCCACTCCTGCATCAGCTGGGTGTAAAGAGTGAGCGCCCTAGCCATGGTAAACATCCCCCATGGGCGCGGGTGGGAGGCTGCCCCGAACCATGCTTGATCCACTATCCCAGGCAGTGACCACTCCAGAGGAAGGAAGGAGAATCAGATGCTGGCGGGAGCAGCTGCAGGTCCTCTCGGCCCATCCCAGAGCTTCTAAGTTATCCTTCAAGTTGACATTTAAGACTTTGAA